>NW_028270145.1:112218546-112535506 GCF_037043375.1 Chiloscyllium plagiosum | reverse complement strand
ATCCCCTCAGGGTCCCCCCTGGAAATACTGCCACACTCTCCCCTTGTGTCCCCCTGTAAATACTGACACACTCCCCCCCTTGGTTGTCCCCCTGTAAATACTATCACACTCACCCCGGGGACCGACCTGTAAATACTGACACACTCCCCCCGGGACCCCCTGTAAATATTGACACACTCCCCCCTGGGGACCCCCTGTAAATACTGACACACCCTCCCGGGGACCCTCCAGTAAATACTGACACACGCCGCCCCGGGGGGACCCCCCTGTAAATACTGACACACTCCCCCCTCGTGTCCCCCTGTAAAATACTGACACTCTCCCCCCAGGGACCCCCCCTGTAAATACTGACGCACTCCCCCCAGGGACCCCCCTGGAAATACTGACACACTCCCCCCTGGTGTCCCCCTGTGAATACTATCCACACTCACCCTGGGGACCCACCTGTAAATACTGACACACTCCCTCTGGGACCCCCACGAAATACTGACACACTCCCCCCGCGGTTCCCCCTGGAAATATTGACACACTCCTCCCCGGGGTCCACCCTGTAAATATTGACACACTCCTCCGGGGTCCCCCCTGGAAATATTGACACACTCCCTCCGGGGTCCCACCGTTAAATATTGAGACACTCCCCCCGGGGACCCCCCTGTAAATACTGACACACTCCCCCGTGGACCCTCCTGTAAATACTGACACACTCCCCCCTGGGGATCCCCTGTGAATACTGACACACACCCCCCTGGAGGACCCCCTGTAAATATTGACACACTCCCCCCGGGGGTCCCACCTTTAAATATTGAGACACTCCCCCCGGGGACCCCCCTGTAAACACTGGCACACTCCCCGCGGGGACCCCCCTGTAAATATTGACACACTCCGCCCCGGGACCCCCCCTGTAAATACTGACACACTCCCCCTAGGGACCCCCCCCCCCCCCGTAAATACTGACACATCCCCCCTGGGGCCCCCCTGTAAATACTGACACACTCCTCCCCCCCCTCACCCCAGGGACACCACTGTAAATACTGACACACTCCCCCAAGATACCCCACTGTAAATCCTGACGCACTCACCCCAGGGACACCACTGTAAAATACTGACACACTCCCCCTAGGTAACCCCCCTGTAAATCCTGACACACAACCCCCCCCCACCACCACAGGGACCCCCCTGTAAATACTGACACACCTCCCCCACGGATCCCCTTTAAGAACTGTCACACTCCCTAGGTGGACCCCCCCGTAAACACTGACACACTCCCCCCTGGGACACCTGTAAATAATGACACACTCCCCGGGGACCCCCCTATAAATACTGACACACTCCCCTCCGGGGTCCTCCCTGTAAATACTGACACACTCCCCCCTGGGGTACCCCCTGAAAATATTGACACACTCCCCCCGGGGTCCCCCCCTGTAAATATTGACACACTCACCCCGTGGTCCCCCCTGGAAATATTGACACACTCCCCCCGGGGGTCCCCCCTGGAAATATTGACACACTCCCCCCTGGGGTCCCCCCTGTAAATATTGACACACTCCCACCGGTGTCCCACCGTTAAATATTGAGACACTCCCCCCGGGGACCCCCCTGTAAATACTGACACACTCCCCTGGGGACCCCCTGTAAATACTGACACACTCCTCCAGGGAACCCCCCTATAAATACTGACACACTCCCCCCGGGGACCCCCCTGTAAATACTGACACACTCCCCCCGGGGACCCCCCCCTGTAAATACTGACACACTCCCCCCCGGGGACCCCCCTGTAAATACTGACACACTCCCCCCGGGAACCCTCCTGTAAGTATTGACACACTCTCCCCGGGGACCCTCCTGTAAATACTGACACACTCCCCCCGGGGACCTCCTGTAAATACTGACACACTCCCCCCGGGGGCCCCTTGTAATCACTGACACACTCCCCCCAGGGACCCCCCCTGTGAATACTGTCACACTCCCCCCGGGAACCCTCCTGTAAGTATTGACACACTCCCCCCTGGGACCCTCCTGTAAATAATGACACACTCCCCCCTGGGGGACCCCCCTGTAAATACTGACACACTCCCTCCGGGACACCCTGGAAATACTGACACAATCCCCTCAGGGTCCCCCCTGGAAATACTGCCACACTCTCCCCTTGTGTCCCCCTGTAAATACTGACACACTCCCCCCTTGGTGTCCCCCTGTAAATACTATCACACTCACCCCGGGGACCGACCTGTAAATACTGACACACTCCCCCAGGGACCCCCCTGGACATACTGACACACTCCCCCCTTGGTGTCCCCCTGTGAATACTATCACACTCACCCCGGGGACCGACCTGTAAATAGTGACACACTCCCCCCAGGGAGCCCCCTGTAAATACTGACACACTCCCTCTGGGACCCCCTGGAAATACTGACACACTCCCCCCCCGGGGACCCACCTGTAAATACTGACACAGTCCCCCCGGGGACCCTCCTTTAAATACTGACACACTCCCTCCGGGACTCCCTGGAAATACTGACACACTCCCCCCCTTGTGTCCCCCTGTAAATACTGACACAGTCCCCCGGGGACCGCCATTAAATACTGACACACTCTCCCCCTGGGCCCCCCTGTAAATACTGACACCCACCCCCGGGGTCCCTCCTGTAAATACTGACACACTCCCCCTGGGGGACCCCCCTGTGAATACTGTCACGCTCCCCCCGGGGACCCTCCTGTAAATACTGACACACTCGCCCCTGGGGGACCCCCTGTAAATACTGACACACGCGCCGCCCCGGGGGGACCCCTCTGTAAATACTGACACACTCCCCCCCAGGGGCACCCTTGTAAATACTGACACACTCCCCCCTGGGGGACCCCCTGCAAATACTGATACACACCCCCAAGGTACCCCACTGTAAATCCTGACACACTGTCCATCCCCCACCCCAGGGACCCCCCCTGTAAATACTGACACACTCCCCCCGGGTACCCCCTGTAAATACTGACACACTCCCCACGGGGACCCCCCTGTAAATACTGACATACACGCCCCAGGGGACCCCCCTGTAAATACTGACACACTCCCCCCTGGGACCCTCCTGTAAATACTGACACCCCCCCCCCCCGGGACCCCCCTGTAAATACTGACACTCACCCCCCCGGGACCCCCCTGTAAATATTGACACACTCCCCCTGGGACCCCCCTGTAAATACCGACATACTCCCCCTGGGACCCCCCTGTAAATACCGACACACTCCCCCCCAGTAAATACTGACCACACTCCCCTTGGGGACCCCCTCTAAATACCGACATACTCCCCCTGGGACCCCCCTGTAAATACCGACATACTCCCCCTGGGACACCCCTGTAAATACCGACACACTTCCCCCCCAGTAAATACTGACACACTCCCCCCGGGGTCACCCTGTAAATACTGACACACACCTCCCTGGTGTCCTACTGGAACTACTGACACACTCCCCCCAGGGACCCCCCTGTAAATAATGACACACTCCCCTCCCCGGACCCTCCTGTTAATACTGACACACTCCCCCCAGGGACCCCCTGTAATACTGACACATCCCTCTGGGACCCCCCTGTAAATAATGACACACTCCCCTCCCGGACCCTCCTGTTAATACTGACACACTCCCCCCAGGGACCCCCCTGTAAATAATGACACACTCCCCTCCCGGACCCTCCTGTTAATACTGACACACTCCCCCCAGGGACCCCCCTGTAAATAATGACACACTCCCCTCCCGGACCCTCCTGTTAATACTGACACACTCCCCCCCGTGGACCCCCCCTGAAAATACTGACACACTCCCCCCCCCCCCCCCCCCCCCCCCCGGGACCCCCCTGTAAATACTGACACACTCTCCCCGGGAACCCTCCTGTAAGTATTGACACACACTCTCCCGGGGACCCTCCTGTAAATACTGACACACTCCCCCTGGGGGCCCCTTGTAATCACTGACACACTCCCCCCAGGGAACCCCCTGTGAATACTGTCACACTCCCCCCCGGGGACCCTCCTGTAAATACTGACACACTCCCCCCCTGGGGACCCCCTGTAAATACTGACACACTCCCCCCAGGGACACCCTTGTAAATACTGACACACTCCCCCCTCGTGTCCCCCTGCAAATACTGACACACACCTCCCCCATCCCAGGGACCCCCTGTAAATACTGACACACTGCCCCCCCCCCACCCCAGGGACCCCCCTGTAAATACTGACACACTCCCCCCAGGGACCCTCCTTGTAAATACTGACACACTCCCCCCCGAGGACCCCCTGTAAACACTGACACACTACCCCCAGGGACCCCCCTGTGAATACTGTCACACTCCCCCCAGGGACCCCCCTGTGAATACTGTCACGCTCCCCCCGGGGACCCTCCTGTAAGTATTGACACACTCCCCCCTGGGACCCTCCTGTAAATACTGACACACTCCCCCCTGGGGGGACCCCCTGTAAATACTGACACACTCCCCCCCAGGGGCACCCTTGTAAATACTGACACACTCCCCCCTCGTGTCCCCCTGCAAATACTGACACACTCCCCCCGGGGACCCCCTGTAAATACTGACACACTCCCCCCTCGTGTCCCCCTGTAAATACTGGCACACTCCCCGCGGGGGACCCCCTGTAAATACTGACACACTCCCCACGGGGACCCCCTGTAAATACTGACATACCACGCCCCCAGGGACCCCCCCCGTAAATACTGACACACTCCCCCCCTGGGACCCTCCTGTAAATACTGACACCACTCCCCCCTGGGACCCTCCTGTAAATACTGACACACTCCCCCCCCAGGGTCCCCCTGTAAATACTGACACACTCCCCCTGGGACCCCCCCTGTAAATACCGACATACTCCCCCTGGGACCCCCCCTGTAAATACCGACACACTCCCCCCCCAGTAAATACTGACACACTCCCCTTGGGGACCCCCCTGTAAATACCGACATACTCCCCCTGGGACCCCCTGTAAATACCGACATACCTCCCCCTGGGACCCCCCTGTAAATACCGACACACTCCCCCCCAGTAAATACTGACACACTCCCCCCGGGGACCCCCCTGTAAATACTGACACACACCTCCCCTGGTGTCCTACTGGAACTACTGACACACTCCCCCCAGGGACCCCCCTGTAAATAATGACACACTTCCCCCCCCGGACCCTCCTGTTAATACTGACACACTCCCCCCCGTGGACCCCCCTGAAAATACTGACACACACTCCCCCCCCCCCCGGGACCCTCCTGTACATACTGACACACTCCCCCCCGGGACCCCCCTGAAAATACTGACACACTCCCCCCCCCCCACCCGGGGACTCTCCTGTACATACTGACACACTCCCCCCGGGACCCCTCTGTAAATACTGATACACTCCCCCCTGGGACCCCCCCTGTAAATACTGACACACTCCCCCTGGGACTCCCTCTGTAAATACCGATACACTCCCCCCTGGGACCCCCCTGTAAATACTGACACACTCCCCCCAGGACCCCTCTGTAAATACTGACACACCCCCCCCCGGGACCCCTCTGTAAATACTGACACACTCTCCGAGGGACCCCCTGTTAATACCGTAAAATCCATCTCCCAGGGACCCCCCCTGTAAATGCTAACATACTCCCCTCAGGGCTCTATGTAAATACTGACACATTAATGTCCCGGGGATCCCCATAAATACTGACACACTCCCCCCAGTAAATACTGACACATCCCAGGAACTTTTGATGGAGCTTTATTCCCTAGCTAACCCTGTGCTGTCCCTGTCCTGGGAATATCCGATGGGGAAGCTATGATGGATGATGAGCACATAAGATGGACCGCTCGGTCAGTGTTTTGTGAAACCTGGTTACTTTCAGCCAGAAACAACAGCGATGCTGAAGTATCTGTCACTTTGAACATAACACAATGTCACAGATTGTCTCACAGGAGAATTGTAAAACCCAGTGTGACACCGAGCTCCCTGAGGGGATATTTGGTCAGCTGATTAACACCCTGAGCAGAGTGAACAGTCTGAAGGAGTGTGTTTAAGGAGGAGGGGTGCAGGGGTTTTACAGAGACAGTTGCTGAGCACAATCCCTGAGATAACTCAAGGACCAACAGGATGAATCGCTTCTTTCAGAGGGTAGTGTGTCTGTGGAATTCTCCCCTGAGAGGCCTGTTGAGGCTGGCTCATTGATTATATTCAACACTAAATCAGACTCTTAACTAGGAAGGGATCAGCAGTCATGAGGCAAAGGCAGGAAAGATGAGCCATGATATTAATGAATGGTGGAGAGGAACCGATGGGCTGAATGGCCTACCTCTGCTGCTACGTCTTATGATGCAGTCATAGAGTCATAGAGTCATAGAGATGTACAGCATGGAAACAGACCCTTCGGTCCAACCCGTCCATGCCAACCAGATATCCCAACCCAATCTGGTCCCACCTGCCAGCACCCGGCCCATATCCCTCCAAACCCTTCCTATTCATATACCCATCCAGATGCATTTTAAATGTTGCAATTGTACCAGCCTCCACCACCTCCTCTGGCAGCTCATTCCATACATGTACCACCCTCTGTGTGAAAAAGTTGCCCCTGAGGTCTCTTTTATATCTTTCCCCTCTCACCCTAAACCGATGCCCTCTAGTTCTGGACTCCCCGACCCCAGGGAAAAGACTTTGTCTATTTATCCTATCCATGCCCCTCATAATTTTGTAAACCTCTATAAGGTCACCCCTCAGCCTCTGACACTCCAGGGAAAACAGCCCCAGCCTGTTCAGCCTCTCCCTGTAGCTCAAATCCTCCAACCCTGGCAACATCCTTGTAAACCTTTTCTGAACCCTTTCAAGTTTCACAACATCCTTATGATAGCAGGGAGACCAGAATTGCACGTAATATTTCCAAAAGTGGCCTAACCAATGTCGTGTACAGCTGCATCATGACCTTCCAACTCCTGTGCTCAATACTTTGACCAATAAAGGAAAGCATACCAAACGCCACCTTCACTATCCTATCTACCTGTGACTCCACAGCTATGAACCTGCACTCCAAAGTCTCCTTGTTCAGCAACACACCCCAGGACCTTACCATTAAGTGTATAAATCCTGCTAAGATTTGCTTTCCCAAAATGCAGCTCCTCACATTTATCTGAATTAAACTCCATCTGCCACTTCTCAGCCTATTGGCCCATCTGGTCCAGTCACCATTGTGGAGTGATTAAAATTGGGCCTGGTGAAATGGCCAGATGTGGATGAGTGCAGAGATATCCAGAGAGGCTGCCAGAGCTGAGAGGGACTGGGAGGGGTGGTGTTGGTGTTCCGATGTGAAGATAAGAATGGCCCTGTTGCCTGAATGAGAGCGAGCGTGGGTAAGCGAGCGGGGGGTGGGGGGGGCGCTGAATGGGGCGAAACACCACTCAGCTACAAAATGGCGACTCACCGGAGAGAGCACGTCTCCATCGTAGCGACGGACTGGAGTTGGCTTCCGCCGGTACACGGGCTCCTGGTATTTCTTGTGGTGTTTTCTCCTCTTCCTCTTGTTGTCCTTCTGTCGTATTCTCATCAGCTGAACCCGCCGCTGCCTCCTGCTGATAAACACTGGGAGTGACACACACAAGGATCAGTCAAACTCACCTTCCTTGTCACGGGCTTAGGCATTTTGCTAAGGCCTGAACTCCCACACCCCTGAAATATCTCCCTTCCTTCTTCCCTCTCCATGTCCATGCAGGAAGGATAACATAGAACAGAATATCCTTTATTGTCATGTGTACTGCAGCACAGTGAAACGTTTTTAACAATGTCGCCTCTAATGGCACCACCTTCAGTACAAGTACCTGCATCCAAAACTTAGATACAAAAGAGGAAAAAAAAGGAAAAGTACGATCATTATGTACAGTGTCTAAAAAATAAGTTAGAAATAGGATAGCTATAACAGAGTTAAAGGATTGGTATTACAGTCTGGTATAGAATTTCAGATGGATATTACATTGCAGCAGCTCAGTAAGCACCTGATCTGACTGCGTAACCAACAATGGATATAGTTGGAAGTTTCTGGAACGTTCCATGTTTTTATCGATTGGCATCCAATAGGATTTTTTTCCTTCATTCTTTCAGTGAAGATGAGCATCATGAACAAGGCTGGCATTTGATACCCATCCCGGGTGAATTAAGAGTCAGACATGAGCACTCGGCCCCTCAAGCCTGCTTTCCCATTCAGTAAGCTCGGGGCTGATCATAGAATTGGACAGTTAGGCCATTCGACCCATTATGTCTGTACCGGCTCCTGAAAGAGGTACCCAGCTAGTCCCGCTCTCCAGCCCTATCTCTATAACCCTCTAACCTCATCCCTTGCAAATACATATCCATCTCCCTTTTGAAACATCCTGTGGGATCTGCCTCCCCCACTCTCCCAGGCAGGGCATTCCAAATCCTAATCACTCCCTGAGTAAAAAGGTTTCATCTTTCAGCTTTCCCACTCCAGAACTGGTCGGAAGGGTCACGTTAATAATGCTTTCTCTCCGCCGATGTTGCCAGACCTGCTGACTTTTTCCAGAAATTTCTGGTCATCCTCAACTGCACTTTCCTACATTCTCTCCATGACCCTTGATCCCCTTCCTGGTTAAAAATCTATCTGAGTTCGAATATACTTCCTGACCCAGCCTCGACAGCCCTCTGCAGTAAAGAATTCCACAGATTCACTCCCATCCGAGAGAAGAAATTCCTCCTTGTCTCTCTCTTAAATGGGTGACCTCTCATTCTGAGATGACTCCCTCTGGTCCTAGACCCCCTCACGAGGAGAAACAACATCTCCATATCTACCCTACGAATTCCCTAAGAATCTTATATGTTTCAATAAGGTCTCCTTACATTCATCTGAGCTCCAGTGAATACAAGGCCTACCTACTCAGCATCTCATCAGACAGTCCCTCCACCCCTGGGATCAGCTGACTGAATCCTTTCTGGACAGTCCCCATTGTCAATCTATATTCCTCAGATATGGTGCCCAAAACCTGTTCACATTGTTCCAGCTGTGATCTGACCAGATGCCTTTTATATTTTTTTGTACTATTTTTACACTCCATTTCCTTTGAAATAAAGGCCAACATTTCATTTGTCTTCTCTATTACTGGCCTTTTGTGATTCGTGGACGAGAACTCTATGACTCTATGTGCTGTAGTTTACTGCAGTCTTTGAGCTCCTCTATCGAGGCATTCTTTTTGAAACCAACACAGAAGTTGCTGGAAAAGCTCAGCAGGTCTGGCAGGCTGTATGAAGAGAGAAATCAGAGTTAACGTTTCGGGTCCAGTGACCCTTCCTCCATTTTCCTTGCTACAGGCATCACCCGGTTTTTGAAAGTTTGCTTTACGCAATTTCGCTTTTACCAAAGACCTACCAAGTACCTGTTTTGGCTAACTGATAGAAACCCGAAAAGGATTTTTGCTTTTATGAGAAAAGGCTAAATCTTTCCCATATAAATTAATGCTTCTTCACTTTACGCCATTTCGGTTTACAAAAGCTTTCATGGGAACGCTCTAGTTTCGGGGAAACCTGTTTCACATCCCAATTTCCGCATGGTGAGGCTTCACCAGCCTCTGTAGGCCCGTTACCCCCGGTTACAGGGCCTACCTTCTGTATGAGAGTAGCCTTCTGCCGTGACTTTAAACTGCACCAGGACGCCGAGAGAGGTCAGCACCGGCCAGACACCCAAGATGACCCAGCTGTACCAGCAGACGGGCTGCACTGGAGCGACCTTCACTCTCTCGTAGATGTACTGCACGAGCAGGAAGAGCTCAATGAAGTAATCCACCGTCACGGTGATGACGGCGCTCCCGAAGACGGCCGTGGACAGCACGGTGAAGAAGCGCTGCCACTGCAGGGTTAGCACCGCAAAGAACATTCCGGCACCCAGCAGCAGGCCGATGGGGACCCAGACGGTGTGGGGGTGGTAGAACTGCTCCAGCACCACCAGTGTCGCCACGGCGACCAGCAGACCCAGCAGCAAGCCCACCATGAAGAGGCCGACGCTCCGCACCAGCATGGTGACCAGGCCACAGAGGATGCCAATGCCCAGGCCGATGCCCACGCTGACCTCCATACTCAGCTGCGTGTCCAGTACCCTCTCCTTGTAGCACAGCATGAAGATGACGATGGAGCCGAACATTAGGCCGGTGAGGAACATGATGGCTTTGAAACAGCGGTAACCTGAAACGCAAGGAGTGAGAAAACAACCATCAGGAAAACCTGTCCATTGTAAGAAAGGTGTAAAGATCCCAACTACTAAACAAGTCCTACTGAAAAAGGATAAGAAATACATAAGATCGAGGAGTAGGAGTAGGCGACTCAGCCCCTCTGGCCTGCTCTGCCATTCAATAAGATCATGGCTGATCTTAGGATATCTGGGTGGCATGGACAAGCTGGACCGAAGGGTCTGTTTCCGTGCTGTATATCTCTATGACTCTATGTCAGCATTAATGCCACCTTAGTGCCCATTCCCCAAATTACTAATTAAAAATGTGTCTATGTCCCCCTTAAATTTACTTGATATCCCAGCAGCCACCACACACTGGGGGAGTGAATTCCACAGAAACTCAACCCTTTGAGAGAAGTCGTTCCTCCTCATCTCTGTTTCAGATCTACTAACCTCGAACCTAAAGCTAGTTCCTCTCATTCTAGATTGTTCCACAAGGGCGAACATCCTCTCTATGTCTGCTTTGTCAATCCCCTTTAGCATCTTATGGACCCCAATTCAATCTCCTCTCATTGTCTTCTAAACTCCAGACAGTATCTACTGAAACCGCTCAATCTCCTCACGTCTGGAATCAATCTCATGAACCTCACTGAAATCTGGGTTGAGAGATATTTTTCATTATTGAATGTGGTCCTCATTTACTGAAACACAGGATTCTCTTTAACAAACAAAAAAAAACCCAGGCCTTCATTGCATAAAAGGAAAGTAATAAAAAACACAGAAAAGTTAAAATTTCTACTTCAGGCCATTCTGTAATAACGCCCATTTCATTCATGTGAAATGGCTATAATGTGATTGATAAATTGGGGACATTGTTTGGATAATGCAAATTTTCTACTGAACAGGTAAAGTGATCTTCTATTGGTGATTTCTACCATGTGATTTTCTATATCGTAAAGTTGCAGAGGAACACAACTGATCGCATTATAGCAGAGCGACCTGTATTCTGCATCACAACATTTCAAATCCAGAGAAATTATCTTTTTATTTCAAATCCCCAGCTTTGAATTAATTGCTCCTCCTAGGTCTGTTCTGTGAACTGTCAAGTCTTTTTAAATAAAATCCTCATGAAACTGAAAGCTCAAACTTTCTCAGTCTTTTAATGATCTGCTGATTTCAAACTAAACACTCCTGGTTTGGACTTGTCACATGCTAAACCTTTACTCGAAAAGTAACAGTCTGATGGATGTAACTTTGCTCGCTGAGCTGGAAGGTTTATTTTTCCGACATTTCATCACCCTACTAGGTAATATCACCAGTGAACCTCCAGCGAAGCACTGGTTGTATGGCCCGCTTTATATTTATGTGTTTAGGTTTCCTTGGGTTGGTGATATCATTTCCTGTGGTGATGTCATTTCCTGTTCTTTTCTCAGGGGGTGGTAAATGGGATCCAAGTCAATGTGTTTATTGATAGAGTTCCAGTTGGAATGCCATGGTTCTAGGAATTCTCACGCGTGTCTCTGTTTGGCTTGATCTCGATGGTTGTGTTGTCTCAGTCGAAGTGGTGTCCTTCCTCATCTATATGTGAGGATATTAGTGACAGTGGGTAATGTAGAGTTAACTGCGCTTTCAAGTTCATTAGCTGCTGTTTTAGTGCATTGGTGGGTTTGTGGGTTACCATGTTGCCAAAGGGTCTGAGTAGTCTAACAATCATTTCCAAAATGTCTTTGATGTAGGGGAGAGTGGCTAGGGTTTCTGGACGGGTTTTGTCTGCTTGTTTGGGTTTGTTGCTGAGAAATTGGCAGACTAATGTCATTTACAAAATACTGTGCAAGGACTGTAACAAACACTACATTGGACAAACAGGTAGAAACTAGTCAACAGGATACATGAACACCAACTAGCCACAAAACGACATGGCCCTCTCTCACTAGTATTTTTATCTTTTCCTTGATTTTTTCTGCCACACTGCCAGACTACTTGTTTTTTTCCTGAAAAAACTAGACAAACTCACACAAAATAACAACACAGACAACCCCGAAGCATGGATAAAAAACTTATCTGACCCACCCTTAACAGACACTGAAAAAGATGTCTTAATAAGAGGATTAAATTACAACTTCCGGGATGCAGACAAGAAAGATTTCTTAGCAGCATCAGAAACAACACTGAAAGACAATAAACTCACAGAAGAAACCCAACAAATTATCAGACAGACAGTTGCACCAACATTAAGCAGAAAAAGGAAGGACACACACTCAATACAGAAGAAAGGAAAGCACGGGGAGGACTCAAAAAAAAGATAAAAATCCATATCATAAGAACATTGTTATCCTACCTACAGACAAAGGACGCTTGACAGTCATTTTAAACTGAACAGACTATGTTGAGAAAGTGAACGCACTGCTTGCAGATACCGACACTTACCAACAGGTGGCAGTAGACTCAACCCTACAACTAGAAAATCGAATCACTGCCCTACTCAAAACACTTAAGAAACCTGGAGAATTAGACAAGACAGACTTCCAAAAAATGAAACCAGATGGATCCAACACACCATGCTTCTAGGATTACCCAAAATTCACAAACCAGGATCACCCCTCAGACCCATAGTCTCGCTACCTGGAACGCTAACATATAGATTAGCCAAGGAGCTACACCAAAGACTAAAACACTTAGTAGAAGACTCACACCACTCCATTCACTCCACCCAAGAATTCCTGACGTCATCAAGGACACCAAGATAGAAGAGGATGAAATATTGGTCTCCTTTGATGTAAAAGCCCTGTTCACATCCATCAATATCAACCTGGCCAAGGAAACACTGACTACACTAATAGAAGGCCCAAAGACACATACACCAAACACCACCAACTTCACCTGCAAGGACAGTATCATCAAGCTAGTGGTCCTATGCCTTATCACCCACTTCACCTTCAACAACAAAACCTACAGACAAACCAACGGGACACCCATGGGATTTCCGATATCAGGGTTCTTAGCAGAGACAGTAATGCAGAGACTTGAGCAAACAGCTCTGCCAACCATCCAACCCAAACTCTGGGTCCGCTATGTGGTTGACACCTTTGTCATCACAAAACAGAACAAATTAGAGGAAACCTTCAAGACCATCAATAATACCCTTATTGGCATAAACTTCACTAAAGGGGAGGAAAACAACAACAAACTGCCATTCCTAGGTGTCACAGTAGAGCGAACAGCCAATGGGGAACTTCAAACCAGCGTCTACAGGAAAACAATACATACAGACCAAATACTGAACTACAGAAGCAATCATCCCAACACCCACAAACGAAGCTGCATCAGAACATTATTTCAATGAGCCAACACACACTGCAGTGCAGAGGAACTACGCAGAGCAGAGGAAAATCACCTATACTGTGTATTCAAAAACAATGGGTACCCAATGAACACAGTCTGCCAATTTCTCAGCAACAAACGCAAAAAAGCAGACAAACCGCATCCAGAAACCCTAGCCACTCTCCCCTACATCAAAGACATCTCAGAAATGACTGCCAGGCTACTCAGATATCCTTGGCATCACGGTAGCCCTCAAACCCACCAACACAATAAAACAGCAGCTGATGAACTTGAAAGACCCTGTACAGACAACAAGCAAAACTAATGCCATTTACAAAATACCTTGCAAGGACTGTAACAAACACTACATTGGACAAACAGGCAGAAAACTAGCCACCAGGATACATGAACATCAACTAGCCACAAAACGGCATGACCCTCTCTCACTAGTATCCTTACATACGGATGAGGAAGGACACCACTTCGACTGGGACAACACATCCATCCTAGGACAAGCCAAACAGAGACCCGCACGAGAATTCCTAGAAGCATGGCATTCCAGCTGGAACTCTATCAACAAATACATCGAGTGAGACCACATCTACCATCCCTGAGAAAAAGAACAGGAAATGACATCTTTACAGGAAATGAGATCAGCAACCCAAGGAAACCTAAACACATAAATAAAAAGTGGGCCATACCACCAGTGCTTCACTGGAAGCTCACTGATGATGTTACCTAATATGGTGACGAAACATCTGAAAATGAACGTTTCAGCTCAGTGAGCAAACCTACATCTAGAACCTCAACCTGAACTCCAACTCTTCTCAAAACTCACTCGTGACTGTCGTATATTCCTTTCCTATTTGCTTCTAACCCCAGTCAGATCTCCAAAACTGCCCTCAAAGCTTAAAAAGGTTTGCTGAACTAAAATCAATTCTCGATTCCTCTGAATCAAATGCAAGGTAATGCCTTTTAATGTTTACTCCCACTGTCTTAAACTCCACTGTATCAACAATCTTCCATTTGCCATCCAGGGAAGGTTTGCGTTCTCTATCAACTCTATTAGGTCACTGTTCCACAAGGACTCCCTGACCTTGTTTGTAACCTTCCATCATAATGGCAGTGTGTTGACCATGTTCTCTACGGTGTTACTGATGTTGGCACCAGGCTCATCTCAGAGTCAAAGACTGTGGGGTTTGTGCCCCATTGTCACTGGCAAGACCAGCATTTATCGCTCATCCCGATTGGCCCTGGGACTGAGCGTCTTGCTCAGCCATTTCAAAGGGCAGTTAAGACTGACTGTGGGTCTGGAGTCACATGTCGGCCAGACCAGTGAAAGATGGCAGATTTCCTTCCGTGAAAGACATTGGTGAACTAAATGGCTTTACATGACAATTGACATTGGTTACATGGTATTCATTAGACCACCTTTCTACAATTCTAGATTGCTAATAAATTCATATTTCCACCACCTGCAGTGGTGGGATTTGAACCGAAATCCCCCTGACATTAATCTGGATTACTTATCCAGGGGCAATATCACTTGGCCAGCACCTTCCCAGTGTGCAGCGGGCAGTAGTACATGGGTGTGCGACACTCTCAGAGGTGCTGCTGTTCAGGTCAGACCTGCCCTCTCAGGTGGGTATAAAGGATCCCATGGTCATTAAATAAAGAACATCAGCATTTATGCTTCAGTTTTACAGGCAGTATTGTGTACAGTTTAGCTCCTCTTATTAAAGGAAAGACGTACTTGCCCTCAGAGGAGTTCACAAAGCTTCACCAGAGTGGGGCAACATGGTTAGCACTGCTGCCTCACAGAACCAGGGACCCAGGTACAGTTCCAGTCTCGGGCGACTGTCTGTGTGGGGTTTGCACGTGCTCCCAGTGTCTGTATGGGTTTCCTCCGGGTGCTCCGGTTTCCTCCCACAGTCCAAAGATGTGCAGGTCAGGGTGGATTGGCCATGGGAAATTGCCTACGATGTGCAGGCTAGGTGGATTAGACATTAGAAATACAGGGACAGGATAGGGATTTGGGTGGGATGCTGTTCAGAGGCTGAATGGCCTGTCCCCACACGTAGGGATTCTATGATTAAATTCTTGGATGGTGGGATTGTTTTATCAGGAGAAATTGAGGGAAGTGACTCTGTATTTCTGAGATTTTTGAAGGCTAAGGGGTGATCGCATTGGAACTTGAGAAGTTGTTTCAAGCTGAGATAAGGTGAATCTAGATGGGGTATTACCTTCCCGCCCCCCCCTCCCCACCCAAGCTGGTGAGTCTCGAACCTCAGGGTAATAGCAGGCCATTTGGGGACTGAGATGAGGAGGAAATTCTTCACCTTATGATGATGTGATGGTGTAGTGGTAGTGTCACAGGACTAGGTTCTGGATTAGTGGTGCTGGAAGAGCACAGAATTTCAGGCAGCATCCGAGGAGCAGTAAAATCGACGTTTCAGGCAAAAACTCTTCGTCAGGAATACAGGCAGAGAGCCTGAAAGGTGGAGAGATAAGCTAGAGGAGGGTGGGGGTGGGGAGAAAGTAACATAGAGTAGATTCAGGGCAGAGGAAATGACCTGGGAGTTGCAGTGGGAGAGGAAACTCCCTGAGATTCTTGGACAGAGAGGAGGAAAACTTCTTCAAGGCAGGCATCCTTGCAAGAGGATTCGCAGTAGGGTTAAAATCAACTAGGTAAAAGTTTCCAGCATCTGCAGTTATTGTTTTTTCCCAGTGCCACAGGACTAGTCATCCAGCATCCCAGTCTACTGTTCAGAGAATAAAAGGTTTGAATCTCATCATGACAGAATCTTGGAAATGAAAAATCTGTAATAAAAAGTTCCTTTAATAGTGACCAGGGAACCACTATCCATTGAGGTAAAAATCCATCTGGTTCACTAATGTCCTTTAGGGAAGGAAATTTGCCATCCTTACCCGGTCTGTGGGTATGTTCACCAATCTGGGAAGTTGATTTGCAGACATTTCGTTCCCTGTCTACATGAGATCTTCAGTGCTTTGGAGCCTCTTGTGAAGCCAATCTGGCCTACATGTGACTTAAGACCCACAGCAATGTGGTTGACATAGAACATAGAACATAGACCATAGAACAATATAGCAGAGTACAGGCCCTTCGGCCCTCGATGTTGCGCCGACCTGTGAAACCAATCTGAAACCCATCTAACCTACACTGTTCCATTCTCGCCCATATGTTTACACTATAATCATTTAAATGTCCTTAACTCTTTAACTGCCCTCTGGGCAATTAGGGATGGACAATAGCCACATCTTATGAACATACTTAAGACAAAAGAGATGAGATTCTTTGGAATTCTTTAACCCTGTGGAATATCAAACATTCAGCATGACTACACCCTGAATGTGTATTCCATCGGCTGTGGAAAGCCTTTAGCATGTCCTGAGATCACAGACGGTGCTATAGCAATGCACATTTTCTTTCTTTCTGAATGAGGGAATTCGACATCATACCTTGCCCCCTTTTCTAATATTTATTTCCTCAATGAGGACTTTTTTGAAACATGGCTTGGGCCTTTTACCAAAGCCCATCGTCTTTCTCAACATGCCTTCAGGTCCAGCAGTGTGAGCATAGTGACCGTGAAGTAGACCTGACATGATAGGCCAACGTGGTGACCAGGCCACAGAGGATACCGAGATCAAGATGGTGGATCAAGATGGCGGCTCATTGCCACTGTCTCAAGCTCAGTTATGGTTGGGCACCAAAGGTTGACTTTGCCTGTGATGCCCCCCTTCCCATGTCCCGCCAACCCATTCAATGGTCAATCCGTCCATTCTAAGGATGGCTAGCAATTGTGACGATACTGTTCCGTAAATGGGTTTATGCTGGCCTTGAATTTTTTTTTTCAGGAAAGTCTTAAAAGCAGTGATTCCAAAATGTATGGGTTGAACTAATTGAGAACGCTTTCAAGTTAAAAAAACACTTGTACAATGAAAGGGGAGTGGCCAGTCCTCCCAGCTCAGCTTTTCTCTGGTGCGGTTTTGGTTTGGTTTTCACAGTCTGGCTGCTCACTGGAAGCGGGCAGTCAGTTGTGAGGCTGCTGGCCCAAGAAACAGACAGATGGAAGAAGGTGTTCCACACTGAATGTCTCTGCCATTTTTCTCTCTCTCCTGTAAGACCCTGTGTTTGATTTGACCTTTTTTGCCAAGGGGGTGTTTATGGGGGATTGTTGCAGGAATTTGGAACAGCATCATTATGTTGGGATAGTCTGTTGGGCTTTTGGATAGGTTAAGTTATTCTGTATTCTCTTCTCTTTTCTTTGTGTTTCATTTGGTAATCTTGCAAATAAATTCTGTTTTGTTTAAAACTAAGTGGATTGACCATCCTCCTGGAATATCCATTCTATTCCTGATTAAAACAATTAGCAAAGGTAGGGTCTGGGCGACTTTCTTGAAATGTTTTGAGGGGCTCTGGACAGGTCCATAAGCGATTGGTCCTGTGGTTCCAACTTCAGTCTACTGTTGTTGGACTCGAAGGCAGTGAGTGGTAGGTGTTAGTGCCTTTTGGAGTCATAGAGTCATAGAGATGTACAGCATGGAAACAAGCTCTTTGGTCCAACCCGTCCATGCCGACCAGATATCCCAACCCAATCTAGTCCCACCTGCCAGCACTCGGCCCATATCTCTCCAAACCCTTCCTATTCTCTACCCATCCAAATACCTCTTAAATGTTGCAATTATACCAGCCTCCACTACACCCTCTGGCAGCTCATTCCATACACGTACCCTCCGCGTGAAAAAGTTGCCTCTCAGGTCTCTTTTATATCTTTCTCCTCTCACCCTAAACCTATGCCCTCTAGTTCTGGACTCCCCGACCCCAGGGAAAAGACTTTGCCTATTTAGAGCTGAAAATGTGTTGCTGGAAAAGCGCAGCAGGTCAGGCAGCATCCAAGGAACAGGAGAATCGACGTTTCGGGCATAAGCCCTTCTTCAGGAATGATTCCTGAAGAAAGGAGAGATAATTACAGCAATAGCTCAACATTTAAATTTGCTGGAAACACCATAAGAATCTTTAGAGATGGCTAAAGTTCAATTGAAAATGAAGCAACTTGAGTTAGAAGGAGAAGACAAGGAAAGGGCAACAGAAACGAAACAGTTTTAATTATGATTAAAAGCAGAGAGAGAAAGAGAGAGAGAAACGAGAGAGAGAAAAGAGAGAGAAAGAGAGAGAGAAAGAGAGAAAGAGAGAGAGAAAAGAGAGAGAGAGAAAAGAGAGAGAGAAAAGAGAGAGAAAGAGAGAGAGAAAGAGAGAGAGAAAAGAGAGAGAAAAGAGAGAAAAGAGAGAGAGAAAGGAGAGAGAAAGAGAGATAGAAAGAGAGAGAAAGAGAGAGAGAAAAGAGAGAGAGAAAAGAGAGAGAAAGAGAGAGAAAGAGAGAGAGAAAAGAGAGAGAGAAAAGAGAGAGAGAAAGAGAGAGAGAAAAGAGAGAGAAAGAGAGAGAGAGAAAAGAGAGAGAAAGAGAGAGAAAGAGAGAGAGAAAGAGAGAGAAAGAGAGAGAGGAAAGAGAGAGAGAAACGAGAGAGAGAAAGAGAGAGAGAAAGAGAGAGAAACGAGAGAGAGAAAGAGAGAGAGAGAGAGAAAGAGAGAGAGAAAGAGAGAGAAACGAGAGAGAGAAAGAGAGAGAGAGAGAAAGAGAGAGAGAGAGAGAAAAGAGAGAGAAAGAGAGAGAGAAAAGGAAGAAAGAGTGGGAGTTTGAACTTCAGAAACTGGCACTCAGACAGGAGAGTCAGCTCAAAAGGGTGGAGATGAAGGCTGAAGGTAAGCTGAGGGAGGAAGAGAGTGAGGATGTGCAAACCCACGGTAACCAAAGGCCTGGGGAGGATCTGTTTAAATATATTCAAGCATCGCCTAAATTTGAAGACAAGGCTGTGGAAGCCTTTTTTTAATCTCATTGGAGAAAGTGGCTAAACAAATGCAGTGGCCAGTCCACATGTGGATTTTGTTGATCCAACCAAAACTTGTCGGCAGAGCTAGTGAGGTATTCACATCACTATCAGGGGTGGATGAGGAGGTGATGAAAGCCATCTTAAATGCATATGAGCTTGTACAGACAATGTCTCAGGAATCTAAGGAGGGACCCTGGTCAAACTTACACTGAGTTTGAAAGGATCAAACCAATTAATTTTGACAGGTGGGTAAGGGCATTAAAAATAGAGCAAACCTCTTAGAGAGACGGTTATGTTGGGGGATTCAAAAATACATTTACTGAAGTAGGAAGAACTTATGTGGAACAGGAGATAGTTAAAACGGCAAGATTAGCCACTGCAATGGCTGCTGACTATGAGCTGGTCCATAAAACACAGTTTGGCTTCCAGCATCAATATCAATCCATGAGGGATAGAAACTGGGAAAAGAGAAATCCTCATGTAAAAAGGGAAAGGTAGAGCTCTGTGAAGATCATCAGGATAACTTACCACGGGGTAAAGCAGAAGCCCCTGAAGGGGAAAGAGAAGTTAAAAAGCTCCAGTGTTTTCACTGTAATAAAGTAGGCACATGAAATCACAGTGTTGGTGGGTTAGGAAAAGCACTGGGAAGCAGTAGGAAAACAGGATGAGCCAGTGAATTTTGTTGGAGTGGTGATGGAAAGCAGAGTGCAGGCTAGATAGCTGCAGCAGAATGTACAACCTGGTCGGAGGTTGGTTAAGGAGGAAGTGCCAGATCCTCTTAAACCATATACCTGCGAAGGTAACGTTTACTCACGTAGGCCAGGAGCAGGAGGTAAAGAGGTTACAATATTAAGTAATACAGGATCCTCTCAATCTTTGATGTTGAAAGATGAGGAGATATGTACCTCTGAAGGACTATTACCAGAAAAGGTACTAGTAACCGGAATTCATAGTGAGACAAGATGCACTCAATTATATAAAGTGAGGTTAGATTGTCCAGTGAAGAGTGAGCAGATCATGGTAAGAGTACTGGACAAACTCTTAGCTCCAAGAATACAATTTGTCCTCGCTAATGACATAGCTGGTTCACAGGTAGCAGTGCTGCCTACTGTGGTTGAAAAGCCAATGGAAACTCAGGCAACTGAACTATTGCAGGACACACACATCCTGGGACTTTTCCTGATTGTGTGGTAATGAGGTCACAAAGTCATCAGTTGAAACAGGAGAGATCAAAGAGCACAGCTAAGAAAGTTGAAGGGGAATTAGCAGAGACCCTGTTTGATCAGATGGTGGAACAAGCCAGGAGCAGACATTTTTAGCTCAGATAAATTAACCGAGTCACAGCAGAAAGATGAAATTTGTATCAATAGGCACACACAGAGAAAGAATCCGAATGTATCCCTGAATGCTACTATCTTAAAAATGCTGACTAAATGAGGAAATGGAGACCATCACATCTTCAGGCAGATGAGAAATGGGCAGAAGTTCATCAAATCGTATTCCCAGTGGGTTATAGAAAGGAGATGTTGTGAGTTATGCATGAACTACCAATAGGGGGGTCATTTAGGGGTAAGAAAATCCCATGCTAAAATACAACAACATTTTTTACTGGCCTGGACTGCACAAGGATATAGTCGCATTTTGCCAGACATGTCATACATGTCAGGTAATCGGAAAATCACAGGCGTAAATAAAATCCGCACCTTTAATACCTGTTCCTGCATTTGAGGAACCTTGTACAAGAGTCTTAATTGATTGCGTAGGACCCCTACCTAAAGCAATAACTGGGAATCAATATTTGTTAACAATAATGGATGTGTCCACCAGATTTCCAGAGGCTGTTGCATGACGCAATATCACAGCTAAAAGGATTGTGGAGGAATTACTCAAAGTTATCACTAGGTACGGACTACCCACAGGAATACAATCAGATCAAGGGTCAAACTACACATCGAAATTCTTCAAGGAAACTATGGGCAGCTTAGGAATAAAACGATTCAAATCGACTGCGTGCCATCCAGAGTCACAGGGAGCACTAGAAAAGTGGCATCAGACATTAAAGACCAGGTTTAGGGCTTTCAGTCAAGACTATTCAAATGACTGGAAATTTCATGATCAGAGATACAAGAAAGGAATCGACCAAATTCAGTCCATTTGAATTAATTTTTAGGCATGAAGTGAGAGGACTGCTAAAATTGATTAAGGAGAAGTGGGTCAGTCAGAATTCAGAGACCACATCTTTGGACTATGTGTCAAATTTTCGGAAAGATTAAATAGAGCCGGGGAGTAGGCTAGACAGCATTTAAAAGCATTACAGCATACAATGAAACAGGAAGCATACAAGAAATCAAAAACTCGCAATTTTGCTGTCAGGGATAAGGTTAAGTGGACCTTATCAAGTCAAAAGGAAATTGAGTGAGGTGAATTATTTGGTAAGGACTCCAGATATAAAGAAATCCCACAGAGTGTGTCACGTGAATATGCTCAAAAGATATTTTGACACCAAAGGAAAGCAAGTGGAAATGTGTAATTGGTTACAATACAGAGTGAAGAACCAAGTTCAGAGGATTCTGAACAGACATTCCTCAAATTGAATTGAACAGTGAGAAAGTGGTCAAAAATTGGGATAAATGATTGAGTTACCTTCCACAAGAAAATCGAAATGATCTGAAAGAGTTATCACTATCACATGGAGACATATGCGGAAATAAACTGGGAAGCACTAACCTAATTGTACATTATAGGAGATGCTGTTCCAATTAAGCAACATAGGCATAACGCTCTAAAGTTGGCAGAGGTTCAGAAGGAGATAGAGTGCATGCTTCAAGATGGCATAATCAAAGTGAGTTACAGTGACTGGAGCTCACCCATAGTCACGGTGCCAAAACCAGATGGTACCCAACGGTTATGTGTGGACTATTGCAAAGTCAATGCAGTTAGAAAGATTAATGCATATCCGATTCTGCATTTGGAAGACTGTGTTGAAAAGGTGGGACAAACAACTTCCATTTCTGAGTTGGACTTGCTCAGAGGATACTGGCAGGTACCTTTGTCTGAAAGAGCAAAGGCAATTTCAGCTTTCATAATGCAGAATGGACTGTATCAGTTTAAAATCATGTCAGTTAGTATGAAAAATGCGCTAGCCACATTTCAGAGACTGACCAATAAGGTCATTTCAGGATTACCCAATTGTGTAGTTTATATTGATGACCTGGTGATTTCAGTTACACATGGAAGCAACATTTATCAGACTTGTTCAATCGACTTCGGGAGGTGATAAACCTGGCTAAAAGTGAATTTGCCAAATCCCAAGACCATCCTGGGCCATGTTATTGGACACGGCCAAATGGCCCCATGGGATGCAAAAGCAAAGGTAACTGGGGAGTTTCTCACACCATCGTCAAAAAGAGCAGTATTATGGTCCCTGGGATTGAGTGGAAAATTCAGACCAATGTTTAGCGTGTGGCTGCTCCACTCACTGAATTGCTAAAGAAAGGAAAGAAGTTTCATTGGACAGCAAACTTTCAGAAGCATTTGACAGCTGGAAAGCTGTGTTAACCACTGCCCCAGTATTAGCCACACCTAATTACGCAAAGCCATTCAAGGTGGCTATCGAGGCGTGGTGTGGATGTCAGTGCTGTACTCTTATAAGAGGATGATAAGAAAATAGAAAGACTTATTGAGTATTTCTCCAGGAAGTTGAACATTCATCAGCAGAAATATTTGACAGTTAAGAAGGAGATTTTGAGCTTGGTGTTGACATTACAACATTTCAATGTTTATGTTACCAGTAACTTATCTGAGACAATCATATACACTGCCCATAACCCATTGAAGTTCGTGGAGAAATTTAAGGACAAAAATTCTAGACTGTTCAGATGGAGTTTGTTGTTACAGCCATTCAATTTGAAAATTGTGCATGGGGCAGGACGAGAAAACATGATTGCTGACGCATTGTCGAAACTTGAATGAGAAACAGAGGCGTTTGGTGGCAGCAGTACAACAGTCTTGGGATTTGGCAAATTCACTTTTAGCCAGAATGTACTCAAGATTAGAGTGGTGCTGGAAAAGCACAGCAGGTCAGGCAGCATCTGAGGAGCAGGAGAATTCAACGTTTTGGGCAAACGCCCTTCATCAGGAATGAAACAGAATGTAGGAGTGCATGTTTGCACATTTATTGTCAATGTAATATGTGTAGCAGTGTACTAACAATTTAATGTTGAAGGGTTTTAAAATGAAGCCATCTTTGGATATTGATGGTTCTTCTTTTTAATGGGGAAGGTGTGACGATGCTGCTCTGAATACAGGGTGATGTTGTCCGTGGCATTTTTTTTGCAGAGAGGTTGTAAAAGCAGCGATTCTAAAAAGTCTGGGTTGAACTACTTGAGATTGCTTTCAAATTAAACAAACTGCTTGTACAATGAAACAGGATTGGCCAGATCTCCCAGCTCAGCTTTTCTCTGGTTTGGTTTTGGTTTGGTTTTTGCAGTCTGGCTGTTCAGTCAGCTGTGAGGCTGCTACCCCAAGAAACAGCTCTTTGGAAGAAGGTGTTCCACGCTGAATCTCTCTGCCATCTCTCTCTCTCTCCTGTAAGACCCTGTATTTGATTTGATCTTTTTTGCTAAGGGGGTGTTTATGGGGATTGTTGCAAGAATTTGGAACAGCATCATTAAAGTTGGGATAATCTGTAGGGTTTTCAAATAGATTAAGTTATTCTGTATTCTCTTCTCTTTTGTTTGTGTTTGATTCAGTAATCTTGCAAATAAATTCTGTTTTGTTTAAAACTAAGTGGTTGGGCAGCTGCATCGCTCCTGAAATACCCACTCTACACCTGCTTAAAACCACCAGCAAAGTTAGGGTGTGAGCCACTTTCTTGAAATGTTTTGAGTGGGTCTTAACGGGTCCATAACACAATGAGGAACACAGATTTGATAAGCAATTGTTTCCTCCACCCCCTACATCCAGATCCCTCCCAACAACTCCGCCACCCCCGCCCCCCCCCCCCCCCACAAGTGACTTACCAAAGAAACAATAAATAATCCCAAAGAGGCAGCACATAGCACAGACAACAGAGGGTACGACATCATACTTCCTCAGGATCTCCTGATCACAGCTGTGGGGGGCACCCTGACCCGTGCCATGAGTCAGGAGTTTAAAGTGCAAAGTTCGAAGTGTCGATGTCATGGCTTTGTGGGTCTGTAGGCAGGGCAAAGGTCAAAAAACGTCTTCCATTCAAAGTTAGAGACTCTGCAAACAACAAACAGAATATTTCACACAAGGGAATCACACACATGAGATCTAGGAGCAGGAGGAGACCATTCAGCCCCGCGAGCCTGCTCCGCCATTTATACGATCATAGAATCCTGACAGTGTGGAAACAGGCCATTTGGCTCAACCAGTCCACACCGACCCTCTGAACTATATCACACCCAGACCCATTCCCCTATATTACCCCTAAACAATGCACCTACCCTACACATCTCTAAACACTATGGGCAATTTCCCACGGCCAATTCACCTAACATACACATCTTTGGACTGTGGGAGGAAACCCACGCAGACGCAGGGAGAATGTGCAAACTCCACACAGATAGTTGCCCGAGGCTGGGCTTGAACCTGGGTCCCTGGTGCTGTGAGGCAGCACTGCTAACCACTGAGCCACTGTGCTGCCCTCTCTTCAACCTGTTACTAATTTAAAGTCTGTCTATCTCCTTCTTAAATTTATTCAGTGTCCCAGCATCTATGGCACTCTGGGGGAGCGAGTTGCACAGAGTGCGGTGACCCTCTGAGAGAAGGATTGAGGGTCAGCGGGGGATGGGTAGAGGATACCCCCTGACTGACGGACAGGTGGAACATCTTCGAACCCTTCAGCATCTCGTCACTCCTCCCATTCTGGCCTCTTCAGCACCTGCCCGTTCCTACCGCCCCATCGACTGAAGGCCATAGCTAAAGCTGCCTTGGACACTTGTTAAACCTCCCCTATCAACCTCCTTCCTCAAAATCCCTCTCCTTGACCAAGCCTTTGGTCACCTGTCCCAGTATCTCCTCATGTGCCTTGGTGTCAAATTTCATTTGACTGTGGCTGCCGTGAGGCATTTTGGGGTGTTTTGGCACAATAGTGGTGCTACTTCAGTTCAGGTTGTTGTTGGATCTCACCAGTGGATGATGTGCCATTGGGAATCAATACTGAATCCAGTCTTTGGGGATCTCCTGATTTTCTTCCCTCCCCCATGAGGACCAGAGCCCCAGACCCTGGCATAACCTCCCAAAACCACTCCACCCCTAAACCTTGCTACCTCACTACCCGCCTTTGCACCTCCCGTGCTTTCTCACTTCCCCTAATATGTCATTGGGTCTATTAATAAATATCGTTAAAGGCGCTAACAAAATGCACGCGCAAAACAAAGAGGAGTTTTACTGGAGTGGGCAACTGGTTTCAGTGGATAGCTTGAGGAAGTGGCAGGACCAGAGGATAACATGGAGACGAGACAGGCGCAACGTAAAGGAACATTATATTTACACCTCGAGCTGGTCTGTTCTGGAAGGTTCTGCCGACAT
This sequence comes from Chiloscyllium plagiosum, assembly GCF_037043375.1. NCBI lineage: Eukaryota > Metazoa > Chordata > Chondrichthyes > Orectolobiformes > Hemiscylliidae > Chiloscyllium > Chiloscyllium plagiosum. The sequence goes on along the minus strand of NW_028270145.1, from coordinate 112,509,529 downwards.
TATGGGCATTTGGAGCAAGTTCATTGCAGTCACTTTGCAAAGGGAGGTGAATAAATTCTTGAAAAAGAAAAGAAAATTAACCTGCAGGAGTGACGGCGATTGAGATAGTTCTTTGAAAGAGCCAGCATTGTTCTGATGGGCTGAGTAGTCTCCCTCTGTGCTGTATAATTCAATCACTGAGCTCCCTCAATGGGTTTCGCTTGAGGTGAGGACTTTGCCCTCTGTAGTAATGATAACGGGGTCAGCGAGATGGACCTCATAGACTAGGAGTTCCCGGATTGGGGCTGTTAACCTGGCCCAATCAGGGAGCCCTGGCTGACAGATATAAACAGGAGGGTCAGAGGTTCTTTTCCCTCTGAGAGCCGGCTCTGATCTGGCAGGGTCACAGTCCATGTACCGTACACGTGTAAATAAAGGGGGACTTGGCAATGGGATACCGGCCTCTGCACAAATATTTCACACTCTCCTCAAAACTCCAGCATTGCAAGAGGGCGTAGGTTTAGGGTGACAGGGGAAAGATTTAAAAAGGGACAAGGGGCAACTTTTTCACGCAGAGAGTGGTGCATGTATGGAATGAGCTGCCAGAGGAAGTGGTACAATTGCAACATTTATACGAATAGTAAGGGTTTAGAGGGACATGGACGAAACACTGGCAAATGGGATTAGATTAATTTCAGATATCTGGTCGGCATGGAAACATTGGGTCAAAGGGTGTATTTCCGTGCTGTATGACTCTATGCCTGAGGAGAGCACACTTACCTGCTCAGTGTTGGAGCTAACTGATACTCTTCCCCCTCTTTATGGGGCAGACAATGCCCACTGGTGGGGTCAGCACTGAGGTGTTACCAGGAGATGACCCCAATCTCCACACCCCCAGGCGTCTCATTGGAGAGTCAGAGGATCACACAATACAAGGTCCCAGCTGTTGACTTGCTGTAATGAAGCTTAAATCTCGTTGGTCTCTTCAAGACGGTTCTAGAACAACGTCCCCTAGAAAACAAATTTTTTTTAGAAATTAGATTTCAGGGGCCTTTATTTCCTCACAGTTCTCCCACCAACGTTCTCATTACAGCACACGGGGACTTGGCAGTCATGCTACATGATTCACAAAAATACTAACATTGAGTTCAGCAGCCCACGTTTTTTATTCATTAATGGGATATGGGCATCACTGTTTGACCAGCATTTATTACCCGTCCCTAGTTGCCCCTTGAGAAGGTGATTGAGAGGAAGTGAGGACTGGCGTTGCTGGCGTCAAAAGGTGTGGCGCTGGAAAAGCATCCGCGAAACAGGAGACTCGACATTTCAGGCAAAGATCCTTCATCAGGAATGTGGAGGGGGGAAGGGGGCTGAGAGATAAATAGGAGGGTGGGGCGTGGGGCTGGCGGGAACATAGCTGGGAAGGTGATAGGTAAATGCAGATACGGGGGGGTGATAGCGATAGGTTGGAGGGGAGGATGGCGTGGGTAAGTGGGAAGGAAGATGGACAGGTAGGTGAGGTTGAACAACTGTTGTCCATGTGCTGTAGGCGATAATGCCATTAAGGAAGGAAATGCAGGATTTTGACCCAGTGACACTGAAGAAACGGTGATGTATTTCCGAGTCAGGATGGTAAGGGACTCGGAGGGGAACCTGCAGGGGGTGGTGTCCCCATGTATCTGCTGCCCTTGTCCTTCTAGGTTCAAGTGGTCGTGGGTTTGGAAGATGCTGTCTGAGGGTCTTTGGTGAATCTCTGCAGAGCATCTTGTTGGTACAAAAACAGAAATTGCAGGAAAAGCTCAGCAGGTCGAGCAGCATCTGTGGAGAGAAATCAGAGTTAACGTTTTGGATCCAGTTACCCATCCTCAGAACTGCCTTCTGAGGAAGGGTCACTGAACGTGAAACATAAACTCTGATTTCTCTCCACAGATGCTGTCAGACCTGCTGAGCTTTTCCTGCAATTTTTCTCTTTGTTTCTGATTTACAGCATTTGCAGTTCTTTCAGTTTTTATTGTAGATGGTACACACTGCTGCTACTGAGTGTCGGTGGTGGAGGGAGTGGGTGTTTGTGGATGTGGTGCCGATCAAGCGGCTGCTTTGTCCTGGATGGTATCAAGCTTCTTGAGTGTTGTTGGAGCTGCCCCCATCCAGGGCAAGTGGGGAGTATTCCCTCACATTCCTGACTTGTATCTTGTAGATGGTGGATGGGCTTTGGGGAGTCAGGAGGTGAGTTACTCACTGAAGGATTCCCAGCCTATGACCTGCTCTCATAGCCACGGTGTTTATGTGGCTCATCCAGTTGAGTTTCTGATCAATGGTAATCCCCAGGAAGTGGGGGATTCAGTGATGGTAACACTGTTGAATGCCAAGGGTTGGTGGTTAGATTGTCTCTTATTGGTGATCGTCATTTCCTGGCATTGGTCTGGTGTGAATGTTACTTGCCACTTGTCGGCCCAAGCCTGGATATTATCCAGACCATGTTGCACTTGAATATGGACTGCTTCAGTATCTGGGGAGTCATGAATGGTGCTGAACATTGTGCGAACATCCCCACTTCTGACCTTATGATGGAGGGAAGGTCATTGATGAAGTAGCTGAACATGGTTGGGCCTGGGACACTATCCCGAGGAACTATCCCGAGATGGCCTGGAGCTGAGCTAACTGACCTCCAACAACCATCACCATCTTCCTATGTGCTCAGTGCAGAGATTGCTCACTGATTCCCAATAATTCCAGATTTGCCCAGGCTCCTTGATGCCACACTCAGTTGAATGTGGCCTTGCTGTCATTAGGGAAGAAGGAAGGCAAATGGAATTATTTCAAAGGGAATGGGATATCAATGTCAGGAGGTTTTGCTAAGATTACAAAACACTAGTCAGAACACAACTGGAATACTGTGAAAAGTTTTATTGGGAAAAGGCAGGAAAGTGGAGTTGAGGAGGATCAGATCACTCATGATCTCCTTGAATATTAGAGCTGACTCGATGGGCTGAATGGCCTACTTCTGCTCCTTCACCTTCTAGTCTGTACAATGCCCACCGATGTCACTTTAAAAGTGTACCTCGTCCCATGTTGTCCCTGTCCTGGGAGTGTTTGATGGGGACAGTGTAGAGAGAGCTTTACTCTGTATCTAACCCCGTGCTGTCCCTGTCCTGGGAGTGTTTGATGGGGCAGTGAAGAGGAAGCTTTACTCTATAGCCAACCTCGTGCTGTCCCTGTCCCTGGGAGTGTTTGATGGGGACAGTGTAGAGAGAGCTTTACTCTGTAGCCAACCCCATGCTGTCCCTGTCCTGGGAGTGTTTGATAGGGACAGTGTAAAGGGAGCTTTACTCTGTAGCCAACCCCGTGCTGTCCCTGTCCTGGGAGTGTTTGATGGGGGGACAGTGTAGAGAGAGCTTTACTCTGTATCTAACCCCGTGCTGTCCGTGTCCTGGGAGTGTTTGATAGGGACAGTGTAAAGGGAGCTTTACTCTGTAGCCAACCCCGTGCTGTCCCTGTCCTGGGAGTGTTTGATGGGGGGACAGTGTAGAGGGAGCTTTATCCTGTGCAATGCACTTTGCCCAACACACTTGCTCAATATTTAAACTTGATGTTGTGAAATGTATTCCCTATTTTCACCATCAGATGAGCCCCTTGCATCTCAGAGAGGCACTTACTGATCCTGTGAGGTTTGGAAAACACAGCGAGAATCTTTTCCTGTTAAAACCTCCACTCTCAAAAACAGCCATTTCGAATTCTCACAATCTTTAAATAGCTAACATTGACTCTCCCTCCTGGTAAATCATGTGAGATAGCAGGTTTCACTGATCAGAGCTGTTCTCACTCTGTAATTAATTCATTCGCCAAAGTGTATGCATCTAACACTTGGGAAATCTTTAATTTGTAGACATTTGTGTATATTTGCACAGGTTAATCAAATACAATATTTATCAAATGAGGCTATTTTCATGAAATGAGACAGGAGAGTTGCTCCTTTCCAATGGGAGACATCTAGCATCCAGTTGGGAATAACCTTCCAGATTTTTTTCAGAATAACAAAACCCCTATCTTTATGAGGAAATAAACTTTTAGTCCCACTGTATGGCCTTTGTACAAATCATTACGTTGAACAGCTCAAAGTGGTAGCCATTTTGCATACAGCATGTGGAAGAATTATCAGGCTAATTGGCTTTTCCTAATGGATTTCCATTGTATTCCTCTGGTCTGGAGCAGGCCACTGAGTCCACACCGATCCTGCAAAGAGCATCCTATCCCCTACCCTCTCCCTGTAACCCTGCATTTCCCATGGCTGACCCACCTAGTCTGCACATCCCTGAACACTATGGGGCAATTTCCCTTGGCCAATCCCCCTAATCTGCACATCTTTGGACTGTGGGAAGAAACCCACACAGGCACGAATGTGCAAACTCCACACAGACAGTCGTCCGTGGTGGAAATCAAACCTGGGTCCCTGACGCTGTGATGCAGCAGTGCTAACCACTGAGCCCCCGGGCTGACAGAATGCGAATATTGCTGATTAGGGAAGCATGTATTGCCCATCCCTCAGAATAAGCCACATTGCTGCGGGTGTAGACTCGGTAAGGCCTGGTCTTGGATCTCTTCCCTCAAGGAGGGAATCAAATTAGCTCTTCCTCCAAACACTCAGCAATGACTTGATGCTAATCAGAATTTTACTGAGCTCAAATTCCATCATCTGCCCCGTGGTAGGAGTTGAACCTCAGGTTCACTGGACTCTGAGCTGGGTGTCTGATTAATGGTCTAGTGGTAATACCACTTGGCCATCGTTACTAACCCGATGGTAGGAGATGTCCTGCCTTCTTCATTGCCTTTAATTGTTACTGATGACTGTTAGTCCCTTTGAGGCCGTGGGTCAGAACGTGATTGGCCAGGCTGGTTCCCAACCTTCTGACTTATCGGCACATGAGGCTGGAAGTCCCACAATGCAGTGGGACCCGGAGGCAGGATTTGCTTCCTTGGTCTTCCTTCTCTGCCAACATGCTGCCTCATCACCAAGGTGATGGCACATTCACAGCACAACAGACACGTCATCATCACTTTGAATGACAGGTAGTGAGCTCCTCCCACTCAATACTTTCCAATACTGCTGTGCTTCAAAGAGTGACTCAAAATGCCTTTGTGGCCTTTTCGTTGGTGTCTCTTGGAACACTGGGAGTTGAGGAAGGAGGCCACAGGAGCAGAGGTAGGCCATTCTGCCCATCGGGTGTGTTCCGCCACTCAATGTTCATGGCTGATCTGATAATCCTCAACTCCACCATCCAGCCTTTTCCTCCATAACCATCGATTCCCTTCCTGATTAAAAACCTGTCCATCTTAGCCTTGAATATACTGAGTGACCCAGCCTCGACAGCCCTCTGTGGGAACGAATTCCACAGATTCACTCCCCTCTGAGACAAGAACTTCCTCCCCATCTCTGTCTTAAAGGGGTGACCCTTTATGCTGAGACAATACCCTCTGGTCCTCGACTCTCTCTCTTCCTGCATCTACACTGGCAACTCCCCAAAGCATCTTGTATGGACCAGGTGGGTGGGAGGGCTGGTGACCATCCAATGAATTTGAGTTTGCAGGAGTTTTGCCTGAATGCTGGTAGGAGCAGACTTCAAGAAGATGATTGGCATTTGGTTAACTCCTAAAGAACAGGCAGCTTGGTGGGACTCTACGTTTACTGTGAATTTGACAGCACCTCATTTATGGAATTCCAACTCTAGCTGAAGACGTTCCAGGAGGTTTTGTCACATGATACTCCCCCACCATCCCCTCACCATTCCCCAATCATATTCCCATTGGTCCCATCCTCCTCCTGCCAATTAGACACTGGGAAAGACTACTTCCTGATTGGTCAAGTCAATCCAACAGTCTTTTCTCTTCCATTTCCAACTCCATCTTTTTTTTAATCACTTAGCAGCGGAAGTATTATAAGAAGGTGGTTCACCAGTTTTTAAAATTCCCTGTCCTCGGTTGTCTGGAAGATTAATCTTTGATTCTTGGAGACAGTCGGACAGAGCTGGAGTGTTTGGGAATGTTATTCTCAAATCTAGAATGCCTGCCTGGTCCTTGGATGGTTTAAGACCAGAGTCTACAGGCCCTCAAGCAAGTATGAAAGTGCACCCTGATACTCTCAGTCAAGGTGAGAGTTTGTTTTCGTGTGTGTGAGAGAGAGAGTCTCTGTGAGAGAACCTATCTGTGTATGGGACAGTCTGTGTGCGTGTGTGTGTGTGTGCATGCGTGCGTGTGCATGTGTGTACATGTGTGTCTGTATACGTGTGTATGTACGCGTGTGTGTATGAGTGTGTATATTTGTGTGAGAGTGTGTATGTGCGTGTGTGTGTATATTTGTGTGTGTATACATGTATGTATGCGTGCGTGTGTGTATATTTGTGTGTATATATTTGTGTGTGTGTGTGTGTATTTGTGTGTGCGCGTGTGTATATACATGCGTGTATGCATGTGTGTACGTGTGTATATTTGTGTGTGTATGCGTGCGTGTGTGTGTATGTGTGTGTGTATATTTGTGTGTGTGTATATTTGTGTGTGTGTATTTGTGTGTGTGTGCGTGTGTGTATATGTGCGTGTATGCGTACGTGTGTGTATATTTGTATGTATATGCTTGCGAGTGTGTGTATGTGTGTGTGTGTATACTTGTGTGTGTGTGTGTATGTATGTCTGTACACGCATGTGTATATATTTGTGTGTGTGTGTATATATTTATGTGTGTGTACGTGTGTGTACGTGTGTGTGTATATTTGTGTGGGCATGTACGTGTGTGTGTGAGAGAGTGTGTGTGAGTGTGAGTGTGAGTGTGTGAGTGTGTGAGTGTGAGTGTGAGTGTGTGAGTGTGTGAGTGTGTGAGTGTGTGAGTGTGTGAGTGTGAATGTGAGTGTGTGAGTGTGAATGTGAGTGTGTGAGTGTGAGTGAGTGTGAGTGAGTGAGTGTGTTTGAGTGTGTGTACGTGTGTGTATGTGTGTGTGAGAGAGTGTGAGTGTGTGTGTACGTGCATGTGTGTGTGTATATTTGTGTGTGTGTATGTGTATATTTGTGTGTGTGTACGTGTGTGTGCGCGCGCGCGTGTGTGTATATTTATGTGTGTACGTGTGTGTGTGAGAGAGTGTGTGAGAGAGAGTGTGTGTGTATGAGTGTGTGTATGAGTGTGTGTATGAGTGTGTGTATGAGTGTGTGTGTGTGTGAGTGTGAGTGTGTACGTGTGTGTGTGTGTACATGTGTGTGTGAGAGTGTGAGTGAGTGTGTGTGTGAGTGTGTGAGTGTGTACGTGTGTGTGCGTGCATGTGTGTGTGTATATTTGTGTGTGTGTATGTGTATATTTGTGTGTGTGTGTATACGTGTGTGTGTGCACGTGTGTGTGTATATATATTTGTGTGTGTGTGTACGTGTGTGTATATTTGTGTGCGTGTATGTGTGTGTGTGAGAGAGTGTGTGTGAATGTGTGTGTGAGTATGAGTGTGTGTGTGTGTGTGAGTGTGTGTGAGTGAGAGTGTGTGTGTGTGTGAGTGTGTGTGTGTGAGTGTGCGTGTACGTGTGTGTGTGTATTTGTGTGTGCGTGTACGTGTGTGTGAGCGTGTGTGTGTGAGCCTGTGTGTGAGCCTGTGTGTGTGTGCACATGTGTGTGTGCGCGTGTGTGTGTGAGTGTGTGTGTGTGAGTGTGTGTGTGAGAGTTTGTGTGTGTGTGTGTGAGTGTGCGTGTACGTGTGTGTGTGCGCATGTGTGTGTGCGCATGTGTGTGTGTACGTGTGTGTGAGTGTGTATGTGTGTTCAGTTGCTGACACATTTGTGTCTGAGTCACTCCCCACCTCTTCCTCCGCTACATTGATGACTGTATTGCCGCCACCTCGTGCTCCCGTGAGGAGGTTGAGCAATTCATCAGCTTCACCAACACATTCCACCCTGACCTTAAATTCATCTGGATCATGTCTGACACCTCTCTCTGCCTCCTTGACCTCTCTATCTTCATCAACGGTGACCGACTCAACACTGACATCTTCTACAAACCCACCAACTCCCACAGCTACCTGGACTACACCTCCTCCCACCCTACCTCCTGCAAAAATGCCATCCCGTATTCCCAATTCCTCCGCCGGATCTGCTCCCAGGAGGAGCAGTTCCACCATAGAACACACCAGATGTTCTCCTTCTTTAAAGACCGCAATTTCCCTTCCCACGTGGTTGATGATGCCCTCCAGCGCACCTCATCCACTTCCCACACCTCTGCCTTCAAACCCCACACTTCCAACTGCAACAAGGACACAACCCCCCTGGTGCTCACCTTCCACCCCAACAACCTCTGCATACACCACATCCTCCTCCGCCAATTCCACCACCTACAAAAAGACCCCACCATCAGGGATATATTTCCCTCCCCACCCCTTTCCATCTTCCGCAAAGACCGTTCCCTCCGTGACTACCTGGTCAGGTCCACGCCCCCCTACGACCCACCCTCCCATCCTGGCACCTTCCCCTACCACCGCAGGAACTGTAAAACCTGTGCCCACACCTCCTCCCTCACCTCCATCCAAGGCCCTAAAGGAGCCTTCCACATCCATCAAAGTTTTACCTGCACATCCACCAATATCATTTATTGTATCCGTTGCTCCCGATGCAGTCTCCTCTATATTGGGGAGACTGGGCGCCTCCTAGCAGAGCATTTTAGGGAATATCTCCGGGACACCAGCACCACTCAACCCCACTGCCCCGTGGTCGAACACTTCAACTCCCCTTCCCACTCTGCCGAGGACATACAGGTCCTGGGCCTCCTCCACCACCGCTCCCCCACCACCAGACGCCTGGAGGAAGAACGTTTCATCTTCCACTTCTGGACCCTGCAAGCCCAGGGCATCAATGTGGACTTCATGAGCTTCCTCATTTCCCCTTCCCCCCCTTTACCCCAGTTCCAACTTGCCAGCTCAGCACTGTCCCCATGACCTGTCCCACCTGCCAATCTCCCTTCCCACCTATCCACTCCACCCTCCTCTCTGACCTATCACATTTACCCTCCATCCACCTATTGCACTCTCAGCTACCTACCCTCCAGCCCCACCACCCTACCATTTATCTCTCCACCCCTGAGGCTCCCAGCCTCATTCCTGATGAAGGGCTTTTGCCCGAAACGTTGATTTTCCTGCTCTTAGGATGCGGCCTGGCCTGCTGTGCTTTTCCAGCAACACACTCTCGACTCATGAGATCATGAGTTCAAGTCCCAGTTGAGGTGACACGCCCAGTGCAGTACTGTGGGAATGCTGCTCTGTCTTCCTGATTAAATGTGAAACCAAGCTTGCTGTCAGCTGTGGGTAAAGAAGACCCCTTTGCTCTTATTTTTGAAGAGAAGCTGATGAGGTGATCTCCCCTCTGTCCTTCACCAACACTTATCCCTCAACTAACATCATGAAAACCCTCATCTCACAAAGCAATTCTCCATTTCAAATGTTCACAGAATCCCCACTCCGTGGAAAGAGGCCATTCAGCCCATTGAATCTGTACTGTCCCTCTGAGGAGCATCCCAAGTTCCAGTGCCTCACCCTATCCCCACATTTCCCAAAGCTAACCCACCTAGCCTACACATCCCTGATCACTATGGGCAATTTCTCATGGCCAATCCACCCTGACCTGCACATCTTTGGATTGTGGGAGGAAACCCCCGCAGACACGGGGAGAATGTGCAAACTCCACACAGACAGTTGCCCCGAGGCTGGAATCGAACCCGGGTCCCTAGTGCTGTGAGGCAGCAGTGCTAACCACTGAGCCACCCTGCTGCTCCCCATCTCTGTCCTCAACAATATTTTTCTCAACTCATTCATGGGATGTGGACGTTGCTGGGTGGCCCAGCATTTATTGCTTGTCCATAGTTGCCCTTTAAGAAGGTAGTAATGAGCTGCTTTCTTGAACTGCTGCAGCCCACAATGCCTTGAGGGAGGGAATTCTGTGATTTTGACCCAACGACTGTGAAGGGACACAGTCAGGGTGGTGAATGGCTCGGAGGGGAACTTGTAGGGGGTGGGGTTCCCAGGTATCTGCTGTCATTCTAGATGGAAGTGGGTTTGGAAGGTGCTGTCATTGGAGACTTGGCAAGACGGTATGGTGCACGTTTTGGGGAGAAAGTTCCGGATTCCATTCCCCCTTTTTGTGAGGAAATGGTTCCTGAATGGCCTGCCTCGAATGTTAATGATCTGGCCCTAGTTCCGGACTCCGCCTACTGATCAATGGGTCTGGATGGGATGCTGTTTGGAGGGTTGGTGTAGACTCAATGGGCTGAATGGCCTGCCTCCACGTTGCAGGGATTCTATGAATCTAAACCTGTTGGAATACACGGTCAGCCAATGCAGGACTATTGTGGCACAGTGATAGTGTCCCTACCTGACAGCGAGAAGGCATGAGTTCAAATCCCACCTGCTCCAGCGGTGTGTTATAACCTCCCTGAAGAGGCTGATTAGGAAAGTAGCGCTGAGCCTGGTGCTTGGGACCTTTCCTCAGCTTCAAGTGGGTGCCTGCATTCCACCTCCACACTCTCGCACACAAGGGGTTAAAGTCTGGATCACTGTCAAACCCAGCTGCTGCTAACCCATTGGAAATGATTGTGAAATGTAAGGCAGCAGTGCACTGCTTTCATTTACTGGCTGTTCGCTGTAACAGGAGCGATCCCAGGGGAGCCCTCCGTTATTATATTGCCATAGCAACGGCAAATGGTTGAAGGTTCTCTTGAAGTAACCAGTCCAATATCCAGCAGCTCGAACCAGGTGCTCTGCGGAGAGAGCTGAGTTGCAGAGAAACCTCTCTGATCCTGCAGTCTCTGAAACAGAGTGACCCCATTGGAGGGTTCTCCCCTGGGTTTTCAGGAATCCACACTTGTAAATGCCTTGCCCCCAAAATTCTGCTGCCCTTGTCCTAATTTGTATCCGATCACACTCTCCGCTCGCCCTGGGCACACCGATCCATTCCCGTTTCCTTGTCCAAAATACCTTGATATTAAAATTCTCACCGCTGTTTACAAAGCCCAAAATGACCCTGTCTATCTCTGTATCCCTGGGCCCAATCGACACATCGTGCCTGTGTCGACTGAGCGTTTTAATCTCTTGCCTTTATCTCCCTCATCATGCAATTTGCTTGTATTAACATGTGCAGGAGGGTGAGCTGTGAGGGTCAGTGCAGAGATGCTTCAGTGTGATTTGGACATGTTCAAGTGAGTGAGTAAATGCACAGCAGGCTTGGTATGATGTGGATGAATGGGAGGCCATCCACCCCCTGAATGAGGAACAGGAAGGCGATAGATTAGGAAATGGGAAATGCATCTAGACTTGGGTATCTTTGTAAGTCACGGAGTCATACAGAACAGAAACAGTCCCTTCGGTCCACCCAGTCCATGCTGACCATGTTCCCGAACAAACTAGTCCCATCTCCCTGCTCCTGGCCCATATCCCTCCAAACCTTTCCTATTCATGAACTTATCCAAATGTTTTTAAATGTTGTAACTGTACCCACAGTCACCACTTCCTCTGGCAGCTCCTTTCACACACGAACCACTCTCTTTGTAAAAAAAGTTGTCCCTTAGGTCATTTTCAAATCTTTCTCCTCTCACCCTAACAAAATGTCCCCAGTCTTGAAATCCCCCACCCTACAGAAAAGACACCTGCCATTCACCTTATCTCAGCCCCTCAAGATTTTATGAACCTCCATTATGTCACTCCTCAACCTCCTGCGCTACAGTGGTAAAAGTCCCAGCCTCTCTTTATAACTCAAATCCTCCATTACTGGCAACATCCTGGTAAATCTCTTCTGAACTCTCTCCAGTGTAATAATATCCTTCTTATAACAGGGTGACCAGAACTGCACACAGTATTCCAGAAGAGGTCTCACCAACATCCTGCTCAACCTCAACATGACTTCCTAACTCCTGTATTCGAAGGGCTGAGAAATGAAGGCAACTGTGCCAAAGATGCTGAAGTAAGTATTTCCTTTTACCCAGTGCTTTGAAGCTAAACAGCAACACATCCACCTGAAACAGATTTCTATCTTTCGCCGTTAGTTGGTCAGTTTTGACAATCACTGAGGAACAGGAAGAAAAAAGTCAACAGATGACATTAGATACACGTAGAACGATAAAGGAAAATGGAGGTCATTCGGCCCATGGCTCCTGTGCTTACTCTCGCCTAATGTGATCCAATGTAGGCCACTGTCCTACCCTTTCCCACATTTCCACATCTATCCTGTAAATACTCAATCCACTTTTGAAGTTACTGCTGAATCTCACACCCAGGAATTACATTCTGGATTACCACAAATTCGCTGCATGAAATGTTTCTTGATGTTGCTCACACAAAAGAAAAGCACTGCAGGTTTGATTAGATTAGTTCATTATGGGTGTGAACCTTATTTGGCATTTGATGCCTGTCCCTAATACCCCTGGTACTCCACATCTTGTTGGGACGCTTCAGAGGGCAGTTAAGAGTCACTGACATTGCTGTGGGTCTGGGGTCATATGTCGGCCAAACCAGGTAAGGATGGCACATTTCCTTCATTGAACAGCATTAATGAACCAGATGGGTTTTTACAACAATCTCGCGAACTAAAAAAAAACAAAAGTGGGCCACTCAGCCCTTCGGGCCTGCTCCCCCATTCAATAAGATCGTGGCTGATCTGATTTTGACCTCAACTCTACAGTCCTCTGATAATCTTCCATCCTCTTGGTCATCAAAAGTCTACCCACCTCTGTCTTCAAAAATGTTAAAGATTCTGCATCCACTGCCTTTTGAGGACGGGAAATTCCAAAGACTCACAACCCTCTGAGAGAGAGAAGTGTTTCCTCATCTCCAGTATGTTTGAAATATAGAATCCCTATGGTGATATGGAAGGAGATCATCAGCTGATTGAGGCAAAAGTGGGTACTGCAGATGCTGGAGATCAGAGTCAAGATTAGAGTGGTGCTGGAAAAGCACAGCAGGTCAGGCAGCATCCGAGGAGCAGGTGAATCAAAGTTTCGGGCAGGAGCCCTCCATCAGGAATGAGGCTGGAAGCCTTGGTGGTGGAGAGATAAATGGGAGGGGGGAGGGGGGTGGGGCTGAGGAGAAGGCAGCTGAGAGTGCAATCATCTCATTGAGTCTGCACTGACCCCTCCAAACAGCATCCCACTCCATCTCTACATTCCCCATGGCTAACCCATACATCTTTGGACCGTAGGAAGAAACCTACACAGACACAGGGAGAACATGCAAACTCCACATAGACAGTCTCCCGAGGCTGGAATCAAACCTGGGGCCCCTGGTGTTGTGAGGTAGAGGTGCTAACCATTGTCCCACCCCACTACAGCATCTGGTTCTAGATTCTCCCACAAGAGGAAACCTCCTTTCCACACCCACCTGGCCAAGTACCTTTAAGATCTTATCTGTTTCAATTAAGTCACCACTGATTCTTGCAAACTCCAGGGGATACAGACCCAGCGTTTGCTCATAAGGCAGTCCACTCATTCCAGGGATTAGTCTAGTAAACCTTCTCTGAACTGCTCCCAAGATGTTAACATCCTTCTGTCAGTACACTGATCAGTCCGGTACACAATCAGCAGTTCATGGTCACTATACTTGATCCACCTGGCTCCTGGCCCTGTGACAGTACCACTCTGTCAACGTCACCCCTGGCTAATGTAAATCTGAAACCAAAACAGAATTTGCAGGGAATGCTGTGTGTCCAACACATTCAGTGTGGAGAGATCCGCGGTTAGTATTTCTGTTTGTCTGAAACAAAGTAGAGTCATACAGCACGGAAACAGACCCCCCCCCCCTTCGGTCCAACCAGTCCTTGCCGACCAGAATCCCAAACTGAACCAGCTCCACCTGCCTGCTCCTGGTCCATATCCCTCCAAATGTTTCCTATTCATGAACTTACCAACATGTCTTTTAAATGTTGTAATTGAGCCCACGTCCACCATTTCTTCAACAGGTTCACTCCACACGCAGACCGTACAATGTGTTCCAGTTCTGATAGTCATTGATTTGAAACGTTAACTGTTTCTCTCTCCCCAGATGCTGCCAGGATTTGCTGGGTTTCTGCAGCACTCTCTGTTTTGATTCACAATCTCACCTCTGGTCAAGGTTCTGATAAGCTTCATTCTGTGTCACCCCTTGGTTACAGACTTCCTGTCCGCTGGTAACAATTTCTGCTTATTCACCTGATCAAAGTCTCTCCTGGTTTTGAATGCTCCTTTTAAATCGCTCCTTAAACTTAGAGAAAGATAGAATCATAGAGATCTAAAGCACAGGAAAAGGCCCTTTGGCCCATCAAATCTGTGCTAGTCAAAAACAACCACCTAAGAGTTTTAGTCCCATTTTCCAGCGCATGGACTATAGCCTTATATACCTTGGCATCACATGTGCACACTTAAATCCTTCTTCAATGTGCTGAGGGTTTCTGCCTGTCCCACCCTTACAGACAGTCAGTTCCAGATCCCCACCACCCTCCAGGTGAAAAAATGTTTCCTCACATCTCCTCAAAACCTCCTGCCCTTTACATTAACTCCGTGCCCCCTGATTATTGATCCCCCTACCAAGGGGAAAGGTTTCTTCCTCTCTCTGTCCACCATTCTTTTATCCATCTCAATCATGCCCCCACTCAGTCTACTCTACTCCTAGGAAAACAAACCCAGTCTGTCCAATAATCATCCCTATGCCCTCGTGAATGCAGAATTAGCTGCTACTGGTTACTTGCAGTCTGTCTCTCTAGTGTCTGTCCACCATCTACAAGACACAAGTCAGGAGGGTGATGGAATACTCCCCACTTGCCCTGGATGGGGGCAGCTCCAATAACACTCAAGAAGCTCGACACCATCCAGGACAAAGCAGCCGCTTGATTAGCACCACATCCACAAACACCCACTCCCTCCACCACCGACACTCAATAGCAGCAATGTGTACTATCTACAAGATGCCCTGCAGAAACTCACCAAAGATCCTCAGACAGCACCTTCCAAACCCACAATGTCCACCAGCTACAGGGAGAGGTGTATGGCAGAACCACGGGTTGCAGGTTTCCTTCCAAGCCTCACTCCAGCCTCACTCAGAAGAGTATCGCTGTTCCTTTTGTGTGCTCCCTCCTGAACAGCATTGTCAGTGTCACTATAGGCTGAGATTGCTGTGGTTCAAGAAGGCAGCTCACCACCACCTTCTCAAGGGCAATTAGAGCCGCAATGTAAATCATACACACCCTGTACTAATTACAGGAGCATCAATGTAGAAAGACATCATTTAGTCTCAACATTCCCTCTCAGTTCTGGGAAAGCCTTTTAAATCCAAACTGCATGGTTCCTTCGTTTGCTCCTTCCATCGCTTGATTAATTATTATTTCAGAGATCTGTGACCTTTCTTCCATTTACAGGACCCCGACCACTATGTCCTGGGCAATTAGTCGAGCAACAAATTCTGACCCAGCCAGCTATGCCCACGTCCAATAATAGACAATAGACAATAGGTGCAGGAGTAGACCATTCGGCCCTTCGAGCCAGCACCACCATTCATTATGATCATGGCTAAGCTCCTTCCTGCTCTCCATAAGCAGAGAAAAGCTATACAGGGAGAAGCTGGTTAGGTGGGATTGACCCAGGGAAGCAGTTTAATGAGGTTCATTGCCTGCTCTAATTTTGAGAGGTTCTGTTGGATACTTTGCTCCCATAGTTCTTATGCTGTCAGTTCTCCAGTCTTTAAACTTAAGAAATATGAAGAGGAGGAGGCCATCCAGCCCCTCGAATCTGCTCCTCCATTAATACGATCATGGCTGATCTCATCTCAGCCTCAACTCCACTTTCCTTCCCGCTCTCCGTGACCCTTTATAACCCATTTCTATTTAAAACCTGTCTATCTCCTGCATTAATTTACTCAGTGTCCCAACATCCACCGCACTCTGGGGGAGTGAATTTCACAGGTTCACAACTCTTTGAGAGAAGTATTTCCTTCCAATCTCAGTTCTGGATCAACTAACCTCAAGCCTAAAGCTATGACCTCTCGTTCCAGATTACCCAACATGAGAAAACATCCTCTCTCCATCTACTGTGTCAATCCCCTTTAGCATCTTATAGACTGAAGGGAAATCTCCCCTCATTCTTCCAAATTCCAGAAAATATAGGCCTTAACTATGGCATTAACATGGTTACTGGACAATAATGGGAAAGGGAATGTCTTATCAACTCATAGAACATAGAATAGTACACCTCAGCCCATCATGTCTGCACTGACCACGATGCCATTATTAATTAACCCCATCTGCCTGCCCATGGTCTGTATCTCACTATTCCTCACCTGTTGTTGTGTCTGCCTAAATGCCTCTTAAACTGTTGTAACCTCTCTTCTCTTACCTCCCCTTGGCAGCACATTCCAAGCACCTACCACCATGTGTGAAAACATTTGCCTCACACATCTCCCTTAAACCTCTCCCCTCTCACGTTAAACCTCTGTCCTCTAGTATTTGACATTCCCACCCTGGGAAAAAGACTCTGACTATCCACCCTACCCGGGCCTCTCATAATGTTCTTGACTTCTATCAGGATGCCTCTCAGCCTCCAACGCTCTAGCGAAACAATCCGTGTTTGTCCACCCTCTCCTTGTAGCTAATACACTCCAATCCAGACAACACCCTGGTAAACCTCTTCTGCACTCTCTCCAAAGCCTCCATATGGTTTGGTGACCAGAACTACACACATTACTCCAAATGTGGTCAAACTAAAGTCTTATATAACTGGAACATGACTCGCCAACTTTTATACTCAATAAAGTTAAGCGATGCTATACACATTCTTTATTACCTTATGCACTTGTATTGTTACTTTCAGGAAACTATGTATCTGCACAAGGTCCCTCTGTATATCAATACTCCCAAGGGTCCTGCCATTTACTGTATAATACCTTCTTGCATTTGACCTCAAAATACATCACCTCACATTTATCTGGATTAAACTCCATCTAAATTTCTCCACACAACTATCCAACTGGCCTTTTTCCTGGTGTATCCTTTGAGAGTCTCCCTCACTATCCACATTCCACTATTTTTTGTCATCTGCAAACTCACTCATCAGACCAGCTACATTTTCATCCAAATCATTTATATACGTTGCAAACATCAGAGGTCCTGACAGAACTTCATTAGTCGGAGACATCGACTACCCTCTGTCACCTACGACCAAGTTGATGGCAGATGAGAAACCGAGAGACGAGGAATCCTCAAAGTTAAAGAGATATTGCCACAAATAAAGTTGTGGAAATCATACCACTCTGAGGTAAGATTAGAGTGGTGCTGGAAAAGCACAGGAGGTCAGGCAGCATCTGAGGAGCAGGAAAATCGACGTTTCGGGCAAAAGCCCTTCATCAGGAATCCTGCTCCTCGGATGCTGCCTGACCTGCTGTGCTTTTCCAGCACCACTCTAATCTCTAGCATCTGCAGTCCTCACTTTCGCCCAGCTCTCAGGTAAGTCAATCGGCCCATCATGTTTTGTGACAGCTCCTTCAAACTGTGATGTAAAGACTCCCACTCTTTTCCCAAACCCCTCTCTACTCTCCCAGTTCCACGATCAGACGGCAGGACTGAAGATTTAGAAATTAGGAAGCAATTAGCTAGGAGGTTCAAAGAATAAGCCACAATGTTCTGAATTAGAAGGGTTGTCCAGATCTAGGAGAATCGTTTAGACTTAATGACGTCTTTTTACATTGATGCTCCTGTAATTAGGGCAGGTTCACTACCATTTATATCGCAGCTCTAATTAGAATTAAATATTAGTCTGGAACTGTTTTCTGCAATGTGGGGGCTGATCGTGCTTTATTAAATGTGCAAGGAAATGCAATTTTAAAATCCTCCAAAATCTAAATAGCATCTCCCTTTTTGAAGCAGGTGACTATTTAGCTGTTGGTTGGGGCTTGATTAGTAGAAAATAGGAGCAGGAGGCGGCCATTCTGCCCCTGCAGCCTGTTCTGCCATGCACCATGATCATCCAACTCAGTCCCCTATTCCCACTTTCTCCCGATACATTTTAATCTCTTTAGCCCCAAGAAGATATCTGGTAGGCATGGATGAGTTGCACTGAAGGGTCTTGATTTGGAGATGCCGGTGTTGGATTGGGGTGGACAAAGTTAAAAATCACACAACACCAGGTTACAGTCCAACAGGTTTAATTGGAAGCACTAGCTTTCGGAGCGCTGCTCCTTTATCAGGTAGTTGTCTCCACAGCTACCTGATGAAGGAGCAGCGCTCGGAAAGCTAGTGTTTCCAAATAAACCTGTTGGACTATAACCTGGTGTTGTGTGATTTTTAACTGAAGGGTCTGTTCCCACACTGTACATCTCTATGACTTTATAAGTATTGCTTGAAAACCCATAATGCTTTGGTCTCAACCGCTTTCTATGACTGAGAATTTCCCAGGCTCCCCACTCTGTGGGTGAAGGCATTTCTCCTCAGTCAGCCCAAAATGGCCCACCCCATATCCTCAGGCTGTGACCCCCTGGTTAGGGACTCCCTGGTCATCAGGAACATCCATCCTGTCTTTCCCATGTCTACTTCCTGTGAGAATTGAATAGGTTTCCAAGGGATTACCCCCTCCCCAAAATCTGTCTTAGCTGTGAATATACTTCATGACACAGCATGTACAGGCCTCTGTGATAAAGAATTCCACAGATTCACAGTCCTCTGAGATTACCCTAGACTCTCCCATAAGGGGAGAGACGGCTCTGCAACTACGCTGTCAAGCCCCTTAAGATGCTGATGTGATTCAGTAAAGTCACCGGTCATTCTTCAAAACTCCAGGGTTTATAGACCCAACCCACTCAACCTTTCGAGATAAGAAAATCCCTGAATTCTCCGGATCAACCTCATTCACTTCCAATGCTGGCATCTTTCTTTGTGAACTGTTCACAGTATTCCAGCTATGGTATGACTAGTGCCTTGTATAGGCAGAAGTGAGGACTGCAGATGCTGGAAATCAGAGTCAAGATTAGAGTGGTGCTGGAAAAGCACAGCAGGTCAGGCAGCATCCGGGGAGCAGGAAAATCGACGTTTCAGGCAAAAGCCCTTCA
This sequence comes from Chiloscyllium plagiosum, assembly GCF_037043375.1. Lineage (NCBI taxonomy): Eukaryota > Metazoa > Chordata > Chondrichthyes > Orectolobiformes > Hemiscylliidae > Chiloscyllium > Chiloscyllium plagiosum. The sequence goes on along the minus strand of NW_028270145.1, from coordinate 112,490,489 downwards.
GCAAGAATCCTGATGAAGGGCTTTTGCCTGAAACGTTGATTTTCCTGCTCCTCGGATGCTGCCTGACCTGCTGTGCTTTTCCAGCACCACTCTAATCTTGACTAGTGCCTTGCATAGTTTTAGCAAAATCTCATTGCCTTTGAATTTAAGACCATCATTCCATTGCCTTCCCAATTACCCAGTAATCAGCTGAAGGTCCAACTGTTAATGGTGGTGGTGAACTGCAGCAGGAATGTACAGGTAATTCGAGTTAGCTATGATGAATCCTTTTTATGCACAAAATGTCACACAAGTGTCAGACAATGACACTTCTCTTCCAATGACAGTTCAATGACATTGCCAGTAAGGGGGAACCTAACTATCTCCCTATGACATTCAGTATTGTTACCCTGGGCAACAGGGTGGCTCAGTGGTTAGCATAGCTGCCTCACAGTGCTACAGGCCCAGGTTTGAACCCACCGTCAGGCGACTTTGTGTGGAGTTTGCACATTCTCCCTGTGCCTGCGTGGGTTGCCTCTGGGTGCTCCGGTTTCCTCTCACAGTCCAGAGATGTGTAAGTTAGGTGAATTGGCCATGCTAAGTTGCCTATACTGTTCAGGGATATGTAGGTTAGGTGTATTAGTCAGGGAAATTGTCAAGTAATAGTGTAGGGGGACAGGTCTGGATAAGATACTTTGAGAGGGTCAGTGTGGATTTATTGGGCCAAATGGCCCATTTCCACACTGAAGGGATTCTATGATCACTCAGTACCCTATTACCAACACCCTGGGGGGTTTCCCTTGCCCAGAAATGAACTGTACTAGTCATACAATTACTGTGGCTACAAGAACAGGTCAGAGGCTAGGAATCCTGTAGTGATAACTCACCTCCTGACTCCCTAAAGCCCGTCCACCATCTACAAAAGGCACAAGTCAGGAGGGTGATGGAATACCCCCCACTTGCCTGGATGGGTGCAGCCCCAACAACACTCAAGAAGCTTGACACCATCCAGGATAAAGTAGCCCCCACTTGATTGGCACCACATCCACACCCTCCACCACCAACTCTCAGTAGCAGCAGTATGTACTATCTACAAGATGCCCTGCAGGAATTCACCAAGGCTCCTGAGACAGCACCTTCCAAACCTATGACCGCTTCCATCTAGAAGGACAATGACAGCAGATACATGGGAACACCACCCCCTGCAAGTTCCCCTCCAAGCCACTCACCATCCTGACTTGGAAATATATTGCCGTTCTTTCAGTGTCGCTGGGTCAGAATCCTGGAATTCCCTCCCTAAGGGACATTGCAGGTCAACCCACAGCACATGGACTGCAGCGGTTCAAGAAGGCAGCTCACCCCCACCTTCTCAAGGGGCAACTAGGGATGGGCATAAACGCTGGGCCCAGTCAGCGATATCCATGTCTTTTGCGTGAATAAAAAACGATTAATGTGTGGACCAAACTCACAGAGCCAGAAGTGTGGTGAATATTCAAACAACTGGTTGTTTTCTTCATTTAATCTCGGTATGTCAACATCAGTGACAAGGTCATTTTTATTGCCCGTCCCTACTTGCCCCTTGAGAAGGTGGGGGTGAGCTGCCTTCTTGAACCGCTGCAGTCCGTGTGCTGTAGGTTCACCCACAATGCCCTTAGGGAGGGAATTCCGGGATTCTGACCCAGCGACAATGAAGTAACAGCGATATATTTCCAAGTCACAGCGAATGATAGAATCCTTAAAGTTATGAGGGAGGGGGGTCTGAGAGAGTAAATTGAAAGAAACAGCAGCAGGATTGTCAGTGACCAGAGAACTATGGTGACTGATAAACAAACCAGAGACAGAGATAAGGGATGTTCTCTCTTTAATTGGTATTCTGTTGTGACCAGAGGGCACTGTTTAAATGGGTGGGCAAGGCCAGAAGTCACATGACACCAGATTATAGTCCAACAGATTTATTTGAAATCACAAGCTTTCGGAGGGCTGCCCCTTCATCAGGGGAAGTGGAGGGAAGCGCAGGCATAGTATATACAGGTGGATATATAAATGTAAACTCTTTGCTCCACTTCACCTGACAAAGGGGCAGGGCTCTGTAAAATGGTATTTCCAAATAAACCTGTTGGACTATAACCTGGTGTTGGGTGATTTTTAACTTTGTCCACCCCAGTCCGACACCGGCTCCTCCACATCATGGCTTCCTTGAATGTACAAACATAGCACGACGGGGCCATTCAGAAATTTGATCTTTCTCCACTATCAGTACAACCATGCTTGATCCTCTATCTCAATGATGTATCCAGCTTTCTCCCCATACCCTGTGTTTCTGTTAAAGACTGTGATTAGCCCACCCTTATTCCTCCCTCCAAATCCATATGGTGATCACTCTGCAGTGCTGATCCAAAATAACCGATTTTAATGGCGAATGGAAATATCTGGATCGAGAGAGCATCAGACCGTGGATGCTGCTGCTTTTGGATGTGATTAATTATTACAAAGGATACGTCATTTTGTAGTTTCTATGCCCTGGTCTAAGTCATCAGGAGGAATTCTGTTAAATAGGCTTGTGCAGACTTGAATTAAACCAAACCCCTTATCCCATCATGCCCAATATACACAGTCCCACAGGGGTCAGTTAGCTCAGTTGGCTGGACAGCTAGTTTGCAACGTTGAGTGTGGGTTCAGTTCCCGCACTGGCAGAGGTTTTGAGCTTTTTAACCTCTTCCTGTGCCTGAGGTGTGGTGACTCTCAACTTAGATCGTCATCAGTTGTCTCTCTCTCTTTCTCTAATAAGACAGCAGCCCAATAGTCTGGGAAGACTATGGCGGCCTTACATTGGCTTTGCATAATTCCAATAAACCTTTCCCAATCTACACAATCCCATATTTGACCCAAACCACTTCCCATACACTGCAATTGTATATAATCCCAAATGGACCAACCCTTTACATTCATTCTTATTATAACATTCCCAGTAATGAAACCATTAGACTATAAAGTGTAGGTGCAGAACTTGACCATTTGGCCCATCGGGTCTGAAGGGTGGCACGTTGTCTCAGTGGTTAGCACTGCAGCCTCACAGCATCAGGGACCCAGGTTCGATTCCAGCCTCGGGCGACTGTCTGTGTGGAGTTTGCACATTCTCCCCGAGTCTGCGTGGGTTTCCTCCGGGTGCTCCGGTTTCCTCCCACAGTCCAAAGATGTGCAGGTCAGGTGAATTGGCCATGCTAAATTGCCCAGACTGTTAGGTGCATTAGTCAGAGGGAAATGGGTCTGGCTGGGTTACTCTTCGCAGGGTCAGTGTGGACTGGTTGGGCCGAAGGGCCTGTTTCCACACTGTAGGGAATCTAATCAATGAGACCGTGGTGGATCTGATTATCCTCAACTCTGCTTTCACCCCCTCCCCTAACTTTTGATTCCCTTCCTGGTTAAATATCTGTCTGACTCAGTCTTGAATATACTTCACAGCCCTCCATGGTAAAGAATTCCACAGATTCACTCCTGTCTGAGAGGAAAGAAAAGAAATCCTCATCCCTGCCTTCAGTGTGTGACCCCTCATTCTGAGATGCTCATTTTGCCCTCATGGCCTGTCCTACCCGTCCATCTTCCATCCCACCTCTCCGCTCCACCCTCCTCTCTGACCTATTACCTTGATCGACCTATCGCATTCCCAGCCACCTTCCGCCCAGCCCCACCCCCTCCCATTTATCTCTCAGTCCCCTTAGCCCCCAACAATCCTGATGAAGAGCTTATGTTCGAAACATTGATTATCCTGTTCCTAGGATGCTACCTGACCTGCTGTGCTTTTCCAGCACCACACTTTTTGATTCTGATCACCAGCATCTTCAGTCCTCCCTTTCTCCAGAGAGCAGAGGAGGTTCACCAGGTTGATTCTGGAGTTGAGAGGATTGGCTTATGAGGAGAGATTGAGTACTCTGGGACTACTCTCATTGGAATTTAGAAAAACGAGGGGAGATCTTATAAAAACACATAAAATTCTGAAGGGAACAGATAAGATAGAAGCAGGGAGGTTGTTCCACTGGAGGGTGAAACTAGAACTAGGGGTCACAGCCTCAAATTAGGGGGATTTAGGACTGAGTTGAGGAGGAACTCCTTCACCCAGAGGGTTGTGAATCTGTGGAATTCCCTGCCCAGGGAAGCAGTTGAGGCTACCTCGCTGAATGTTTTTAAGGCAAAGATAGATTTTTGAACAGTAAAGGAATTAAGGGTTACGGTGAGAGTGCGGGTAAGTGGAGCTGAGTCCATGTAAAGATCAGCCATGATCTTATTGAATGGCAGAGCAGGCTCAAGGGATCAGATGGCCTACTCCTATTTGTCATGTCTTACAGAACTGCACAGGAGGATCACACACAGACAACAGGACAATAACACCCAGGGTCTACATGAAGGTCCTATTTAGAGTCATAGAGATGTACAGCATGGAAACAGACCCTTCGGTCCAATACATCCATTCCAACCCTCTGAAGAGAATTCCACCCAGACCCATTCTCCTACCCAATTACTCTACATGTACCCTGACTAATGCACCTAACCTACATATTCCTGAACACTATGGGCAATTTAGTATGGCCAATTCACCCTGACCTGCGCATCTTTGGACTGTGGGAGGAAACCGGAGCACCCGGAGGAAACCCACGCAGACACGGGGAGAACGTGCAAACTCCACACTGACAGTCACCCAAGGCTGGAATCGAACTGGGTCCCTGACGCTGTGAGGCAACAGCGCTAATCTTTGAGCCTGTTCTTATAAATTCTGTCTCTGTGTGTCAGTGTTCCCTCAGTCTGGCAGCATTGCTTCAGTGTGGGAAGGTGGCGTCAATGCAGGAATGGTGCTCAATCTGGGAATGCTGTTAAAAGTCTGGGAATGCAGCTGAGTCTTAGCCAAAGAGTCCAGTTGCTGGGAGCTAATTTCGGGAATCAGAAGACTGTGTGGGCATTCACCTAGCAACATGACCAGCCCAGACAGGAACTGGAACTGTCCGCTCGCTCCCAGCAGGATTAGGTTATCAGGGCAAGAGAGATTATTTTAATTCTTTTAACTGTTTGAGAGCTGAGCAGCTGATGTTCTGTATCTCTGCTAAAAATCACACAACATCAGGTTATTGTCCGACAGGTTTACTTGGAAGCACTAACTTTCAGAGCGCTGCTCCTTCATCAGGTGGTTGTGGAGAATAAGATTGCAAGACACAGAATTTATCGCAAAAATTTACAGTGTGATGTAACTGAAATTATACATTGAAATTGATTATCTTACAATCTTATTCTCCACAACCACCTGATGAAGGAGCAGCGCTCTGAAAATTAGTGCTCCCAATTAAACCTGTTGGATTATAACCTGGTGTTATGTGATTTTTAACTTTGTCCACCGGCATCTCCGAATCATGACTGTATCTCTGCCGCTGTGTATGTGCTCAGCAAAACTGGGGACGTTGAGAAATTTCAGGCAAAGGGAAGACACTGCAGAAAATTGGGAATATTGTCCATGCTGACTGTTTCCAGCACAGTACTGAGGGAGTGCTAGACTGTCAGAGCAACCAAATCTCACATAAGGCGTTAAGCCAAGGCTAAGCCTACCCTCTCAGGTGGTAGTAAAAGATTCACTGACACTCTTTTCAAAAAGAACATAAATGATTTGGGTGTGAACAGAGGAGCTATGGTTAGTAAGTTTGCAGATGACACCAAAATTGGAGGTGTAGTGGATAGCGAAGAAGGTTACCTCAGAATACAACAGGATCTTGACCAGATGGGCCAATGGGCCGAGGAGTGGCAGACAGAGTTTAATTTAGATAAATGTGGGGTGGTGCATTTTGGAAAGGCAAATCAGGGCAGGACTTATGCACTGAATGGTAAGGTCCTGGGGAGTGTTGCTGAACAAAGAGACCTTGGAGTGCAGGTTCATAGTTACTTGAAAGTGGAGTCGCACGTAGATAGGAAGGCAATGTTTGGTATGCTTTCCTTTATTAGTCAGAACATTGAGTATAGGGGTTGGGAGGTCATGTTGCAGCTGTACAGGACATTGGTTAGGCCACTTTAGCAATATTTTGTGCAATTTTGGTCTCCCTGCTGTCGGAAGGATGTTGTGAAACTTGAAAGAGTTCAGAAAAGATTTACAGGACATTATCAGGATTGGAGGATTTGAGCTATAGGGAGAGGCTGAATAGGCTGGGGCTGTTTTCCCTGGAGCATTGGAGGCTGAGGGGTGACCTTATAGAGGTTTATAAAATCACAAGGGTGATGGATAGGATAAATAGACAAGGTCTTCTCCCGGTGGAGGGGAGTCCAGAACTAGAGGGCATTGGTTTAGGGTGAGAGGGGAAAGATTTAAAAGGGACCTAAGAGGCAACGTTTTCACACAGAGGGTGGTACGTGTATGGAATGAGCAGCCAGAGAAAGTGGTGGAGGCTGGTACAATTACAACATTTAAAAGGCAGAACATATTGTGAACAGCTACCCCGTAATTAATGTCTCCTCATGTGACAGTCCCTCTATACCTGGTAACAGCTGAGCGTACCCTCTCTCACCTGCTTAACTGTTTGGCTGCATCACGGACACACGTTCCTTAACGGTCACACCCTGGAAACGGACCTCAACCCTGGAACGTCTGGCTAAGAGGCAGGGATACTACCGACTGTACCTTATGACCTGAGGCACATCGGTGATGCTATTGGAATAGTCAAACCAGAGATCATTGAGAGATGTGAGTTCAAATCCCACCACTACCACTGGGGAATAAAAATTCCGTTCAGTCAAGTAATTCTCAGCTGGGGGAGATTAAAAACTGCCATTGATGATGTAGTTGTGTTGGAGATGATAGAGAAGATGTTCACTGAACTGGCTCCTTGGAAAACAGGATCATTCTTTGACAACAGGCTGAGTATTTTTTGTGTCAATATTCTTTTGAAGAATGAGGGAGGAGAAGCAGTTGAAATTCTGAAGGGGTTTGTCAGGGAAAGGCTAAGGGTGTTTCTGCCGACTGGGGATTTGAAGACTTGGGAGAGGAGGGGACACAGTCTCAAGGTGAGGGGCTGATCATGTCACACTGAGATGAGGAGACATTCCTTCACTTGTAATGGTGTGAATCTCTGGAAGTATTCACCTCTGAGGGCTACAATGCACTGTTGTCGAATATATTTCAAGTTGGCATAGACAGATTTCTCTCTGGTCACTCAGCAAATCCAGGGATATGGGGAGAGGGCAGGAAAATGGGGTTGAAGTCCAAGATCAGCCATGATGGTATTGAATGGCAGAGCAGGGTCAATGGGCTGAATGGCCTCATCCTACATCTATTTGTTGTGATTTTGTGACCATTGCCCCACCGGACTTGTAAAAACTGCAATTCTTCAGAAACAGAAGTTTGCTGTTCTCCCCTGCTGTGGCCTATGTGTGACTCCAGCCTCACACTCTGACTCTTTAACCCTTCAATGAAATTATCCAACAGGCCACTCAACCCCAACCCACACCTTTGTCTCCTACCACCTCCACAAGGGCAATTCAGGACTGACAATATTGAGGATTTCCCTCCCTGAAGGGCTTTGGAGATTGAGTTGAGGGATTCTTTTGCAGAAATCAGGCCGATCCTCAGCAGTTATACCAATGCTATTTATAAATTCATTTCCAGAACTTTTTTAACTGAATTAAGACACGCAAAGAGCCAACAAGACACGATTGGAAGGCAGAGGGAGCGGGGAAATTAGAGTGGAACATGTAATACTTATTTGTGGTCACTGGCGCTCAGTAATGGTGGGGGAAATTGATTTGGAGACACTCCCTGAGACTGTTACAGCAGCATATTAATATGGAGATGTTCCCAGCGGCTCAGACACAGTGGTGCATCGAAGTAGAGATGTCCCGTCAGACTCGGTCACAGCAAGATATTGATTTGGAGACACTCTGTGGTGCCCATTTACAGTGGGCTATTGAACAAAGAACAGTACAGCACAGGAACAGGCCCTTCGGCCCACCAAGCCTGCGCTGATACATGAAGTCTTTCCAAACAAAAACCTTTTCCCTCGATGCAGGCCATACCCCTCAATCCCCTGCCTATTCATGTACCTGTCAAGATGCCTCTTTGATGTTGTTATTGTACCTGTCTCCACCACTTCCTCTGGCAGTACATTGCAGCCACTTACCACTCTGTGGGTAAAGAAATTGCCTTGACATTTCTTCCCTGGGAAGAAGACTCTGACTATCCACTCTATCCATGTCTTTCATGATTTTGTAAACCTCGACCAGGTCATCCCTCATTCTTTGATGTACAAGTGGAAACAAACCAAGTTTGTCTATTCTCTCCTCATGCCCTCCAAACCAGGCAGCATCCTGGTAAACCTTCTCTCCAAAGCCTTCACAATCTTCTGGTAACGTGGTGACCAGAGCCATATGCAATATTCCAAATGTGGCTGACCGAAAGTTCTATCCTGTTGCAACGTGACTCGCCAATTTTCATACTCTATGACCCGATTGATGAAGGTAAGCATACCTTATGCCTTCTTGACCACCTTATCCACTTACAGTCATGGAGTCAGAGAGATGTACAGCATGGAAACAGACCCTTCAGTCCAACCCGTCCATGCCGACCAGATATCCCAACCTAATCTAGTCCAACCTGCCAGCACTTGGCCCATATCCATCCAAACCCTTCCTATTCATATACCCATCCAAATGCCTCTTAAATGTTGCAATTGTACCAGCCCCCACCACATCCTCTGGCAGCTCATTCCATACACGCACCACCCTCTGCGTGAAAAAGTTGCCACTTAGGTGTCTTTTATATCTTTCCCCTCTCACCCTAAACCTATGCCCTCTAGTTCTGGACTCCCCCACCCCAGGGAAAAGACTCTGTCTATTTATCCTATCCATACCCCTCATAATTTTGTAAACCTTTATAAGGTCACCCCTCAGCCTCTGACGCTCCAGGGAAAACAGCCACTCCCTGTAGCTCAGACCCTCCAACCCTGGTGTGTTGCCACTTTTAGGTAACTTTGGACCTTATACCTCTGTGTGTTGGTGCTACTAAAGGTTCTGCCATTTCCTGGGGGCGACACGGTAGCTCAGTGGTTAGCACTGCTGCCTCACAGCACCAGGGTCCCAGGTTTGATTCCCACCTCGGGCAACTATCTGTGTGGAGCTTGCACATTCTCCCCGTATCTGTGTGGGTTTCCTCCGGGTGCTCCGGTTTCCTCCCACAGTCCAAAGATGTGCAGGTCAGGTGGATTGGCCATGCTAAATTGCCCGTAGTGATAGTGCATTAGTCAGAGGGAAATGGGTCTGGGTGGGTTACTCTTCGGAGGGTCGGTGTGGACGGGCTGGGCCGATGGGCCTGTTTCCACACTGTAGGGAATCTAACCTATACACTTCCGTCCTGCATTAGATCTTCTAAAATATGCCACTAACCATGTGTCTGGATTAAACTCCATCTGTCATTTCTCTGCCCAAGCCTCCAGCCCATGTACATCCTCCTCACTATCTGCAGCTCCCCCAACTTTTGTGTCGTCTGCAAACTTACTAATCAGACCATCTACGTTCTCCTCCAAAGCGGTCATACATATTTGAAACAGCAGGGGTCCCAGCACTGATCCCTGCGGACCACCACTGCTGAACTGAATATCCAGTCAGAAAAACACCCTTCCCACCACCACCCTCTGTCTCCCCTGATTCGGAGACACTACTTGGTGCTCAGTTACAGGGTGGGTTAATTATTCTGTGCTGTTAAATTAATAAAACCCTTAAAAATAGTGGATTTTGCAGCGAAACTGAGATTGTGACAGCTGTTTACACTATTACCGTACAGCATTATTCATGATTAATTAAGCATTTTTTCACCAAGTTTATGCAGGTGGAATACTGAAGCAATTAATTAGTCATGAACTTTCCACACAACAAATGTGCTAACAAAAATGGATCAGCGTTCCGGCATGATGCTCTGTGATATTTATGACAAAAATCCCAGAAAGATTCAGGAGGAAACCTTGGAGTCTGTCAGTGTTGACAGGGAGGTCCCTGGGAAAAGCAGTTAGTCAGTGTTATCATTCCACAGTCAGGCTAAACACAGCAAGCTCACATGCTGGGAATTGTGATCTGGAACCACATAATATGAGATTGGGTTTGGCGTTGTCCGTAGATTCTGTATCTTGAGAGCCTCTTGTTGCTGTAGGGATGAACAATGAACTTCATTCAGCAGAGATTTGAGAAACAAATCTGCAGGGAGATCTCAGTTATCTGTAAGATTGGTAGGGTGGTAATTGTAGGGGGTTTTAACTTTCCAAACACAGACTGGGACTGCCAAAGTGTTCAGGGCTTGGATGGAGAGGAACTTGAGAAAATTTTCTGGGAGAAAGTGAGGACTGCAGATGCTGGAGATCTGTGTCAAAGAATGTGGGGCTGGAAAAGCACAGCAGGTCAGGCAGCATCCGAGGAGCAGGAGAATCAACGTTTCGAGTATAAGCTCGTCATTCCTATCAAAGGGCATATGCTCGAAACTTCAACTCTCCTGCTCCTCGGATGCTGCTTGACTGGCTGTGCTTTTCCAGACCGACAATTTTTGAAGATAATTTTCTCATTCAGTATGTGGATGTACCGACTGGGGAAGGTGCAAAACTTGACCTACTCTTTGGAAATAAGGCAAGGCAGGTGACTGAGGTGTCAGTTGGGGAGCACTTTGGGGCCAGAGACCAAAATTCTATTAGTTTTAAAGTGGTGATGGAAAAGGTTAGACCAGATCTAAAAGTTGAATTTCTAAATTGGAGGAAGGCCAATTTTGACGGTATTAGGCATGAACTTTCAAAACTTGATTGAGAGCAGATGCTCACAGGTAAATGGACAGCTAGAAAATGGGAAGCCTTCAGAAATGAGATAATGAGAGTCCAGACACCATCTATTCCTGTCAGGGGGAAAGGAAAGGCTGGTAGGTATAGGGAATGCTGGATGACTAAAGAAATTGAGGGTTTGGTTAAGAAAAAGAAGGAAGCATATGTCAGGTATGGACAGGATAGATCGGGTGAATCCTTAGAAGAGTATAAAGGCAGTAGGAGTATAGGTAAGAGGGAAATCAGGAGGGCAAAAAGGGGACATGAGATAGCTTTGGCAAATAGGGTTAAGGAGAATCCAAAGGGTTTTTACAAATACATTAAGGACAAAAGGGTAACTAGGGAGAGAATAGGGCCCCTTAAAGATCAGCAAGGCAACCTTTGTGTGGAACCACAGGAAATGGGGGAGACACTAAATGAGTGTTTTGCATCAGTATTTACTGTGGAAAAGGACATGGAAGATGTAGACTGCAGGGAAATAGATGGTGACATCTTGAAAAATGTCCAGATTACAGAGGAGGAAGTGCTGGATGTCTTGAAGCGCATAAAGGTGAATAAATCCCCAGGACCTGATCAGGTGTACCCGAGAACTCTGTCAGAAGCTAGGGAAGTGATTGCTGGGCCTCTTGCTGAGATATTTGTATCATCGATAGTCACAGGTGAGGTGCCAGAAGACTGGAGGTTGGCTAATGTGGTGCCACTGTTTAAGAAGGGTGGTAAGGACAAGCCAGGGAACTATAGACCAGTGAGCCTAACCTCGGTGGTGGGCAAGTTGTTGGAGGGAATCCTGAGGGACAGGACGTACATGAATTTGGAAAGGCAAGGACTGATTCGGGATAGTCAACATGGCTTTGTGCGTGGGAAATCATGTCTCACAAACTTGATTGAGTTTTTTGAAGAAGTAACAAAGAGGATTGGTGAGGGCAGAGCAGTGGATGTGATCTATGTGGACTTCAGTAAGGCATTCGACAAGGTTCCCCTGGGAGACTGATTAGCAAGGTTAGATATCACGGAATACAGGGACAACTAACCATTTGGATACAGAACTGGCTCAAAGCTAGAAGACAGAGGGTGGTGGTGGAGGGTTGTTTTTCAGACTGGAGGCCTGTGACCAGTGGACTGCCACAAGGATCGGTGCAGGGTCCTCTACTTTTTGTCATTTACATAAATGATTTGGATGTGAGCATAAGAGGTACAGTTAGTAAGTTTGCCGATGACACCAAAATTGGAGGTGTAGTGGACAGTGAAGAGGGTTACCTCAGATTACAACAGGATCTGGACCAGATGAGCCAATGGGCTGAGAAGTGGCAGATGGAGTTTAATTTAGATAAATGCGAGGTGCTGCATTTTGGGAAAGCAAATCTTAGCAGGACTTATACTCTTAATGGTAAGGTCCTGGGGAGTGTTGCTGAACAAAGAGACCTTGGAGTGCAGGTTCATAGCTCCTTGAAAGTGGAGTCGCAGGTAGATAGGATAGTGAAGAAGGCATTTGGTATGCTTTCCTTTATTGGTCAGAGTATTGAGTACAGGAGTTGGGAGGTCATGTTGCGGCTGTACAGGACATCGGTTAGGCCACTGTTGGAATTGGAGGCATTTCTGGTGTCCCTCCTAATGGAAGGATGTTGTGAAACTTGAAAGGGCTCAGAAAAGATCTACAAGGATGTTGCCAGGGTTGGAGGATCTGAGCTACAGGGAGAGGCTGAACAGGCTGGGGCTGTTTTCCCTGGAACTTCGGAAGCTGAGGGGTGTCCTTACAGAGGTTTATAAAATCATGAGGGGCATGGATAGGATAAATAGACAAGGTCTTTTCCCTGGGGTGGGGGTGCCAGAACTAGAGGGCATAGGTTTAGGATGAGAGGGGAAAGATATAAAAGGGACCTAAGGGGCAACCGTTTCACAGAGGGTGGTACATGTATGGAATGAGGAGGTGGTGGAAGCAGAAAAAGAGAAGTCGATATTTCGGGTTTGACCCATCTTCAAGATTGCAGAATTACGGTATTTAAAAGGGATCTGGATGGGTACATGAATAGGAAGGGTTTAGAGGGATGCGGGCTAAATGCTGGCAATTGAGACGAGAGTAATTTAGGATATCTGGTCAGCATGGAAGATTTGGACCGAAAGGTCTGTTTCCATGTTGTACATCTTTATCACTCTAACTGCAAGGGCACAGAGGGATTCAAAATGAGGGAATTTTAATAGAGGGAGAGGGACGGGAGGCTTCAGAAGTCAGTGTGTGTTAGCGAGCGGTGAGAGTGAGGTTCATAGGATGTCCCCCTCGGGCAAAACACTGTGATCTTGCCAAGAACCAGGTTAGAACATTTGATGAATCAGTCTCCTCTTCCTGAGCTGGATCCATATGCACTCAGAATAGTCGTCTTATTCGATAGCACATTGTCCTACATCACAGCTCCTCTCGCAACACCTCCTACTCAGCTGTCACAATGTGTTTTCTCCACCAACTCAAGAGCACAGCAGGTTACAATTAGCACTTCACGGCTTTCTGTGCAACGATTTCTTTTGTAACTGGGATGATTTTGGGAGCTCCTCATTGCTCAAAAATCGAGCCAGAAATCAGGTGCTAATTAATTTTTGAGTAGCTTCTGAAGCAGCCCTGATTCTGATGCAGCTGAGGAGGAATTTGACTTTTAACCAGAAAGTAAAGGCAGGAACAATTGGTTTCTTTTTAGTTCATTTCTGAGATGTGGGCGTCTCTGGCTGGGCCCAGCATTTATTGCCCATCCCTAGTTGCCCCTTGAGAAGGTGGGGTGAGCTGCCTTCTTGAACCACTGCAGTCCATGTGCTGTGGGTTGACCCACAATGTCCCTTAGGGAGGGAATTTCAGGATTCTGACCCAGTGATAAATAATGAAAATATGTTCGATCCTGGAGGGTTTTGGCCGGGTCCAGAACACCATCAGATAAAGGATTAGAATTAGGCCGTTCAGCCCATTGAGTCAAATCCGCTACCCAATCATGGCTAATATGTTTCTCAAGTCTATACTGTTGCCCTCTCCCCATAACCCTTGATCCCCTTACTAATCAAGAACCTATCTATCTCTGTCTTAAATACACTCAGTGACTTGGCCTCCACAGCCTTCAGCAGCATTGAGTTCCCCAGATTCCCCACCCTCTGGCTGAAGAAATTCCTCCCCATCTCAGTTCTAAAGGGACGCCCCTTCACTCTGAGGCTGTGCCATTGGGTCCCAGTCGCTCCTCCTCATGGAAACATTTTCCCCATATCCACTCTATCCAGGCCTCTGAGTATTCTGCGAGTTTCAATCAGACCTCCCTCATCCTTCTAACCTGCATCGAGTACAGACCCAGAGTCCTCAACCACTCCTCATACGACAAGCCCCTCCTGCCCGGGGTCATTCTTGTAAACCTCCTCTGGATCCCCCTCCCAGGCCAGCACAGGCTTCCTTAGACACAGGGAACAAACTGCTCACAGTATTTCAAATGATTTCTTCTCCTTTCTCTTTTCAAGTTTTAAAATGTTTTTTTCTCTCTACTGACCTTCCGGAAGGCTCTCAGTCATAGCGGCAGGGAGTGCTAGTTGAGGATTCTCTAAAGGTAAACATGCAGGTTGAGTCCGTGATTAAGAAAACGAATGCAATGTTGTCATTTATCTCAAGAGGGTTGGAATATAAAAGCAGCGATGTGCTACTGAGAGTTTATAAAGCTCTGGTTAGGCCCCATTTGGAGTACTGTGTCCAGTTTTGGTCCCCACACCTCAGGAAGGACACACTGGCACTGGAACGTGTCCAGCGGAGATTTACACGGATGATCCCTGGAATGGTAGGTCTAACATACGAGGAACGGCTGAGGATCCTGGGATTGTATTCATTGGAGTTTAGGAGATTAAGGGGAGATCTAATAGAAACTTACAAGATAATACATGGCTTGGGAAGGGTGGACGCTAGGAAATTGTTTCTGTTAGGTGAGGAGACTAGGACCCGTGGACACAGCCTTAGAATTAGAGGGGGTAAATTCAGAACAGAAATGCGGAGACATTTCTTCAGCCAGAGAGTGGTGGGCCTGTGGAATTCATTGCCGCAGAGTGCAGTGGAGGCCGGGACGCTAAACGTCTTCAAGGCAGAGATTGATAAATTCTTGATGTCACAAGGAATTAAGGGCTACGGGGAGAATGCGGGTAAGTGGAGTTGAAATGCCCATCAGCCATGATTGAATGGCAGAGTGGACTCGATGGGCCGAATGGCCTTACTTCCGTTCCTATGTCTTATGGTCTTATGGATGACGGTGCTAGGCTCTGGGAGAGGTGCCATTGGTGGTAGGTCATGAAGCAGCTGGTGTGCCCGGGCACAACTCTGGCATTACGTGACATCGCGGCTTCTTTCAGATCCGGAACATGGAAACGGCTGGGAGTCCGGAGTGAAACCTGAGCAGGACACTACAGGAGAGTGGGAGCAGGGAGCCCAGTGGAGGAGGTGGGTGGGGGGAGGGGGAGGAGCAGGGAGCCCGGTGGAGGAGGTGGGTGGGGGAAGGGGGGAGCAGGGAGCCCGGTGGAGGAGGTGGGTGGGGGTAGGGGGGGGGGAGCAGGGAGCCCCGTGGAGGAGGTGGGTGGGGGGAGGGGGGGGGAGCAGGGAGCCCGGTGGAGGAGGTGGGTGGGGGGAGGGGGGGAGCAGAGAGCCCAGTGGAGGAGGTGGGTGGGGGGAGGGGGGGGGAGCAGGGAGCCCAGTGGAGGAGGTGGGTTGGAGCAGGGAGCCCGGTGGAGGAGGTGGGTGGGGGGAGGGGGGGGAGCAGAGAGCCCAGTGGAGGAGGTGGGTGGGGGGAGGGGGGGGAGCAGGGAGCCCAGTGGAGGAGGTGGGTGGGAGCAGGGAGCCCGGTGGAGGAGGTGAGTGGGGGGGGGGGGGAGCAGGGAGCCCAGTGGAGGAGGTGGGTTGGGGGAGGGGGGGGAGCAGAGAGCCCAGTGGAGGAGGTGGGTGGGGGGAGTGGGGGGGAGCAGGGAGCCCAGTGGAGGAGGTGGGTGGGAGCAGGGAGCCCGGTGGAGGAGGTGGGTGGGGGGAGGAGGGTAGCAGAGAGCCCAGTGGAGGAGGTGGGTGGGGGGAGTGGGGGGAGCAGGGAGCCCAGTGGAGGAGGTGGGTGGGAGCAGGGAGCCCGGTGGAGGAGGTGAGTGGGGGGGGGGGGGGGAGCAGGGAGCCCAGTGGAGGAGGTGGGTGTGGGAGGGGGGGGAGCAGAGAGCCCGGTGGAGGAGGTGGGTGGGGGGGAGTGGGAGCAGGGAGCCCGGTGGAGGAGGTGGGTGGGGGGGAGTGGGAGCAGGGAGCCCGGTGGAGGAGGTGGGTGGGGGGGAGTGGGAGCAGGGAGCCCGGTGGAGAAGGTGGGTGGGGGGAGGGGGGGAGGTGTGTGTTGGGGAGCAGGGAGCCCGGTGGAGGAGGTGGGTGGGGGGAGGTGGGGGGTGAGATGTGTGGTGGGGAGCAGGGAGCCCGGTGGAGGAGGTGGGTGGGGGGAGGTGGGGGGGGAGATGTGTGGTGGGGAGCAGGGAGCCCGGTGGAGGAGGTGGGTGGGGGGAGGTGGGGGGGGAGATGTGTGGTGGGGAGCAGGGAGCCCGGTGGAGGAGGTGGGCGGGGGGAGGGTGGGGGGGAGGTGTGTGGTGGGGAGCAGGGAGCCCGGTGGAGGAGGTGGGGGTGGGGGGAGGTGTGTGGTGGGGGGGGGGGGGAGGTGTGTGGTGGGGAGCAGGGAGCCCGAAGAAGTGAGAGATGGGGACGTGGGGCAAGAGGGAGCAGAGAGCCCTGGGATGGCGATCGGGGCGAGATCAAGTCTGGAGGAGGGGTGTTTGAGCCCTACTGAGGTTTACGATCCCAGCACAGCCAGACATTTACAGACTGCAGTGTTAACTATGTTTTGTTCTTTTTCCAGGTTTTTGTATGAGGGAGTGCGATGTTAAACATTTAAGCAGCAGTTCTGAGGAAGGGTCACCAGACCTGAAACGTTAACTTTGATTTCCCTTCACAGATGCTGCCAGACCTGCTCAGCTTTTGCAACAATCTCTGTTTTTGTTTAACTTTTAAATATTATTTTTCTTACTTTTCTGCTTTGCAATTAAGATTCAGTAACCAGGTACCTTTGTACACAAGATGGCACCATAAGGGTCAACCTTCAATCCTTTCAATGTACTCATGTGGGAACATGGGATAATAAAGCTAATTGTAATTCTAATTCAAACATGGAAGCGAAAAGTGAGGGCTGCAGATGCTGGAGGTTAGAGTCAAGAGTGTGGCACTGGAAAAGCACAGCAGGTCGGGCAGCATCCAAGGAGCAGGACTTTTGCCCGAAACATCGATTTTCCTGCTCCTCGGATGTTGTCTGACCAGAACCTGATACAGCCTCATCAGTAAATCCCTGCTCTTGTATTCTAGTCCAATAGAAACTAACACGGTCATTCTAACAGATGAGAGACTTAACAAACAATCAAGGTATTTTTCAATGTATAATTTCAGTTACATCACACTGTACACTTTTGCTGTAAATTCTATGTCTTACAATCTTATACTCCACAACCACCTGGTTTAGCTTAGATAACTTACAGTGTGGAAACAGGCCCATCGGCCCAACAAGTCCACACTGACCCGCCGAAGCGCAACCCACCCATTCCCGTACATTTACCCCTTTACCTAACACTACGGGTAATCTAGCATGGCCAATTCACCTGACGTGCACATCTTTGGACTGTGGGAGGAAACCGGAGCACCCGGAGGAAACCCACGCAGACTCGGGAAGAATGTGCAAACTCCACACAGACAGTCGCCTGAGGCGGGAATTGAACCCAGGTCTCTGGCGCTGTGAGGCAGCAGTGCTAACCACTGTGCCACCCACAGCCAGGCACGGCTGTGAAGGAGCAGTGCTCCGAAAGCTAGTGCTTCCAATTAAACCTGTTGGACTATAACCTGGTGTTGTGTGATTTTTAACTTAGAAATGAAGGCAAATTGTATCTGTATGTTAACCTTAATAGAATTCTGAGGTCCCTTTGCGCTTCAGATTTCTGAAGCCTTTCCCTGTTTAGAAAATAGCTGAAAATGTGTTGCTGGAAAAGCGCAGCAGGTCAGGCAGCATCCAAGGAGCAGGAGAATCGACGTTTCGGGCATGAGCCCTTCTTAACGTCGATTCTCCTGCTCCTTGGATGCTGCCTGATCTGCTGCGCTTTTCCAGCAACACGTTTTCAGCTCTGATCTCCAGCATCTGCAGTCCTCACTTTCTCCGTTTAGAAAATAGCAATGTCTCTATTCTTCCTACTAAAATATATAACCTCATACATTCCCACATTGTATTCCATCTGCTATTTCTTTGCCCACTTTCCCTGCCTGTCCAAGTTTCCAGAGAATAGATCTGGAGTTGCAGATTACTAATCCTGAAGGATTTTTGAGGGCATCGAAAGGGTTATTTCTATGTTTTGATGACACTATCAGTGAGTCCCTTGGGCTGGCAGTGATGGTGTAGTGGTGATATCACAGATAAAGGCTTCAGACTCTGGAGTTTTATGGATGGGTTCAAACCCCACCATGACAGATGACTAAAATTTATATTCAATGCTCAAAATTCAAAATCTGCAATTGAACATGGGCTATTGTTTAAAATCCCATTTGGTTCACTAATGTCCTTCAGAGGAGGAAATCTGCTGTAAGATCATAAGCCCATAAGACATAGGAGCAGAAATTAGACCATTCAGCCATCCAATCTGCTCAATCATATAATCAAGATTGATAAGTTTCTCAACACCATGCTGTCGCTTCCTCCCCATAACCCTTGTTCCCCTTGACAATCAAGAACCTACCTAACTCAGTCTTAAATACACTCAATGACCTGGCCCCCCACAGCTGTCTGTGGCAGTGAATTCCCGAGATTCCCCACTCTCTGGCTGAAGAAGTTTCTCCTTATCTCCGTTCTAAAAGGTCTTCCCTTTACCGACAGGTTTAGACAGTACATTTGGATCGGCTCAGGCCTAGAGGGCCGAAGGGCCTATTCCTGGGCTGTAAATTTTCTTTGTTCTCTTATTCTAAGGCTGAGCCCTCGGGTCCTAGTCTCACCTACCAGTGGAAACATCTTCCCAACATCCACTCTGTCCGGGCCATTCAGTATTCTGTATATTTCAATTAGATCCCCCTCATCCTTCTAAACTCCATCGAGTATAAACCCAGGGTCCTCAAGCGTTCCTCATATGTTAAGCTGTTCATTCCTGGGACCATTCTTGTTAACCTCCTCTGAACGCTCTCCAGGGCCAGTACATCCTCCCTGAGATACAGGGCCCAAAACTGTGCACA
Organism: Chiloscyllium plagiosum; assembly: GCF_037043375.1. Lineage (NCBI taxonomy): Eukaryota > Metazoa > Chordata > Chondrichthyes > Orectolobiformes > Hemiscylliidae > Chiloscyllium > Chiloscyllium plagiosum. The sequence continues at coordinate 112,471,421 of NW_028270145.1, read as the reverse complement.
ATACTCCAAATGTGGTCTGTACTCCCCTGGTCTGGACTCCAATTAATATTTCAACACAAGCAGAGGTGCTACACGGAATTCCATTTGCTGCAGCAGACCCTGGTCTGGGGAAGGAGATGGTAAGGGATATTGCTAAGTTAGTAATATAGGGGCCCAGGCTAATGCTCTGGATTCATGGGTTCAAATCCCAGCCCAGGCGCTGGTGAACTTCGAATTCAATCGCACGGTGGCACAGTGGTTAGCACTGCTGCCTCACAGCGCCAGAGACCCGGGTTCAATTCCCGCCTCAGGCGACTGACTGTGTGGAGTTTGCACATTCTCCCCGTGTCTGTGTGGGTTTCCTCCGGGTGCTCCGGTTTCCTCCCACAGTCCAAAAATGTATAGGTCAGGTGAATTGGCCATGCTAAATTGCCCATAGTGTTAGGTGAAGGAATAAATGTAGGGGAATGGGTCTGGGTGGGTTGCTCTTTGAAGGGTCGGTGTGGACTTGTTGGGCTGAAGGGCCTGTTTCCATACTGTAAGTAATCTAATCTAATCTGTGAAGGAAAGCTCATTAATGGTGGACATGAAGGTACCATTGCTATTATCACAATAGTTATCCTGAAACCCATCTGATTCACTCATGCCCTTTAGAGAGGAAGTCTACGATGCCTGTCCCATCCGTACTCTGACCTTTGACCCCCACCCCCCACCCTGTCTATCTAAGACATATCTAACTCTACCTTGAGTCAATTCAATTTCCTGGCTTCCAGTGCTTTCTGGGGAAGTATATGTTTAAGGCTGAGATTGATCAGGAATCTATCAATCAGGGAATCCAGGATCACAAGAGAAAGGGCAGGAAGGTGGATACAAGGAGTAGTCAGATCCGCCATGATCCCATTGAGAGGCGTAGCAGGCCCTGTGGGCTGAATGGCCTACTCCTGTTCCGATTTCCAGTGGTGTAAGAGACGTTCCACTGCTAGTGGAAGGTTATAAAATAAAGCCCCCTTTCCTGAAAGGTGTGAGCGCAAATCCTAGCTTGAGGGTCCCCCCTGCTCTGCTGTGGGAGTGCTGCATTGTCTTTCAGTAGCAGCATTAAACTGTGGACTCCTTTTAGGTGGGGGAGTCAAACTTTGTGCAACATGTTCCCTATGTTACAACCTTTCAGAAGGCCTTCACTGGCTGTAAAGTGCTTTGGGATGTCCAAACACTGAAAACCGCTGTCTATATATAGGCCTCTGTTTTGTAAATGGGGGAGGGGATGTGTGTCACGGATGGGTTTAATCAGTTTCCCTTTGGAATACTTTATATGCGAGTGATCATGGAGCTTTGTGTCGATGTGATACAGGAACAGCATTACTACATTCAGCCGATATTACTTTACACCTCAGCCTGATTAAAGAATATTTCATTTATTCAAGCATCTGCACTTTGAGATCACATGCAGGGCCACTGCCGTTGTACAAATAGATTGAGATCAGCAGCGACTGTGGACTCTTTAAGCTCTCTTAGTAACGTTAATGTAAATAGAGCCCTGTTAAGTAGATCTGTAGCTGCAGTAATTGATACCAGGGAGGGTCGATTACAGAGTCTGAGATAACCAGTGTCTCTCTGGAGGTTTGAGAGACACCAGCGCCGTCTGCTTTTATTTCACTTGATATTTAACAATCAGTATAAAGCTCTTTGTGACAGGAGATCAGAAAATCTTCAACCTGTGACATTTCGGCCAGAATTAATTTCAAACACTTCCAAAACCCTGAAAGGCAATTTTGTGTCCACCTTTGCAGTAACAGCACTTTTAGATAGCACCATGGACGTGGGAATGATGATGTTTTATGGTTCAGTAGGTACTGTCCCTGCCTCTGAACCAGAACCCATGGCTTCAATTCCCATTGCTGGCCTTGATGCATGGGGAGGGTATGTTCACAGTGGACTCCTGCTGGTCGAGTGCCGATGGGTGAGTCGGCAAAACAGAATGTTAGGACTGGGGGAAAGAGATGCACTTCCAAAACATCTCCTTTTCTTACTCATCAGGACAAAGTTACAAGAATACCAAATCAAAAAGGGAACAAGAATTTCATAGAATCCCTATAATGTGGGGAGAGGCCATTTGGCCAATCAAGTCCACACCAACCCTCTAAAGACCATCCCACCCCTCTACCTTATAACCCTGCATTTCCCATGGCTATCCCACCTATCTTTGATTGTGGGAGGAAACCAGAGCATTTGCAGACACGGAGAGAATGTGCAGATTCCACACAGAGGGTGCAATCGAACCTGAGTCCCTGGCACTGTGAGGCAGCAGTGCTAACCCACCGAGCCACTGTGTGTCACCCCAGGGATGGGCAATAAATGCTGGCCAAGCGATGCCCTCATCCCATGAACGGGAGGGTCACTGACATGGAACAGGGTGTTCATCTTCCGAAACGATTAAACTCAATGTTTAGTCCTGAGGGCTGTAAGGGTCCCAATCAGACGGTGAGATGATTGTTGGAGCACTGCAGCAAGCCTGAGACAGTGCTGTCAGCCGGAGAACATGGTCAAAATGGCAGGCAACTGGAAGCTCAGGGTCATTTTTTGGGATTCAGGGGAGATGTTTGGCATACTAGTCACCCAGTCCACACTGCGTCTCCTCAATGTAGAGAAGACCAGCTTGTGAGCAATGTGTTTTTGTTTCACATGTCCAGCACCTGCAGTTCTTGGTTTGATTTCAGACTCCTTGAGGTTCTGGTTATAAGACCATAGGAGCAGAAATTAGGCCATTCAGCCCATCCAGTCTGCCATGCCATTCAATCATGGCTGATATGTTTCTCAACCCAATTCTCCCGCTTTCTCCCCATAACCGTTGATCCCCTTGATACTCAAGAATCTATCTCCGTCTTAAATACACTCAATAACCTGGCCCCACAGCCCTCTGTGGCAATGAATTCTGTAAATTCACCACTCTCTGGCTGAAAGGTCTTCCTGTGCCCTTGGGTCCTAGCCTCTCCTATCAATAGAAACATCTTCCCAATATCCACTCTGTCCAGGCCGTTCAATATTCTGTAAGTTTCAATTAGATCCCCCCATCCCTCCAACCCTTCCAAACGCCATTGAGTACAAACCCAGAGTCCTCCAATGTTCTTCATTCCTGGGACCATTCTTGTGAACTCCTCTGGACCCACTCCAGGGCCAGTACATCTTCCTGAGATATGGGGTTATACAGTCAGCCAGATCAAACTGGTCCCAGTGGAGTGGGGTTCTATCCTCATTCTAGTTGGCACGGGGGCACTAGGAGGGGCGCTGGAGGGCTAGAGGGATTTGGGATTTGCCCAGAGGGGTGGTGGGTCAGACCTGCCTCCTGCCAGAGGTCCAGAGCAGAGATCAAACACCTCACAGAAACAATCGAGGGAGGTGTGGCCCTGAGCAACGTGTAATATCAGGACAGCCTTAGGCGAGATGGAAAACGGACAGAGACCATAACCAGAGGATCCACAACAACAAAACAAAACCCGAAAGAACTGCGGATGCTGGAAATCAGAAACAAGCTCCGAAATATCTGGAGAAACTCAGCAGGCCTGACACCATCAGTGGAGAGAAAGCAGAGCTCACGCTTCAGAGTTCTGAAAAAGGGTCACTGGACCCAAACTGTGAACTCAGTTTCTCTCTCCATGGACACTGTCAGACCCGCTGAGCTTTTCCAGCAATTTCTGCTTTTGAGTCAGAGACGCCATGATGGTATTGATAGGTGGAGCAGGCTGGAAGGGCCGAATGGGCTGTGCACATTTCTGGGTCTTGTGTTCTTAATTTTGGTGGTAATGTATAACGATAAATAAAGAAATATCAATCAGAGGGGAAAAATTCAGCTCACTGAGTCTGTATTACCTGCTCCATCATAGATTGGACAGTAACTAACCACCTGAGAGTGGTTTCAAGGATAATGTTTAACATTACTCACCCACGGCCAGCTGTCCAACTGGTCCGGAAACTGTCAGGACACAGCAGCTGAGAAATTATCAATCTTACTACCTCCACCAATTTCCCTTGCCTTCCTCGTTCCTCTTCCTTTGTAAGTGGTTGTTCAGTTTAACCCTCACTTCAGCCTCCATGCCTGGTCTGAGCTGAGCAGGGCTGCTGGGGCTGGGATGGGGGTGTCTCTGGGTGAAGATATGAGGAAGCGCCACAATGGACTGGAAAGGTTAACTCTGTTTCTCTCTCTATAGGTGCTGCCAGAGTTTCTCCAGCATTATCCTGCCTTGGTTTCGTGTTTCTAGCATCTGCAGGATTTTGCTTCCTGCCCTCACACTCCATTCCCTTTTACATAAAGGCCCTCATTCCACTTGGTTTCCCTGTCACCCACTGATCTTGAATACTAGCCTTTTGTGATTCATGCACTCGAACCCCAAACCCCTCTGCTCTGTAGCTTTCTGCACATGTTCTCCTTTTATATAATAGTCAGCTCCTCTATTATGTTCATAGACTTACAGAGATGTACAGCATGGAAACAGATCCCTTGGTCAAATTCATCCATGCCGATCAGATATCCTAACCTAATCAATCCCATTTGCCAGCAGTATCCAAATGGCAAGTTCTCCCTTATTCCATGAGATCTAACCTTGCTAATCAGTCTCCCATGGGGAATCTAGTCGAACGCCTTACTGAAGTCCATATAGATCACATCTACTACTCTGCCCTCATCAATCTTCTTTGTTACTTCTTCGAAAACTTAATCAAGTTCATGATAAATGATTTCCCACCCACAAATCCTCATTGACTATCCCTAATCAGTCCTTGCCTTTCTAAATACATGTCCCTCAGGATTCCCTCCAACAACTTGCCCACCACTGAGGTCAGGCTCACCGGTCTATAGTTCCCTGGCTTGTCCTTACCGCCCTTATTAAACAGTGGCACCACGTTAGCCAACCTCCAGTCTTCCGGCACCTCACCTGTGACTATCAATGATACAAATGTCTGAGCAAGAGGCCCAGCAATCTTTTCCCTCACATCCCACAGCCTTCCCATCTATTTTTGAGTCATCTGCTTTGATGGAGATACACGTTCACTTTCCCCATCCAAATCATTAATATTTATTGTAAATCATTGGGCCCCCAGCTCTGAAACCTGTGGTACTCCACTAGTTACAGGTTGACAATTGGCAATGCCACTCCCCACCACCACGAACCAACACCCTCCCCCCACCGCCTAATCCAAACTTCCTGTCTTCTATGAGTGAGCCAATCCACTTCCTGATGAAGGGCTTATGCCCGAAGTGTCGATTCTCCTGCTCCTCGGATGCTGCCTGACCGGCTGTGCTTTTCCAGCACCACACTCTCAGCTGGAATCCTCTACCTGAGTTACATACTACACCCAACCTACCGCCAACGTGAAATAGTCTTCCCGTGTAAAGCTCAGGAAATGAGGGTTTACATCTGCAGTGGCTGTGAATAAATCTGGAACCAGAACTAGAGAGTATAGGTTTAGGGTGAGAGGGGAAAGATATGAAAGAGACCTAAGGGGCAACTTTTTCACACAGAGGGTGGTACGTGTATGGATTGAGCTGCCAGAGGATGTGGTGGAGGCTGGTACAATTGCAACATTTAAGAAGCATTTGGATGGGTATATGAATAGGAAGGGTTTGGAGGGATATGGGCCGGGTGCTGGCAGGTGGGACTAGATTGGGTTGGGATATCTGGTCGGCATGGACGGGTTGGACCGAAGGGTCTGTTTCCATGCTGTACATCTCTCTGACTCTATGACTCTAAAGCTAGTCTTGCTGTAGAGATTTTGATAACTGCAGTGATATGTTCTAAAAACTCCACCTGGTTCATTAATCCCCTTTTGGGAAATCTACCATCTTTACCGAGGCTCGGCCTACATCTGACTCCAGACCTACAGCAATGTGATTAACTCCTGAAGCACCCTCTGAAATGGCCAGGAAGCCACTCAGTTCCAGGGCAATTACTGACAGGCAACAAATGGTGGCCTCAGCAGTGATTCCCACAAAAATCAGGGGGTGTGTTGGGGAGAAGGAGAAGATTTTCTTCAGAAATATGATGGGCAGACTGGCCTCGTTTCGGAGCTGTGCCCTTCTTTGGAAATGTCAGTACGCAATGCAGCTGGAAAGTCAGCAAACAGATCATTATCACAGGGAGCAAGAGAGAAGCTATTTGGGATTATTACATTTCTGTATTATTCTTTTCCTCACATTTTTACAAAGGAGGAAAACACCTCCGTCAGAGATTAATAATAATTACAGGATGAGCCGTGTTTTAATGAAGTTCCCACGTCCATCACGTGAGTTCTTGGAATGAGCTATATTTGATAGCCTCATCTCCAGTGCAGAATGCTTGTGTCTATATTTACAGCCAGATCCTGGCTGCAGCCCAGAGAGCACCTCGAGCAGAAACAACATAGTCCCCCATGACAGCACAGCCTCCATTTCTAACCCAGAAGACCATAAGACACAGGAGCAGAAAGTAGGCCATTCAGCCCATCCAGTTTGCTCCACCATTCAATCGTGGCTAACACATTTCTCAACCCCATTCTCCCGCATTCTCCCCATAACCCTTGATCCCCTTAACAATCAATAACCTATCTATCTTCATCTTAAATAGACTCAATGACCTGGTCCCCACAGCCTTCTGTGGCAATGAATCCCATAGATTTCCCCACTCTCTGGTTGAAGAGGTTTCTCCTTATCTCCGTTCTAAAAGGTCTTCCCTTTACTCTAAGACTGTGCCCTCGGGTCTGGGTCTCGCCTACCAATGGAGAGACCATCTACACTGTCCAGGCCATTCAGTATTCTGTATGTCTCAATTAGATCCACCTGCATCCTTCTAAACTCCATTGAGTGTAAACCCAGAGTCCACAAATGTTCCTAATATGTTATGCTTTTCATTCCTGGGACCATTCTCATGAATCTGGTCTGAACCCATGGGTTCTAACTTCCTTCGTAACCACCCAGCAGACTAATCCAGCATCTCTGTCTCTCTCCCCCGGGCACGTTACCCAGAATCACAGAATTATCCCAATGCAAAAGGAATCATTGAGTAGTGAGGGGGCTGTGCGCCATCGGAAGTGCTTTCTGACAATCGGGATGTTGGAAATATGTGGGAGAAAGAGAGGACTGCAGATTCTGGAGATCAGAGTTGAGAGTGAGGTGCAGGAAAAGCACAGCAGATTAGACAGCATCCAAGCAGTGGGAGAGTTGGCGATTCGAGCACAAGCCCTTCATCAGGAATGACTCTCCTGCTTCTTGGATGTTGTCTGACCTACTTTGCTTTTCCAGCACCATATGTTTTGACTCTGTTGGAAGGATGTGACTGACCCCGCCCTCCAACTGCCCATTGTTTTGAGGAAGAGCAATCTGCCCTGGGGTCATAGAGTCATAGAGATGTACAGCATGAAAACAGACCCTTCGGTCCAACCCGTCCGTGCCGACAAGGTATCCCAACCCAATCTAGACCCATTTGCTACTACTTGGTCCATATCCCTCCAAACCGTCCCTATTCATGTACCCATCGAGATGCCTTTTAAATGTTGTAATTGTACCAGCCTCCACCACTTCCTCTGGCACCCTCTGCATGAAAAGGTTGCCCCTTAGGTCTCTTTTATATCTTTCCCCTCTCACCCTAAACCTATGCCCTCTAGCCCTGACTCCCCAACTCAGGGAAAAGACTTTGTCTATTTATCCTATCCATGCCCTTCGTGATTTTATAAACTTCTATAAGGTCACCCCTCAGCCTCTGACGCTCCAGGGAAAACAGCCCCAGCCTATTCAGCTTCTCCCTGTAGCTCAAATCCTCCAACCATGGTAACATCCTTATAAATCTTTTCTGAACCCTTTCAAGTTTCACAACATCTTTCCGATAGGAAGGAGACCAGAATTGCACGCAATTTTCCAACAGTGGCCTAACCAATGTCCTGCACAGCCGCAACATGACCTCCCAACTCCTGTACTCAATACTCTGACCAAGAAAGGAAAATATACCAAACGCCTTCTTCACTATCCTATCTACCTGCGACTCCACTTTCAAGGAGCTATGAACCTGCACTCCAAGGTCTCTTTGTTCAGCAACACTCCCTAGGACCTTACCATGAAGTGTATAAGTCTGCTAAGATTTGCTTTCCCAAAATGCAGCACCTCGCATTTATCTGAATTAAACTCCATCTGCCACTTCTCGGCCCATTGGCCCATCTGGTCCAGATCCTGTTGTAATCTGAGGTAACCCTCTTTGCTGTCCACTACACCTCCAATTTTGGTGTCATCTGCAAACTTATTAACTATCCCTCTTATGCTCACATCTAAATCATTTATGTAAATGACAAAAAGTAGAGGGCCCAGCACCGATCCTTGTGGCACTCCACTGGTCACAGGCCTCCAGTCTGAAAAACAACCCTCCACCACCACCCTCTGTCTTCTACCTTTCAGCCAGTTCTGTATCCAAATGGCTAGTTCTCCCTGTATTCCATGAGATTCTAACCTTGCTAACCAGTCTCCCCGGGGAACCTTGTCGAACGCCTTACTGAAGTCCATATAGATCACATCCACTGCTCTACCCTCATCAATCTTCTTTGTTACTTCTTCAAAAAACTCAATCAAGTTTGTGAGACATGATTTCCCACGCACAATGCCATGTTGACTATCTCTAATCAGTCCTTGCCTTTCCAAATACATATACTTCCTGTCCCTCAGGATTCCCTCCAACAACTTGCCCACCACCGAGGTCAGGCTCACTGGTCTATAGTTCTCTGGTTTGCCCTTACCACCCTTCTTAAACAGTGGCACCACGTTTGCCAACCTCCAGTCTTCTGGCACCTCACCTGTGACCATCGATGATACAAATATCTCAGCAAGAGGCCCAACAATCACTTCTCGAGCTTCCCACAGAGTTCTCGGGTACACCTGATCAGGTCCTAGGGATTTATCCACCTTTAACCGTTTCAAGACATCCAGCACTTCCTCCTCTGTAATCTGGACATTTTGCAAGATGTCACCATATATTTCCCACGCATTGTGCGTGGGAAATCATGTCTCACAAACTTGATTGAGTTTTTTGAAGAAGTAACAAAGAAGATTGATGAGGGTAGAGCAGTGGATGTGATCTATATGGACTTCAGTAAGGCGTTCGACAAGGTTCCCCTGGGAGACTGGTTAGCAAGGTTAGATCTCATGGAATAAAGGGAGAACAGTCTATATCTTCCATATCCTTTTCCACAGTAAATACTGATGCAAAATATTCATTTAGTATCTCACCCATTTTCTGTGGTTCCACACAAAGGCTGCCTTGCTGATCTTTGAGGTACCCTATTCTCTCCCTAGTTACCCTTTTGTCCTGAATATATTTGTACAAACCCTTTGGATTCTCCTTAGTTCTATTTGCCAAAGCTATCTCATGTCCCCGTTTTGCCCTCCTGATTTCCCTCTTAAGTATACTCCTACTTCCTTTATACTCTAACGATTCACTCGATCTATCCTGTCTATACCTGACATATGCTTCCTTCTTTTTCCTTTCATAGAGATGTACAGCATGGAAACAAGCCCTTCGGTCCAACCCGTCCATGCCGACCAGATAGCCCAACCCAATCTAGTCCCACCTGCCAGCCCCCAGCCCATATCCCTCCAAACCCTTCCTATTCATATACCCATCCATATGCCTTTTAAGTGTTGTAATTGTACCAGCCTCCACCATTTCCTCTGGCAGCTCATTCCATACCCACATCACCTGCTTGAAAATGTTGCCCCTTAGGTCTCTTTTATAACTTTCCCCCTCACACTAAATCTATGCCCACTAGTTCTGGACTCCCCCACCCCACGGAAAAAAACCTGGTCTATTTACCCTATCCATGCCTCTCATGAATTTATAAATCTCTATAGGGTCACCCCTCAGCTTCCGACACTCCAGGGAAAACAACCCCAGGCTATTCAGCCTCTCCTTATAGCTCAAATCCTTCAACCCTGGCAACATCCTTGTAAATCTTTTCTGAACCTTTTCTGAAGAAATGTTGAACAGGTTAGGCCTGTGTTATGAAGGTGTAAGGGGTACTGCATCTTTTAAGAGAGTTGAAAGCTAGGCAAGGACTTAGAGAGGCAGAGAGAGTCCGGAACCAGGTAACAATGTAACACTTGGTCAGAACAGCTAACACTGGCTGAGTTGCTATGAGACAAAATTCGAATTTGGCCAATCAGTTTAAATTATGCCCCAAGATACCAAACTCCAATCAAGTTTGATTTTGGTATTTTGACAATATTACAGCCAATGAAATGATCTGACGTGTTGGGGTATAAAACCGGACATGAACAGTTAGGGGAGAACTGCCAAGCCACCAACAAGTATAGCCTGAACATCTCTCTTAAAGATACCTTTATCTATCAGTAACCTGTAAAGCTGAAACCCTAAGAAGAAGAAATGAAGACAGGAATACAGAGAAGAACTGAAAGCTGCCTAGGTTTGAGAATTGAGGTTTTTAATCGGACCAGTATTAAAGAAATGAAGGGAAAAGATAGGCTAGAGGAAGGAGTTGTAAATAGTTGTTAGTTAATTATTCTCATTAGACTTCAAAGAATTGTTCATTTTTACTTTAAATAGTGACTTTTGGGACAGTTCTTTGCCTCTTGAATTTTCACAAATTATTGCACGGGGTGAATCTTTTCTGTATTGTGGTTTAAGTTAGCAGGGGGGGGGTGTTTACCCCGGGTCGTAACACCTGTATCCAATGGAGTTGAGAAGAATCAGAAGTGGTCTTTTTTAAAGATGGGAGGGGGTCTGACAGGGTGGTCACAAGGAGGAGAAGTGGGGCACCGTGGTTAAAATTGGAGGCAAGTTTGGGAAGGCTCACTGGGTTAATTCCAAAGATGAAAGGCCTGTCTCATGAGGGGAGATTGAGCAGTTTAGGCCTGCAGTTCAGAAGCTTGAAAGGAGATCTAATTGAGGTCAATGAGTTGCTACAGAGGGTTTGGTGATGTGAACCCAGAGAGGACATTTTCTCATTTGGGGCAGGCTAGAGAGGTCATAATTTCAGGATAAAAGGCGACTGATTTAAAACAGGGAATAAGGAGAAATTACGTCTTTCAACAGGTGATCAGTCTGTGGAATTCACTCCCCCCAAGTGTAATAGATGCTGGGACATTTTGTAACTTGAAGGAGGAGAGAGACAGATTTTTTTAATTAATAATGAGTTGAAGGGTAATGGAGAGTGGGCAGGAAAGTGGAGTTGAGGCCAGGATGATATCAGTCACGGGGCAGGTTCGATGGGCTGAATGACGTTGGAATATAGATGCAGGAATAGGCAATTCAGCCCCTTGAGTCTGATCCATCATTCACTGAGATCATGGCCGATCTGTGGCCCATAACCCTTAATCCCTTTGCAAGAACAAAAAAACTTATCTCCCTCAGATTTAAAAATTAACAACTGATCCAGTATCCCGCACGATTTGTTGGAGAGAGTTCCAAAGCTCTCCCACCTTTGTGTGTGGAAGTGTTTCCTAACATCTCTCCTGAACGCTCTGACCCTCATTCTCAGGCTATGATCCTGGCTCTAGAATCCCCAGCCAGTGGAAATTGGTTATCTTTATCTACCCTGTCTCCTCCTGTTAATATCTTGAATACTTTGATCAGATCACCCCTTAACCTTCTAAATGCTACAGAACATTGAACATAGAACATTACAGCGCAGTACAGGCCCTTCGGCCCTCGATGTTGCGCCGCCCTGTCATACTATTCTGAAGCCCATCCCACCTACACTATTCCATGTACGTCCATATGCCTGTCCAATGACGACTTAAATGCACTTAAACTTGGTGAATCTACTACCGTTGCAGGCAAAGCATTCTATACCCTTACTACTCTCTGAGTAAAGAAACAGGCTTCAGTTGTATAATCTCTCTTCAAAACCTAACCCCTGAAGTCCAGGTATCATTCTTGTTAACCAACATTGTTCTCCCTCCAAGAGCAATCTATCCTTCCTAAGGTATGGTACCTAGATCTGCTCACAAAGCTCCAAGTGGGCTCCAACCAGGGTTCTGCGTAACTGCGAGATAACACCTTGCACTTTTACTCCAGCTCCTCATTCTTATAGTCTTACAAAATAATACTGTCTGTGTGGACTTCCTCCCTGTGTCTGCATGGGTTTCCTCCCACAGTCCAAAGATGTGCAGGTTAGGGTGGATTGGCCATGCTAAATTCCCATAGTGTCCAGGGATGTGCAGGCTAGGTGGATTGACCATGGGAAATACAGGATTACAGGGATAGGGTAGGGGAATGGGTCTGGGTGGGATGCAATTCGGAGAGTCAGTGTGGACTCAGCAGGCTGAATGGCCTGCTTTCACACTGTAGAGATTCTGTGGTGATAAGGGGTCTCCCATTTAAGACAGAAATTAGGAGAACTTTAGTTTCTCTCCCTTAAATGTTTGTCTATTGTAGAATGCTGGTCTGGGGAGGGAGCTGGGTGTGATCTCAGAGGGAGTGCAATAGACAGTGGGATGTTGTTGAGGCCACAGTTGGACTTTCCGGGATCTTAGTGAATGGCAGAGCAGGCTGGAGCCGCTGACTGACCCGCCTGTGCTCCCAGGATTTGTGTTCCTGTCGGATCGTCAGCCCCTACTTTATGTTTCTGTCAAATGTAAGGTCAAAATTGTGACCTCCTGAGTCAGGGCTGAGCCACGGCTGACACTGTGGGAAAATACAGAAATGATCCAGAGTAATTTATATTTCAGTGCCCTAATGAAAAAAAAACAGCACTGAAAGCACTGGGGGAAGGTGTGTGTGTGTGTGTGTGTGTGTCTGAAAGAGTGTGTGACTGAGTGTGTGTGAGTGCATGTGTGTGTGAATGTCTGTGTGTGTACGAGTGAGTGAGAGTGTGCGTGTGTGTTTGTCTGTGTGTGAGCACGATTGTGTGTGTGAGAGTGAGTGTGTGTGTGCGTATGTGTGTGTGTGTTTGTGTGTGAGTGCATTTGTGTGTGTGTGTGTCTGTGTGTCTGTGAGTGTGTGCGTATGACAGAGTGTGTGTCTGTGTGTGAGAGAGAATGTTTCTCTGTGCCTGTGTGTCAGTGTGCATGTGCGTGTGTGTCTGTGTGAGAGTGTGTGTGTGAGCGCATTTGTGTGTCTGTATGAGTGTGTGTGTGTGTCTGTGTGTGTGTGAGAGAATGTGTCTGTGTGTGAGTGTGTCTGTGTGTTTGTGTGTGTCTGTGTGTCAGTGTGCGTGTGTCTGTGTGTGAGAGAGAGTATGTGTGTGTGTGTGTGTGAGAGAGAGTGTCTGTGTTTGTGTGTCTGTGTGAGTGTGTGTGTGTCTATGCGTGTGTGTGTGTGTGAGAGAGTGTGTGTCTGTGTGTGAGAGAGTGTGTGTCTGTGTGTTTGTGTATGTCTGTGTGTTTGTATGCATCTGTGTTTGGATGTGTCTGTGTGTGTCAATGTGTGTGTGTATTTGTTAGTGTTTGTGTCTGTGTGTTTGTATGTGTCTGTGTGTGTGTCTGCGTCAGTGTGTGTTTGCGTCTGTGTGTTAGTGTGTGTGTGTGTGTGTTTGTATGTGTCTGTGTGTCAGTGTGTGAGCGTTAGTGTGTGTGTTAGTGTGTGTGTTAGTGTGTGTTTGTATGTGTCTGTGTGTTAGTGTGTGTGTTAGTGTGTTTGTATGTGTCTGTGTCAGTGTGTCTGTGTGTCAGTGTGAGTTTGTGTCAGTGTGTGTGTGTGTCTGTGTGTCTGTGTCTGTGTGTGTGTGTGTCAGTGTCTTTGTGTCTGTGTGTTTGTGTCTGTGTGTTTGTGTCTGTGTGTTTGTGTCTGTGTGTTTGTGTCTGTGTGTAAGCGAGAGTGTGTGTCTGTGTTTGTGTCTGTGTGTTAGTGTGTGTGTGTTTGTATGTGTCTGTGTGTCTGTGTGTCTGTGTGTGTGTGTCAGTGCGTGTGTGTGCGTGTATGCCAGTGCGTGTGTGTGCATCAGTGTGTCTGTGTGTTTGTGTATGTTTGTGTGTGTGTCAGTGTGTGTATGTCTGTGTGAGTGCGTGTGTATGTGTCAGTGTGTGTGTGCGTCAGTGTGTGTGTGTGTGTGTGTCAGTGTGTGTGTGCGTGTGTGTGCGTCAGTGTGTGTGCGTGTGTGTGTGTGTCAGTGTGTGTGCGTGTGTGTGTGTGTCAGTGTATGTGCGTGTGTGTGTGTATCAGTGTGTGTATGTCTGTGTGTGAGTACGTGTGTGTCAGTGTGTGTGTGTCTGTGTTTGTGTGTGTGTCTGTGTGGAAGCGAGAGTGTGTGTCTGTGTTTGTGTGTGTGTGTGCCAGTGTATGTGTGTGTCTGTGTTTGTGTGTGTGTGTCTGTGTGTAAGCAAGAGTGTGTGTTTGTGTTTGTGTGTGTGCGCGCGTGTGTGTGTCTGTGTGTGAGTGCGTGTGTGTGTCAGTGTGTGTGTGTCTGTGTTTGTGTGTGTGTGTCTGTGTTTGTGTGTGTATGTCAGTGTGTGTGTGTAAGATGGCAAACCAATGGTGCCAGGGTTTGCTTATTATGCAATCAATCCCCTTGAAGGGTTAATATTCCCAAACCTCTGTAGAATTCTCATGACCCTCCTTCACCCCTCTCCAGAACCGGGCCAGTTCCTGAACCTTGCATTACAATGGGGCGGGTAGCCCTTTGAGGATAAGCTGAATGAAGCACCAGTTGTTTCCTGGATCTCAGCACAGCAGGACTGTGGTTGTTGGCACAGCTGGGAATCCCACTCCCCTTGGCTGGAGTGCAGCACACTACTTCAGTCCCAAGCCCTCAGCCTTGACAGATGCTGACACATCCTTGCCTTGCCAACCGTTAAACAGCCATTCGAGACAGGATGAGTGCAGGCCTTGCATTTTTGCCGGGATCAAAATGATATATAAGCCGTGCCAAAATACACTGAACAAGCTGCAAAAACCCTTTAGTGAGCGAAGGACCTAATGATCTCATAAATGGCCCATTGATAGGACTCTTGTGATCAGACTTGGTTCATAAGGACGGCTTTGTCCGAGGACAAAGGGATTCTATCAAACGAGGAGCAATCTCAGCGATAGCCACTTAGTGACACCGGCTTTTGCTGTGAAGTAATGGGACTTGGTGTGAGGTAGTTGTCTTTTCCCCAGGGTGGGGCGTTTCAAGACCAGGGGACACATTTTTAAGGTGAGAGGAGGGAGATTTAGATTACTTTACAGTGTGGAAACAGGCCCTTCGGCCCAACAGGTCCACACCGACCCACCTATTCCCCTACATTTACCCCTTACCTAACACTACGGGCAATTTAGCATGGCCAATTCACCTGACCTGCACATCTTTGGACTGTGGGAGGAAACCGGAGCACCCGGAGGAAACCCACGCAGACACAGGGAGAATGTGCAAACTCCACACAGTCAGTTGCTTGAGGCAGGAATTGAACCTGGGTCTCTGGCGCTGCGAGGCAGCAGTGCTAACCACTGTGCCACCGTGCCGCCCACTAAAAAAGACATGAGGCAATTTTTTTTTATTTACACAGAGGGTGGTTTGTGTGTGGAATGAACTTTCTGAGAAAGTGGTGGATATGGATACAATTGCAAAGTTTAAAAGAGATTGGGATGGATATATGAGTAGGAAAGGTTTGGAGGGATATGGGCAGGTGGGACTAATTTAGCTTGGGACTATGTTCTGCATGGACTGGATGGACCGAAGGGTCTGTTTTTGTGCTGAATGACTCTATGGCCCTTTACATGTGAATATCTCCAAGTTCCGCTTCAGGGGGATTTGCTGCACTGGGGTGCAGTTCCAGTCCAGAGTGACAGGAGGCACTGCTGACACTTAGAGAATTGGAAGTGTGTTGCCACATTTGTAGATGACACCAAAAATTGGTCAGGAGCAAGTGGGGAGGATGACAAAAGGAGTGGAGTGAAAGGAGCAATATGAATGCAGAATTGTCTTAGTTATATTAAACAAAGAACAGTTGTTAACTGCTCAGAGTGTGTTGCTGGAAAATCACAGCAGGTCAGGCAGCATCTGAGGAGCAGGAAAATCAACATTTTGGGCTGGAGCCCTTCATCAGGAAGGGCTTATGCTCCGAAAATCGATTTTCCTGCTCCTCGGATGCTGCCTGACCTGCTGTGATTCTCCAGCAACACACTCTTAGCTCTAATCTCCAGCATCTGCAGACTTCACCATCTCCTAGTAGTCAATTGCTGTTTCAGGACTTGAGCAGGTTCATGGTCGAGTTCCCCAGGGATCTGTGTTAGGGGCATTGTTGCTTATTACCCTCATTTGTTCATGGGCATCATTGCCTGGGCCCAGCATTTATCACCCGTCCCTAGTTGCCCCTTGAGAAGGTGGGGGTGAGCTGCCTTCTTGAACCGCTGCAGTCCATGTGCTGTAGGTTGACCCACAATGCCCTTAGGGAGGGAATTCCAGGATTTTGACCCAGTGACACTGCAGGAACAGCGATATGCTGCCAAGGCTGGATGGTGAGTGGCTTGGAATAACTGCACTATCACAGTGCAGATAAAGGCCATTTGGCACCAACCCTCCAAAGAGAATCCCACCCTATCGCTGTAACCCCACATTTACCATAGTTAACTCACCTAGCCTACACACTACGGGTAATTTAGCAGTCAGTCCACCCAACCTGCATATGCTTGCACAGTGGGAGGAAACATACACAGACACAGGAAGAATGTGCAAACTCCACACAGTCGCCTGAGGCTGGGATTGAACCCGGATCCCTGGTGTTGTGAGGCAGCAGTGCTAACCACTGAGCCACCATGAACTTGCAGACAGTGGTGAGCCCATCTGTCGGCTGCCTTTATTATAGTGCACATTTGAAAGATGCAATCAAAACAGCCTTGGAGAGTTACTGCAGTGGATCTTGCAGACGCTACAGACTGCTGCCACTGTGCACAGGGAGTGAATGCTGAAGGTGGTGGATGTGGGGTTGGTCAAGTGGACTATTCTGTCCTGGATGGTGTCAAACTTCTTGAGTGTTGTTGGAGCTGCCCCCATCCAGGGCAAGTGGCCAGTGTACCACCCCAGAGATGGGAGATGGTCAAATTCTCTCTTATTGCCTGGCACTTCCTCCTACGACTTCCTTCAGTCCTATTATCTCCCCAAGATCTCTGCACTCCTCCAAATGGATAGCACAGTAGCCCAGTGGTTAGTACTGCTACCTCAGGGTGCCAGGTTCAATTCCACCCTCTGGCGACTGTCTGCGTGGAGTTTGCACATGTTCCCCATGTCTGTGTGGGACTTTCCCCCCCCCACAATCCAAAGATATGCAGGTAGGGTGGATTGGCCATGGGAAATACAGGGTTACAGGGTTACAGGGATGGGGGGGGGGGGGGTGGGAGGGCAAGAAGACTGGGTGGGATGCTCTTTCAGGGGGTCAGTGTGGACGCAATGGGCTGAATGGCCTGTTTCCACACTGTCAGGGATTCTGTGATTCTAATGGTAGCCACTGGAGCATCCCCGATTTCCATCACTTCATCACCGGTAGCCATGCCTTCAGCTGCCTGAGCCCTGAGCTCTGTAAAAACTGTGTGCACTTATACATTCGACATCCCTACCCAGCTCCAGACTGCAACCTGCCACAATAAGCAGGGGATGGTGGTGAAACACTAAGAAGGTCACCAGGTCAATAATCGAACCAGCTGACTGACAGCGTGACCCTGGCAGCTGGTGGAACTAAAACGCACTTACAGTAAATGCTGTGCAAAATATTGTTTTCCCTCCACTTCAATGTTTCTTTTCAACTTTCCTGATGAGTGGAAGGCAAAATGCTATGACAATTCAAGGCTGAGGTGGATTTTTGTTTTTAAATCAGGAAGCGAATCAAGGGTTAGAGGGAAAAGGCAGGAAAGTGGAGTTAACGATGATTAGCTAAGATCTCCTTGAATAAAGTCAGAAGTCACATGACACCAGGAGATAGTCCAACAGGTTCATTTCAAATCAGCTGCTCCAAAAGCTTGCGGTTTCAAATGAACCTGTTGGGCGTTAACCTGGTGTCATGTGACTTCGACACTTCCACATCACAGTTACTACTTATTGAAAAGGTACAGCAGACTTGATGGGCTGAATGGCCTACTGCTCCTTTTTTCATAGAATCCCTACAGTGTGGAAACTGGCCCTTCAGCACAACATTGGTGATCATTTTCCAATGTTCTATAGATTCAGGATCAGTTCCTGTGAATTGGAGGGTGGCACATGTTGTCCCACTTTTTAAGAAAGGAGGGAGAGAGAAAACAGGGAATTATAGAGCGGTTAGTCTGATGTTAGTGGTGGGAAAGATGCTGGAATCAATTATAAAAGATGAACGTATGACTCATTTGGATAGCAGTAACAGGATTGTTCAGAGTTAGCATGGATTTACGAAGGGGATATCGTGCTTGACTAATCTTCTGGAATATTTGGAGGATGTAGCTATGAAGATGGACAAGGGAGAGCCAGTGGATATAGTGTACCTGGACTTTCAGAAAACCTTTGATAAGACCCCACAAAGGAGATTAGTGAGCAAATGTAGGGCACATGGTATTGGGGGCAAAATACTGACTTGGATTGAAAATTGGTTGGCTGACAGGAAGCAAAGAGTAGTGATAAACAGGTCCCTTTCAGAATGGCAGACGGTGACCAGTGGGGTACCACAAGGTTCGGTGCTGGGACCGCAGCTGTTTACAATACACATTAATGATATAGATGAGGGCGTTAAAAGTAATATTGGCAAATTTGCTGATGACACAAAGCTGGGTGGCAGGGTGAAATGTGAGGAGGATGTTTTGAGAATACAGGGTGACTTGGAGAGGTTAGGTGAGTGGACAGATGCATGGTAGATGCAGTTTAATGTGGATAAATGTGTGGTTATCCACTTTGTTGGCAAGAACAGGAAGGCAGATTACTATCTAAATGGAGTCATGTTAGGTAAAGGGGCAGTACAAGGGGTCTAGGGTTCGTGTACATCAGTCAATGAAAGCAAGCATGCAGGTTCAGCAGGCAGTGAAGCAAGCTATTAGCATGCTGGCCTTCATAACAAGAGGAATTGAGTTTAGGAGCAAAGCCCTGGTGTGACCGCACCTGGAGTATTATGTGCAGTTTTGGTCTCCAAATTTGAGGAAGGACATTCTGACTATTGAGGGAGTGCAGCGTAGGTTCACAAGGTCAATTCCTGGAATGGCGGGACTATCTTACGTTATGGAGTCCTAGAGTCATAGAGATTTACAGCATGGAAACAGACCCTTCGGTCCAACCTGTCCATGCTGACCAGATATCCCAACCCAATCTAGTCCCACCTGCCAGCACCCGGCCCATATCCCTCCAAACCCTTCCTATTCATATATCCATCCAAATGCCTCTTAAATGTTGCAATTGTACCAGCCTCCACCACTTCCTCTGGCAGCTCATTCCATACCCGTACCACCCTATGCGTGAAAAAGTTGCTCCTTGGGTCTCTTTTATATCTTTCCCCTATCACCATAAACCTATGCCCTCTCATTCTGGACTCCCCGACCCCAGGGAAAAGACTTTGTCTATTTATCCTATCCATGCCCCTCATAATTTTGTAAACATCTATAAGGTCTCCCCTCAGCCTCCGACGCTCCAGGGAAAACAGCCCCAGCCTGTTCAGCCTCTCCCTATAGCTCAAATCCTCCAACCCTGGCAACATCCTTGTAAATCTTTTTGAACCCTTTCTACCTGCGACTCCACTTTCAAGGAGCTATGAACCTGCACTCCAAGGTCTCTTTGTTCAGCAACACTCCCTAGGACCTTACCATTAAGTGTATAAGTCCTGCTAAGATTTGCTTTCCCAAAATGCAGCACCTCGCATTTATCTGAATTAAACTCCATCTGCCACTTCTCAGCCCATTGGCCCATCTGGTCCAAATCCTGTTGTACTCTGAGGTAACCCTCTTCACTGTCCACTACACCTCCAATTTTGGTGTCATCTGCAAACTTACCAACTGTACCTCTTATGCTCACATCCAAATTATTTATGTAAATGACAAAAAGTAAAGATCCTTGTGGCACTCCACTGGTCACAGGCCTCCAGTCTGTTAAAAAACCCTCCACCACCACCCTCTGACTTCTACCTTTGAGCCAGTTCTGTATCCAAATGGCTAGTTGTCCCTGTATTCCATGAGATCTAACCTTGCTAATCAGTCTCCCATGGGGAACCTTGTCGAACGCCTTACTGAAGTCCATATAGATCACATCTACTGCTCTGCCCTAATCAATCTTCTTTGTTATTTCTTCAAAAAACTCAATCTAGTTTGTGAGACATGATTTCCCATGCACAAAGCCATGTTGACTATCCCTAATCAGTCCTTGCCTTTCCAAATACATGTACATTCTGTCCCTTAGGATTCCCTCCAACAACTTGCCCACCACCGAGGTCAGGCTCACTGGTCTATAGTTCCCTGGCTTGTCTTTACCGCCCTTCTTAAACAGTGGCACCACGTTTGCCAACCTCCAGTCTTCTGGCACCTCACCTGTGACTATCGATGATACAAATATCTCAGCAAGAGGCCCAGCAATCACTTCCCTAGCTTCCCACAGAGTTCTCGGGTACACCTGATCAGGTCCTGGGGATTTATGTCCAGGTTTGTGTTGAAAGATTGGAGCGACTGAGATTGTATACCCTTGAGTTTAGAAGGCTGAGGGGGGATCTGATTGAGACGTATAAGATTATTAAAGGATTGGACACTCTGGAGGCAGGAAGCATGTTTCCGCTGATGGGTAAGTCCCGAACTAGAGGACACAGTTTAAAAATAAGGGGTAGGCCATTTAGAACAGAGTTGAGGAGAAACTTCTTCACCCAGAGAGTGGTGGGTGTATGGAATGCCCTGCCCTAGAAGGCTGTGCAGGCCAAGTCTCTGGATACGTTCAAGAAAGAGATGGATAGAGCTCTTAAGGATAGTGGAATCAAGGTTATGGGGATAAGGCAGGAACAGGATACTGATTGTGGATGATCAGCCATGATCATAATGAATGGAGGTGCTGGCTCGAAGGGCCGAATGGCCTACTCCTGCACCTGTTGTCACAGGTCCACACCAACCCTCCAGATAGTAACCCACCTAGACCATTCCTCTTACCCTATATTTACCTCTGACTAATGTCCCTAACCTATACATTGCTGTCCATTATGGGCAGTTTAGCATGGCCAATTCACCCTGACCTGCACATCTTTGGACTGTGGGAGGATACCAGGGCACCCGGAGGAAACCCCCGCAGACACAGGGAGAACGTGCAAACTCCACACAGACAGTCGCCTGAGGTGGGAATCAAACCCAGGTCCCTGGCGCTGTGAGGCAGCAGTGCTAACCACTGAGCCACCGTGCCACCCCATTTTGTCCACTCCCCCCCCCCCCAATTCAACACTGACACTTCCACAGCACGGCTACTACGTTATTGAATGGTAGAGATGACTCGATGGGCTGAATGGTCTACTTCTGCTCCTTTTGTTCTAAAAATGGTCTCTTACAGAGTGTTGCCAACAACTCAGGTTCAAGCCCCGCCCTGCCAGAGGTCACCGTGGTAGTTCCGTTTTCTCGATCTGAGATTGAGCAGTAATGACCCTTGGGGTCGAAGAGGTCAAAACATTGCCTCTCCTGCTCCTCTGATGCTGCCTAACCGGCTGTGCTTTTCCAGCACCACACTCTTCGACTCTGACCTCCAGTATCTGCAGTCCTCGCTTTCTCCCAGTCATGACCCTCCCGTCAAATTCACCATCAGTTACCTCTATTTCTCTCTCTCAATCTCTCTCTCTCTCTCTCTCTGTCTCTCTCTCTATGATGAGTGAACAGCTTCTGGACCTGTGGGGACTTTCACCCAATGGTGATAACTGCTGGAGAAATCTCTTCCACTGTTTGTATGAGCCAGCTGAAATGGACTGTGCTGGGAAAAGGAATTTGTCAAGTTAGAGATTGTCATTCAGACACTGTTGTAGACAACAGGAAACATGCAGTGTGGAGGAGTCACAGCACTGATTATTCACTCCAAAATATATCCTTGTTTTACCCCAAACATGTTCAAAATAAATTGGAAATCCTGGATAAAAACCTCACAATACCCATCACTACTCTGTTAAATCTTTCACTGCAGGGACAATATCAGCAGTTCCTCCAGTATTACTGGGTCAATAGCCTGGCCCTCCCTACCCTGGTCCCATCCAGTTTACTCTGGATATCAGAATCCCAAGGCAGTTCTAACCCAATGGCCTTTATTAAGGCAAACTTCAAAACAAAACACTGCAAAACTCTTACCCTTAACAGAGCTCGCAGTCACAAGTGAACCAGTCCACGTGGATTTTTCTCAGATCAGTCTGAAACAAGTGATCAGCTCACTCCATCTGAACCTTAACCCATTTCTCAGAGTACCCTCTGAGCTAATTAGCTACACTCTGAGGGAAAGCTTCCTTAAACTGATACAAAACAGTCCACGTGATCACACTGTGTGTTTTTAAACAAGACTCCACTCTTTTCAGAGTTACAGTGACAAGTCAGTTCATCACTCTGCAGTGACAACACTTAATCTAAACACACACTCACAATTCACACAGTCCCTCTCACACACACATACACTCTCACACTCACACATACACGCACACACACATTCTCTCTCGCACACATACACTCACGCTCTCTGTTTCTCACACACATGTACTAACACACACATTCTTACTCACATACTCATACTGTCTCACACATACACTCTCACACACACTCTCTTGCTCTCACATGCATACTCATACTCTCACTCACACACACACACACACTAAAATTTATGCTCACACATACTCACACTCTCTCTCACACATACACACTCATACTCTCTCACACACATACACACTCATACTCTCTCACACACACTCATATTGTCTCACACTCATACTCTCACACACTCACACACATTCACACTCACTCACTCATACTCTCTCACACACACTCACACACACATATTCTCTCACTCATACTCTCTCACACACACTCTCACATACAATCACACTCACACACGCTCACATTCTCTCACACTCATATTCTCTCATTCATACTCTCACACACACACTCATACTCACACACACACTCTCACACTCACACACATACACCTGTTACTTCAGCAAAACACTGAAATACATTAAAAACAATTAATCTTTTAATAATTACATCACCTGTACGTTCGCTTCATTTCATTTCACTAACCCTGCAATTTTTCGGGTAATATCTGTGTAGGGACATCACATGGACTGCAGTGATTCAGGAAGGCAGCTCCCCACCACCTTGTCAAGGGGCAACTAGGGACAGGCGATGTATCCTGACCGGCCAGCGAGACCCATTTCCCATGAATGAAAACAAAGGCACTGCTATGGAGATGTCAATCACAGAATCAGACAGCACACAGGCATCCCACTTTATCTGTGCCTGCTCTTTGGAAGATCTATCCATTTCCGCGTCATGATCTTACTCAATTCTCGTTCCAGGTTCCCTATTAAATCTGGAGCTCATTCCCAGTTGTAACAATTCACTGAATTAAAGAAAAATTGCCTCACCTCCCCTTTAGCTGTTCTGCTGATGTGTTAAATCTGTATTCACCAGTGACTGACTCTGCCATTGAGGGAAAGGAATCAAAATTATTGGGAGCAAGAGAAGGCCATTCAGCCCTTCAGGGAGAAAGTGAGGGCTGCAGATGCTGGAGATCAGAGTCAAGAGTGTGGTGCTGGAAAAGCAAAGCCGGTCAGGCAGCATCCGAGGAGCAGGAGACTCAATGTTTCGGGCAAAAGCCCTTCATCAGAGCTGATTCTCCTACTCCTCGGATGCTGTCTGACCTGCTGTGCTCTGTCAGCCTTTCAGCCTTCTCTGCTCCAGGTCGTTCTGCTGTAACGCGCGTTTCATCACTGCAAATTCTCTGTAACCTGATCGACAAAGTGGGGACGCTGTTACCAAAGCGCAAACATTTAAAACGTGTATTGGCTGTAACATGATTACAACACTTTAAGCTCTGTTTCTAAGGGGCGATTTTTCTATAACGTGGGGTTGCACAAGAACACAACCATCACGTTATAGAAGGACGACCGGTATTTGATAAGATCATTCCTGAAGAAGGGCTAATGCCCGAAACGTCGATTCTACTGTTCCCTAGATGCTGCCTGACCTGCTGCGCTTTTCCAGCAACACATTTCCATCTAAGATCATAGCTAGCCTGTTAAAGCTAGCTTTAACTCCACTTTCCCATCTGTTTTCCACAACCCTCGACTCCTCGCTCAGTCAAAATCTGTCCAACATTTCTTTGTGTCTATAATGTCAAAGCCCATCCTGGTTTTGAGCACCTCCGTTAAATCTCACCCAGGTTCTGACAAGAGCTACCTTGGTTTCTCTGAGCTGTCCACCTTGACTGAAGTCAAGATTAGAGTGATGCTGGAAAAGCACAGCAGGTCAGGCAGCATCCGAGAAGCAGGAGAATTGACGGTTCGGGCAAAAGCCCTTCGTCAGGAAGGATGTCTTCGCGATGTTAATATTGAGACCTGTACGGTCACAATATAACTGGACCAGCTTCAGATTCCTGACGAAGGGCTTTTGCCCGAAACGTCGATTCTCCTGCTCCTCGGAAGCTGCCTGACCTGCTGTGCTTTTCCAGCATCACTCTAATCTTGACTCTAATCTCCAGCATCTGCAGTACCTAGCTCCCCCCACATGGACTGAAGTCCCTCCCCAAGCCTATTACTGTTCCAGTGAATGTCCGCAGTCTCTCTAAGACCTTAACTTCTGTCGCGTGAAGTCTCAAGTGTTTGGAACTTACTCAGAGCAGCCATTGGCCAGTGTTGATGACCTGGTCGACCGTCTTCATTCACAGCAGAGAAAACCTTGCGAGGATTATCGCTGACACGAAATGAGTCACTATGGGTGTGCAGGGCAGTGTATTCCCGACATCCGTAATACTTCTCTGTTTAACCTCTGCAAAACAAGACAGAATAAAAGGTTACAGGTCAATCTGCTGTAATGCGCGTTTTGTCAGCGCACATTGGCTATAACACGACTGGCGAATCGAGGATGCTGTTTGCATAACGTGAACTTTGTACCGCATGGGTAAAGCGATTTCCTATTAGCAATCTTCTGCAGCGCGATTTTCTACAGTGTGAGGTTAGAGAGGAAGACAGCTGTCGAGTTACAGCAGAACGACCTGCATTTCTTCACAAAGACTGGGCACCAGCCATGGTAAAGGAGTGGCCTGTACCAATACAGGTCAGCATTTAGCCTGCAGTCCACCCCTCACCTCAACCCCTGCCCTCAGGAACCAGCACTGACCCTGACCTCAAACAAACACAAAGAGGCTGTTGGGATCAATTAGACTTTGTGTAAGTGCGTAATGCAGTTGAGAGCAAATCTTCGATTGGTACAATGATGGTTACCATTGGTTACCATGTGCTCTGAGGAACAGCTCTCCAAATTGTTCTGTTTCCCTTGCTGTTTCCCCACAACACTACAAAACCCCCTCTTCAAGAACAATTCCAAATCCCTTTGAAAGTTCCTCTGCTTCCCCCGCCCTTTCAGGCATGTCCACATCACGACAACTCACTGCAGCAAAAAAAAATGCCTCTTCCTCTTCCATCATGATTTGAAATCTGTGTCTCTCTGGTTGCTAACCCTTCGTCCATCTATTAAATGACTATCACAACCTTCATCCTGAACACCTTCATTAAATCTCCTCTTCACCTCATCCACTGTTGAGGAGAGCAATCCCAGCAATTCTAGTCTCTCCACAGGACTGAGGTGCCACCAAAAACGTTCCCCATTCTGATGTTCATTCTTATTGCCTCTTGAAACAAGGACAGACTGAGGAAAGGAGATGGCCAGAAAGTGTCAGTTGTGCTATTTAAAGTCAGTCCCTTCAGTCACGGAGACAGCTCGAGTCTGTCCTCAGGAGAAAAGAGAGGTCTGAAGGGAAAACCGAGAGAGATCTTCAAAACGTAGGATGTGTGGTTCGGTGGTTGGCACTGCTGCCTCACAGCGCCAGGGACCTGGGTTTGATTCCAACCTCAGGAGATTGTCCGTGCGGAGTTTTCACATTCTCCCCGCGTCTGCGTGGGTTTCCTCCGGGTGCTCCGGTTTCCTCCCACAATCCAAAGATGTACAGGTTAAGTGAGTTAGCCATGGGAAATTGCCCGTAGTGTTCAGCGATCTGCAGGTTAGATGGGTTAGCCTTGGAACTGCAGGGTTACAGGGGTGGGATGGGTGTGGGTGGGATGCTCTTCAGACAGTCGATGTGGACTCAATGGGCCGAATGGCCTGCTCCCACACTGTAGGAATTCTATGATCCTCAAAACCATGAGGAATCTGGACAGAACACTTCCACGGAAAACCTGTTCACTTTGGTTGAAGGATCTGGAAACAGAGAGCGCAGATTTAACCGTGAGATGGTGGGGATTTACCTCCAATACCATATGTTTACTTGATACAACATCATTTCTGTCATTTACTGAACATAAGAAACAAGGCCTGGATATTACAGTATTGGAGAATCACACAGACAAACTTTACAATGAACCAGTACGTACAATCCTTACATAAGAGTCCGGGCTAATATCAGGCTATTAGTTACAACAGAACAACATGAACATAGAACATAGAAGAATACAGCGCAGTACAGGCCCTTTGGCCCTCGATGTTGCGCCGATCCAAGCCCACCTAACTTACACTAGCCCACTATCCTCCATATGCCTATCCAATGCCCGTTTAAATGCCCATAAAGAGGGAGAGTCCACCACTGCTACTGGCAGGGCATTCCATGAACTCACGACTCACTGAGTAAAGAATCTACCCCTAACATCTGTCCTATACCTACCACCCCTTAATTTAAAGCTATGCCCCCTCGTAATAGCTGACTCCATACGTGGAAAAAGGTTCTCATGGTCTCATGATTACGTAGAGTTCCATGCTTCAGATGTTTCAAGGTAAGATAGAATATGAGACATCAGAGGATACCTTCAGTCAAATAAAGACCATTCAGACTATCAAGTCTGCAATGAACCTCTGAAAAATATCCCACCCTATCCCTGTAATCCTGCATTTCCCGTGGCTAACACACCTGGTGTGCACATCCCTGGACATTATGGGGCAATTTAGCCTGGCTAATCCACCCAACCTGCACATCCTTGGACTGCAGGAGGAAGCCCATGCAGACATGGGGAGGAGGGATTGTGCAAACCCCACACTGACAGTCTTGATAAGCTCAGACCGTATTCTATGGCGCAGGGGTAATATCACAAACACATCCCGTACATCAAATACTGGCATTCCGACAGACCGAGTGTGAGGTGTAACCCAACAAGAGGGAAAGACCACTTTTGCACAGGAGGTGGTTAGGATGAGGAAGGTGCTGTCTGACAGTATGGTGGAACCTTGTTCAGCTCAGGTATACAATCCAATCATTATCCATCCAGGGAAAGGTGCAGGGTTCTGGAGAAAAGGATGGTCAGTTGATCCTTCCATCAAAGAGTCAGCATGGAAATGATGGCTGAATGGCCTCCATTGTGCTGTAACTATGCTTTTTCAGAAGGATATTGGTACAGTTTTAGATTAGATTACGTACAGTGTGGAAACAGGCGCGTCGGCCCAACAAGTCCACACCGATCCTCCAAAGAGCAACCTACCCAGACCCATTCCCCTACATTTACCCCTTCACCTAATACTACAGGCAATTTAGCATGGCCAATTCACCTAACCTGCACATTTTTGTGACTGTGGGAGGAAACTGGAGCACCCGGAGGAAACCCACGCAGACACGGGGAGAATGTGCAAACTCCACACGGACAGTTGCCTGAGGCGGGAATTGAACCCGGGTCTCTGGCGCTGTGAGGCAGCAGTGCTAACCACAGGCAAAAGGGATCCAATGGTTTGGGGAGAAAGCGAGGACAGGGGAGTGAGTTGGATTCTGAGCCATGACTATATTGAATGACAGAGCAACTTAAAAGGGCCGAATGGCCTAACCCCTGCTCCTATTTTCTATGCTTTCCATGACTCGATGATACTATTTGACTGATATGAGTTTGTTGTTGAAATCTTGTGCCTCACCTCCCAAATGCAACATCTAAAAGGGCAGAATTTCATAACGGCTGCAGCGATTCAACGCTCTCTCTCGCTTTCCACCTCCCTTCGAACGTTCAAACTGCAATAATCCTCTGACTTCACTTCTCCACCTTCACTGATTTAGTTTTGAGTGCTGCCTTACAGAAAGAGCATTAAATCTTCAGGGAGTACAGAGGGCAGGATGCTGGAAGGGTTTTGGGAAACTAAAATCATGAGGAGAGAACTTAAAATATTCCGACTGTTTCCACTGGAGAAGATTTAACAGATCTTTGTAAAGAATGGTGCCAGTGTTATGGTAGTGTAAATAGGGGGAAACTATTTCTGTTGCTCAGGCCCCAAAGAGTCCATTAGACTAAGACAATGATTAACAGGGTGTGGAGACGATTTCAGAGAATTTTCTTGACGTGAGCCAGCTGACTGAAGGACTGCATCATCACTGGGAGTGGTGACGACATTACTGGAAGAGTGTGGTGCTGGGAAAGCCCAGCAGGTCAGGCAACATCCGAGGAGCAGGGGAGTCGACATTTCGGGCAAAAGCCCTTCATCGTTTGCTCGAAATGTCGACTCTCCTGCTCCTCGGATGTTGCCTGACCTGCCGCGTTTTTCCAGCAACACACTCTTCGACTCTGATCTGCAGTCCTCACTTTCGCATGGTTAAGACAGTGTCAAATTCTCAACCCTGTGTTCAAACCTCTCCATTCCCACATCCCTCTCTAACTTTCATTCATGCATGAAAGGAAGCATTGCTGGCGGGCCCAGCATTTACTGCTCATCTCCAGCTGCCCTGAAGGAGCTAATGGGGAGCTGCCTTCTTGAACCGCTGCAGTCCGTATGCTGTGGGGAGACCCACATAGCCCTTAGAGAGGGGAATTCCAAGATTTGGACCCAGCAACACTGAAGGAATGGGGATATATTTCCAATTCAGGATTGAGAGTGGCTTGGAGGGGGGGGGGGTTTATGGGTGGTGGTGGCCCATTTATTCCTGTACCTATTTCCAGGTCTTCCACCCACCAAGCTCTCTGTGTTCCTCTGGCCTCTTGCACATCCCACCCCCAGTTTCCATCGCTCCACCATTGCCTGGACTGCAGCTATCACAAGATGATAAAGGCCCGATACAAATGCCAAGTTGTAGTATTTTGTGAAACGGGCACACGCTATGTAACAGTCAGCGATGTGTGTCAAAGGTGATAGATGAAACTCCTGTGTAGCACTGAGGGAGTGCCTGCACTGTCAGATCCCGTACTGAGGGAGTGCTGCACTGTCAGATCCCATACTGAGGGAGTGCTGTACTGTCAGATCCCGTACTGAGGGAGTGCTGTACTGTCAGATCCCATACTGAGGGAGTGCTGTACTGTCAGATCCCGTACTGAGGGAGTGCTGCACTGTCAGATCCCATACTGAGGGAGTGCTGTACTGTCAGATCCCATACTGAGGGAGTGCTGCACTGTCAGATCCCGGACTGAGGGAGTGCTGCACTGTCAGATCCCGGACTGAGGGAGTGCTGCACTGTCAGATCCCGTACTGAGGGAGTGCTGCACTGTCAGATCCCGTACTGAGGGAGTACTGCACTGTCAGATCCCGGACTGAGGGAGTGCTGCACTGTCAGATCCCGGACTGAGGGAGTGCTGCACTGTCAGATCCCATACTGAGGGAGTGCTGCACTGTCAGATCCCGGACTGAGGGAGTGCTGCACTGTCAGATCCCATACTGAGAGAGTGCTGCACTGTGAGATCCCGTACTGAGGGAGTGCTGCACTGTCAGATCCCGTACTGAGGGAGTGCTGCACTGTCAGATCCCGTACTGAGGGAGTACTGCACTGTCAGATCCCGGACTGAGGGAGTGCTGCACTGTCAGATCCCGGACTGAGGGAGTGCTGCACTGTCAGATCCCGGACTGAGGGAGTGCTGCACTGTCAGATCCCGGACTGAGGGAGTGCTGCACTGTCAGATCACATACTGAGGGAGTGCTGCACTGTCAGATCCCGTACTGAGGGAGTGCTGCACTGTCAGATCACATACTGAGGGAGTGCTGCACTGTCAGATCACATACTGAGGGAGTGCTGCACTGTCAGATCACATACTGAGGGAGTGCTGCACTGTCAGATCCCGTACTGAGGGAGTGCTGCACTGTCAGATCACATACTGAGGGAGTGCTGCACTGTCAGATCCCATACTGAGGGAGTGCTGCACTGTCAGATCACATACTGAGGGAGTGCTGCACTGTCAGATCACATACTGAGGGAGTGCTGCACTGTCAGATCACATACTGAGGGAGTGCTGCACTGTCAGATCCCGGACTGAGGGAGTGCTGCACTGTCAGATCACATACTGAGGGAGTGCTGCACTGTCAGATCCCGTACTGAGGGAGTGCTGCACTGTCAGATCACATACTGAGGGAGTGCTGCACTGTCAGATCCCGGACTGAGGGAGTGCTGCACTGTCAGATCACATACTGAGGGAGTGCTGCACTGTCAGATCCCGTACTGAGGGAGTGCTGCACTGTCAGATCACATACTGAGGGAGTGCTGCACTGTCAGATCCCGTACTGAGGGAGTGCGGCACTGTCAGATCCCGTACTGAGGGAGTGCTGCACTGTCAGATCCCATACTGAGGGAGTGCTGCACTGTCAGATCCCGTACTGAGGGAGTGCTGCACTGTCAGATCCCGTACTGAGGGAGTGCTGCACTGTCAGATCCCGTACTGAGGGAGTGCTGCACTGTCAGATCCCGTACTGAGGGAGTGCTGCACTGTCAGATCCCGTACTGAGGGAGTGCTGCACTGTCAGATCCCGGACTGAGGGAGTGCTGCACTGTCAGATCCCGTACTGAGGGAGTGCTGCACTGTCAGATCACATACTGAGGGAGTGCTGCACTGTCAGATCCCGTACTGAGGGAGTGCTGCACTGTCAGATCCCGTACTGAGGGAGTGCTGCACTGTCAGATCCCGTACTGAGGGAGTGCTGCACTGTCAGATCCCGTACTGAGGGAGTGCTGCACTGTCAGATCCCGGACTGAGGGAGTGCTGCACTGTCAGATCCCATATTGAGGGAGTGCTGCACTGTCAGATCCCGGACTGAGAGAGTGCTGCACTGTCAGATCCCATACTGAGGGAGTGCTGCACTGTCAGATCCCATATTGAGGGAGTGCTGCACTGTCAGATCCCGGACTGAGGGAGTGCTGCACTGTCAGATCCCATACTGAGGGAGTGCTGCACTGTCAGATCCCATATTGAGGGAGTGCTGCACTGTCAGATCACATACTGAGGGAGTGCTGCACTGTCAGATCACATACTGAGGGAGTGCTGCACTGTCAGATCCCATATTGAGGGAGTGCTGCACTGTCAGATCCGTACTGAGGGAGTGCTGCACTGTCAGATCCCCTACTGAGGGAGTGCTGCACTGTCAGATCCCCTACTGAGGGAGTGCTGCACTGTCAGATCCGTACTGAGGGAGTGCTGCACTGTCAGATCCCCTACTGAGGGAGTGCTGCACTGTCAGATCTGTACTGAGAGAGTGCTGCACTGTCAGATCACATACTGAGGGAGTGCTGCACTGTCAGATCACATACTGAGGGAGTGCTGCACTGTCAGATCCCGTACTGAGGGAGTGCTGCACTGTCAGATCACATACTGAGGGAGTGCTGCACTGTCAGATCCCATACTGAGAGAGTGCTGCACTGTCAGATGACATACTGAGGGAGTGCTGCACTGTCAGATCCCGTACTGAGGGAGTGCTGCACTGTCAGATCCCGTACTGAGGGAGTGCTGCACTGTCAGATCCCATACTGAGAGAGTGCTGCACTGTCAGATCCCGTACTGAGGGAGTGCTGCACTGTCAGATCCCGTACTGAGGGAGTGCTGCACTGTCAGATCCCGTACTGAGGGAGTACTGCACTGTCAGATCCCGGACTGAGGGAGTGCTGCACTGTCAGATCCCGGACTGAGGGAGTGCTGCACTGTCAGATCCCGGACTGAGGGAGTGCTGCACTGTCAGATCCCGGACTGAGGGAGTGCTGCACTGTCAGATCACATACTGAGGGAGTGCTGCACTGTCAGATCCCGTACTGAGGGAGTGCTGCACTGTCAGATCACATACTGAGGGAGTGCTGCACTGTCAGATCCCGTACTGAGGGAGTGCTGCACTGTCAGATCCGTACTGAGGGAGTGCTGCACTGTCAGATCCCGTCCTGAGAGAGTGCTGCACTGTCAGATCCCGGACTGAGGGAGTGCTGCACTGTCAGATCCCATACTGAGGGAGTGCTGCACTGTCAGATCCCGTACTGAGGGAGTGCTGCACTGTCAGATCCCGTACTGAGGGAGTGCGGCACTGTCAGATCCCGTACTGAGGGAGTGCTGCACTGTCAGATCCCGTACTGAGGGAGTACTGCACTGTCAGATCCCGTACTGAGGGAGTGCTGCACTGTCAGATCCCGGACTGAGGGAGTGCTGCACTGTCAGATCCCGTACTGAGGGAGTGCTGCACTGTCAGATCCCGGACTGAGGGAGTGCTGCACTGTCAGATCCCATATTGAGGGAGTGCTGCACTGTCAGATCCCGGACTGAGGGAGCGCTGCACTGTCAGATCACATACTGAGGGAGTGCTGCACTGTCAGATCCCATACTGAGGGAGTGCTGCACTGTCAGATCCCATATTGAGGGAGTGCTGCACTGTCAGATCCGTACTGAGGGAGTGCTGCACTGTCAGATCCCCTACTGAGGGAGTGCTGCACTGTCAGATCCGTACTGAGGGAGTGCTGCACTGTCAGATCCCATACTGAGGGAGTGCTGCACTGTCAGATCTGTACTGAGAGAGTGCTGCACTGTCAGATCACATACTGAGGGAGTGCTGCACTGTCAGCTCACATACTGAGGGAGTGCTGCACTGTCAGATCCCGTACTGAGGGAGTGCTGCACTGTCAGATCACATACTGAGGGAGTGCTGCACTGTCAGATCACATACTGAGGGAGTGCTGCACTGTCAGATCCCATACTGAGAGAGTGCTGCACTGTCAGATGACATACTGAGGGAGTGCTGCACTGTCAGATCCCGTACTGAGGGAGTGCTGCACTGTCAGATCCCGTACTGAGGGAGTGCTGCACTGTCAGATCCCATACTGAGAGAGTGCTGCACTGTCAGATCCCGTACTGAGGGAGTGCTGCACTGTCAGATCCCGTACTGAGGGAGTGCTGCACTGTCAGATCCCGTACTGAGGGAGTGCTGCACTGTCAGATCCCGTACTGAGAGAGTGCTGCACTGTCAGATCCCATACTGAGAGAGTGCTGCACTGTCAGATCCCGTACTGAGGGAGTGCTGCACTGTCAGATCCCGTCCTGAGAGAGTGCTGCACTGTCAGATCCCGTACTGAGGGAGTGCTGCACTGTCAGACCCCGTACTGAGGGAGTGCTGCACTGTCAGATCCCGTACTGAGGGAGTGCTGCACTGTCAGATCCCGTACTGAGGGAGTGCTGCACTGTCAGATCCTATACTGAGAGAGTGCTGCACTGTCAGATCCCATACTGAGGGAGTGCTGCACTGTCAGATCCCATACTGAGGATGAGACGTGAAGCAGGGGACTTGTTTACACTTTCAGGGGGCTGTGAAAAGGCTCGTGAGCTCCATCCTGATGCCCTGAGCGAAAACGTATCCTCTAAGCTTTCACCTGAAAATGGTGCTGTTACCTTCTCTCCAAGACTGCGGTGAAGTCACGTAACAGCTTGTAAACACTTTGACATATCGCGAGGCCATGACTGACACTGTAAACATTGTGAGTTATTGAACTTTAGAATCAAATAACACATAGCACAGGACATCATTCGACCCATTGAGCTGATGATGGCCCTTTCAAAGAGCTAATCACTCCAACACTTTATCCTGCAACTTGTTTTCTCTCTCAAACCTTTGTCTGATTTCTTTCGCAGAGGTGCTACATTGGCTGTACCCGCACCTCTCATGGTCAAAGATTGACCAAAGGTTGATAAACATCTCGGGGTAACAGGACAATGCAGGAAGAGTATGGCTCAGGGAGGCCTATCACTTGCTCACGCAGCACCAGACCAACCCCTGGGATGGCACGACTCACGTATAAGGAGAGATTTGATCAGTTAGGACTATGTCGGGAAACTGATCTAACTAAGGGCAGCACAGTGGCTAGCACTGCTGCCTTACAGCACCAGGGTCCCCGGGTTCGATTCCAGCCTCGGGTGACTGTGTGGAGTTTGTACATTCTCCCCGTGTCTGTGCGGGTTTCCTCCGGGTGCTCCGGTTTCTTCCCACAATCTAAAAATGTGCAGGTCAGGTGAATTAGCCATGGGAAATTGCCCCGGAGTGTTCAGGGATGTGTAGGTTAGGTGCATTAGTCAGGGGTAAACATAGAGGCAATAGGGTAGGATAATGGGTCTGGGTGGGATACTCTTTGGTGGGTTGGGGTGAAAGGCCTGTCTCCAAATCGTAAGGGATTCTATTTTATGTTCCCTGGAGTTTAGAAGAATGAGGGGATCTCATAGACACCTACAAAATCCTACCAGGACCAGACAGGGATAAACACAGGAGGGATGTTCCCAATGACCATGGGATCACAGTCACAGGATAGGGGATAGGCCATTTAAGACTGAGATGAGGGAAAATGGAGGTGTGCTGGTGCAGTGGGTAGTGTCCCTATCTCTGAGCCAGTGGTTCACAACGGAGGGTGTGTTCATGACATGGTCATACAGGTTCAGAACCAACCTACAGATCCTTCCAAGTCATGGATTGGGAGGGATTCCTGGTCAACTGTGTTCCTGATTTGTTCATTCACTCACAGGATGAGGGTGCCTCTGGCTAGGCCAGCTTTAACTGCCCACCGGGCGGTTACAGGTCAGCCACTGTTACAGAAAGGCACTTGAAGCTTTGACAATCATAGCTCCAAACTACAACACAGGCAGCCCTTCGAGCCTGCTCCATCATTCAATACGATCCTAGTTGATCACCCAATTCCAGTTCCTCCTTTCCCCAGAAACCTCTGCTCCCTTTAGTCATAAGAACCATATCTCTCTCATTTTTGAAAACATTCAATGTTTTGAGCTCAACCGCTTTCTAGGGTAGAGAAATCACCAATCTCTGGGCGAAGACACATGGAAAAGTGGAGGTTACTGAAATAACTCCCCAGAGGGCCAGTATCCTGTCACCAAGTCGCCCTTTAATTACACGGGGAGAGTCCCTGACACTAATCGAACTCCCTCAGGGCCAACTCTCAGAGTGAACAGACCCCCTGACACTCCTGTTTATATCTTTCAGCCTGGGCTCCCTGATTGGGCCAGGTTAACAGCCCCAATCAGGGACCTCCTGTTCTGTGAGGTCCATCTAGCTGACCTCATTACAATCCACCAGTGACCACATCGGTTGGACTCCCTGAGCAAATGGTAGCATTCACACTCTCAGAAAGGGTCCTCCAAATCCCAACCATGTCAATTGTAAGAGAGTTTCCCTCATTTAATCATGGAACTCCTACAGTGTGGAAACAGGCCCTTCAGCCCAACAAGTCCACACCGACCCTCCGAAGAGTAACCCATCCAGACCCATTCCCCTACCCTATTATCCTGTATTTACACCTGACTAATGCACCTAACCTACACATCCCTGAACACGATGGGCAATTTAGCGTGGCCAATTCACCTGACCTGCACATCTTTGGACTGTGGGAGGAAACCGGAGCACCCGGAGGAAACCCACGCAGACACGGGGAGAATGTGCAAACTCCACACAGACAGTTGCCTAAGGCTGGAATCAAACCTGGGTCCCTGGCGCTGTGAGGCAGCAGTGCTAACCACTGTGCCGCCTGTTCTTATAAATTCTGTCTCAGTGTGTCAATGTTCCCTCTCTCTGGCAAAATTGCTTCAGTCTGAGGATGTGCAGGTTAGGTGAATTGGCCACGCTAAATTGAGGCTGGAATCAAACCCGAGTCCCTAATATGTGATACAGTCATGCTAACCACTGAGCCACTGTGCCACCTCTTAGACATAGCTTTTAGGACCAAAGGAATTGAAGTGTGTTGGGAGAACGTAGGAACAGGGGACTGAGTTGGATGATCAGCCATGACCATATGGAATGGTGGAGCAGGCTCGAAGGGCTGAAGGACCTGTAGCTGCTCCTATGTTTCTAAGTTTCTATGAATCTCCAATCACTCATCTCCGTATGTGAATGAGGTTCTGTCCTGTACTCCCCCAGCTAAATCCCATTTTGTTAACGTAATCATTCTTCCGAAAGAAGATGTTAACTTTTGGCACCTCCGAATCTGTTGAGAAACGAGCAACACATGTTGTATTTAGTTGCTGAAGTCCTAACGTCACAGTGCCTGCGTTTTGTTGCACAGCACCAGCTCCTGTTGCAAGCCCCACAGGTGTTAATAACATTAGCACAGATGTGACCTGCTAATCTCATCACTGCATGGCCAGTCTAATCCCTCTGAGGGAGCAGTAAGATATAAATAACCTGTTACCGCCAACAAACCAAGATAATAGATTCCAGACAACTCCCCTCTCCACAACCCTGGGCTGAGCATCTGCACCTGCTCCATCCTCTCCCTCACCCTCTGAGTTTCCACCTCTGTGACATTGCACTACACTAGACTAGAGGAGGGATCGGGAGGGAGGGTGCAGAAGAGGTTTACCAGGGTGCTGCCTGGATTAGAGGTCCGGAGCTATGAGGAGAGGCAAAAACAAACCTCAGGTTGTTTTCCCTGGAGCAGTGGAGGCTGAGGGGAGACCTGATAAAAGTTTATAAAATTATGAGAGGCATGGATAGCGTTGACGGTGAGAATCTTTATCCCAGAGCTGAAATGTCTAAAACTAGGGGGCATGCATTTAAAATGAGAGGGGGAAAGTTCAAAGGAAATGTGAGGGGACAGGTTTTATTACACAGAGCGCGGTAGGAGTGTGGAACGCACTGCCAGGGAGTGGTGGTGGGGACAGATATGATAGGGGCGTTTAAAAGACTTTTAGAAAAGCATGGAATATGTAAGAGATATGGACCAAGGGCAGGCAGAAGAGATTAGTTTAATTTGGCGTTATGGTTGGCACAACATCGTGGGCTGAAGGGCCTGTCTCAGTACTGTACTGTTCAATTGCTGCACAGCAAGATCCCACAATGAGATAATGGCCAGCTCAGGCTGCTTTTGCAATGTTGCCTGAAGGATAACTACTGACACTTACAGCAACACTAATAACAGAAAGGAAGCGCGATAAATAGGTTCCAATGTCAAAACGCTTGAGATCGATTGGAAATGGAAAGAATTAGCCCAGGCAGCTCATCCTGAATTAATCAAATCGACTGCTGCTACTACACTGACCGGACACTCTGACCTTTCCCTCTCCACCCATTGCCCTATTATGTCCTTCAGTCTCAGTCACACTCTGAATGGGGACAGGCCATTCAGCCCATCAAAACAATCCAGCCAGTTCCAAGAGAAGGTTTTGTTTGTATTCCACCATCCCTCTGACTCAGTAATTACTCAGTGAGTAAACGAGTTATTGTAACTGATGGTAATTCCTATTCACCCTTCACTACAGCCTCCTCAAACCCCCTCCATCATCACACCCTCCTGACCCTGTCCCACCAACACCGTACCCAGCAACCCCACTCAACACTCCCACCCAACACTCCCATCATCCCCAACACGCCCACTCAGCAGCCCACCCTGAAACCCCACCCTGCACTCCCACCCAGCACCCCCACCCAACACTCCCATCATCCCCGACACGCCCACTCAGCAGCCCACCCTGAAACCCCACCCTGCACTCCCACCCAGCACCTTCACCCAACACTCCCATCATCCCCAACACACCCACTCAGCAGCCCACCCTGAAACCCCACCCAGCACCCCCACCCAACACTCCCATCATCCCCGACACGCCCACTCAGCAGCCCACCCTGAAACCCCACCCTGCACTCCCACCCAGCACCCCCAGCAAACACTCCCATCATCCCCAACACGCCCACTCAGCACCCCACTCTGTAACCGCACCCTGCACTCCCACCCAGCACTCCTACCCAACACCCATGGGCGGCACGGTGGCACAGTGGTTAGCACTGCTGCTTCACAGCGCCAGAGACCCAGGTTCAATTCCCGCCTCAGGCGACTGACTGTGTGGAGTTTGCACGTTCTCCCCGTGTCTGCGTGGGTTTTTCTCCGGGTGCTCCGGTTTCCTCCCACAGTCCAAAAAAGATGTGCAGGTCAGGTGAATTGGCCATGCTAAACTGCCCGTAGTGTTAGGTAAGGGGTAGATGTAGGAGTATGGGTGGGTTGCGCTTCGGCGGGGTGGTGTGGACTTGTTGGGCCGAAGGGCCTGTTTCCACACTAAGTAATCTAATCTAATCTAACCCCCAATATACCCACTCAACACCCCACCCAGCACTCCTACCTAGTACTCCCAATACGCCCACACAGCAGCCCACCCTGTAACCCCACCCTGCACTCCCACCCAGCACCCCACCCAACACCCCACCCTGCACTCCCACCCAGCACCCCTATCCAACACCCCCAATACACCCACTCAGCACCCCACCCTGCACTCCCACCCAGCACCCCCAACATCCCCAACACACCCACCCAACACCCCACCATGCACTCCTACCCAACACCCCAACATGCCCACTCAGCACCCCACCTTGCACTCCCACTCCCCCCAGCACCCCCAACTCCACCCTTACCCTGCATCCCCACCCCTCCCTTACCCTGCATCCCCACTACACCCAGCATCTCCACCACACTTACTGGTCTATCCTGGCTCCTGACCCAGTAACACTTTAGCTTACAAGTTCTCATCGCTGAAGGAGGTGTTTGGTATGCTTTCCTTTATTGGTCAGTGTATTGAGTACAGGAGTTGGGAGGTCATGTTGCGGCTGTACAGGACATTTGTTAGGCTACTGTTGGAATAGTGCATGCAATTCTGGTCTCCTTCCTATCGGAAAGATGTTGTGAAACTTGAATAGGTTCAGAGAAGATATATAAGGATGTTGCCAGAGTTGGAGGGTTTGAGCTATAGGGAGAGAATGAACAGGCTGGGGCTGTTTTCCCTGGAGCGTCAGAGGCTGAGGGGTGACCTTATAGAGGTTTATAAAATCATGAGGGGCATGGATAGGATAAATAGGCAAAGTCTCTTCCCTGGGGTCGGGGAGTCCCGAACTAGAGGGCATAGGTTTAGGTTGAGAGGGGAAAGATATAAAAGGGACCTAAGGGGCAACGTTTTCCCACAGAAGGTGGTACGTGTATGGAATGAGTTGCCAGAGGAAGTGGCGGAGGCTGGTACAATTACAACATTTTAAAAGGCATCTGGATGGGTATATGAATAGGAAGGGTTTGGAGGGATACAGGCCAAGTGCTGGCAAATGGGATTAGATTGGGCTGGGATATCTGGTCGGCATGGACGAGTGGGAGCTAAGGGCCTGTTTCTGTGTTGTACATCTCTATTTCACGATGTCTTTGTGGCCTCCCTCTGTCTGACCTCTCCACTGAGATAACTGTGCTTTTCTAACTTTAGACTCGAGCATTTCCCCCACTCCCACCCCGCCCCAATTTGAATCGCTCCACCCCATTGGTAGCTGTCTCTCCCGCTCTCCACCTTCCTCATGACCTGGAAAACTCTCCTTAAAAATATCTCTCTTTGGCCATGCTTCCTGTCACCTAATCTACACAGGGTCAAGTGACACCATGATTTTCACTTCCTGTGAAGCACCTGGGGATGTTTTGCAGCATTGAAGGTTACTGCATAAATGCAACTAGTTGTTGTTAATCACTGTGAATCTTGCTAAAGAGAAACACATGTTGCCCAAATTTTCCATTTGGCACTTGTCAGGAGAATGCCAAATTTCAAGCAAACACAATAATTTATATCACAAGAGAACAGCATCACTCATCAAGTCTGATTGGTTCAGATTTTGCCACAGACAAAGCAATGTGGACCTATCAGATTCCCTGAGCTTGGTTTGTTTGCAGAGAACTTGCCTCCTGTCTGACTGTTCTCCGTGGCAACACCTCAGCCAATCAGAGTTGACTTCCCAACCAATCAGCACCCAGTCGTCCTGCAGTAGAAATGGATGTGATCATTTGAAATTTGGCATTCTTGCATTTGTCTGGACAAACATGAGACCGAACATTTTAACATGCCCAACCGCTCAGAGAAATTCAAATTCTGTCGTAGCGAGACGTGCTTACCTTCATCAGTCGAGGCATCGAGTGGGAAAATTGGCAAGTCACGTTGCATTGAACTGTATAAAATTTCGGTTAGGCCACATTTGAGAATGCGGTGCTGGTCAGGCAATTTCCGAGGAGCAGGAGAATCGACGTTTCGGGCATAAGCCCTTCATCAGATCAGTACAGCACAGAAACAGGCCCTTCGGCCCACCATGTCTGTGCCAACTGTGATGTCATTCCAAACTAATCCCATCTTCCTGCACATGGTCCATTGGAATATTGTGTACATTTTGTTCCCCACGCCATGTGGAGGCTTTGGAGAGGGTGCAGAAGAGGTTTGCCAGGATGCTGCCTGGACTGGAGAGTATTAGCTACAAGGAGAGGGTGGACAAACTTGGATTGTCTTCACTCAAACGTCGGTGGCTGAGGGGCATCCTGATAGAAGTCTATAACATTATAAGAGGCCCTGGTAGGGTGGACAGTCAGAGTCTTTTTTCCTGGGTGGAAATGTCAAATACTAGGGGACATTGATCCACCCTCGGGGGACTGTGTGGAGTTTGCACATTCTCCCTGTGACTGTGTGGGTTTCCTCCCACAGTCCAAAGATGTGCAGGTTAGGGTAGATTGGTCATGCTAAATTGTCCCATGGTGTCCATGGATATGCAGGATAGGTGGGTTAACCATGGAGAACGCAGGGTACAGGCAGAGGGTAGAGGTGCTTTTCAGAGGGGCAGTGTGCACTTGTTGGGCCGAATGGCCTATTTTGACATGATAGGGATTCTATTCCATCCTATTCGAGGTAAGGGGGGAAAGTTTTAAGGAGATGTGTGAGGCAGGTTTTTAACACAGAGTGTGGTAGGTGCCTGGGATGCACTGCCAGGGGTGGGGTAGAAGCAGGTACCATAGCAACATTTAAGAGGCATTTGGACACATTCCCGAACAGACATGGAATAGACGGATATGGACCATGTGCAGGAAGATGGGATTCGTTTGGAACGGCATCATGGTTGGCACAGACATGTTGGGCCGAAGGGCCTGTTCCTGTGCTGTACAGTTCTGATAAAGGGCTTATGTCCAAAATGTCGATTCTCCTGCTCCTCGGATGCTGCCTGACCGGCTGTACTTTTCCAGCACCACACTCTCGACTCTGATCTCCAGCATCTGCAGTCCTCACTTTCTCCTGTACTGTTCTGTTTTCAAAACAATTTATTTACATGTTATCATTTCCTTATGAAACTCCCTTGGCCATGTTGGTTGTTATGATGGGTAATTTGGAAGATCCTGTTATATCATGATGTGGAGATGCCGGTGTTGGACTGGGGTGGACAAAGTTAAAAATCACACAACACCAGGTTATAGTCCAACAGGTTTATTTGAAAGCACTAGCTTTCGGAGCGACGCTCCTTCATCAGGTGGTTGTGGAGAATAAGATCGTAAAACACAGAATTTATAGCAAAAGTTTACATTGTGATATTACTGAAATTATATAGTGAAAAAGACCTGGATTGTTTGTTAAGTCTCTCATCTTTTAGAATGACCATGTTGGTTTCAGTTCTTACATATGTAAATCACAGAACCATTTTTAAAAGTTACATCCTCAAGTGAACTTTAACAACTGGTGTCATGTCAACCCAGATAATGCATTTAAGGTGTGAGGTGCCCTGTGTAAGACTGTGCCACAATGGTCAGACTGATTCCAATCTAAAAGACAGACTTACAGAATCTTACATGAATTTATGCAGTTTTTGAGCAAAATAAAACATAATTTCGCAAGTACAAATTCACCCCACAAACGTATATGTGTGTGTGTGTGTGGTGGAGGTGGGGTGGGGGGGGATATGAGTGTCTGTGAGAGAGTGCGTGTATGTGTGTGTATGAGAGAGAGCTTGTGTATGAGAGAGGGTCTGTGTGAATGTATGGGTCTGTAAGAAGTGTGTGTGCCTGTAGGAGTGTGTGTGTCTGTGTGCGTCTGTGTGCATCTGTGTGTATCTGTGTGTGTGTAGTGCAGTGAGGTCACCTGTAGTGTGACATGAACCAAGGACTTTTGGTTCATGTCATATTACAGGTGACCCCACTGCACTAGGCACATACACAGATGCACAGACACAGACAGACGTACGCGCATATACATACAGACACTCATACACACACACTCCTACAGACACACACACACTCCAACGTACATGCACACAGACAGTCCTACAGACCCATGCATTCACGCAGACCCTCTCTCATACACAAACCCTCTCACAGACACTCATAATCAACACCACCATACACGCATCCACATGCACACACATATACATTTGTGGGGTGAATTTGTACTTATAGAATTATGTTTTATTTTGCTCAAAAACTGCATGAATCCATGTAAGATTCTGTAAATCCATTTTTTAGATTAGAATCAGTCTGACCATTGTGGCACAGACAGCCTCACACAGGGCAGCTCACACCTTCAATACATTATCTGGGCCGACATGACACCAATTGTTATAGTTCATTTGAGAATGTAATTTAAAAAAAGTTCTGCGTTTACATATGTAAGAACTGAAATCAACATGTTCATCATGCAATTCTGGTCTCGTTCCTACCAGAAAGATGTTGTGAATCTTGAAAGGGTTCAGTAAAGATTTACAGTGATGTTGCCAGGGTTGGAGGGTTTGAGCTATAGGGAGAGGCTGAACAGGCTGGGGCTGTTTTCCCTGGAGTGTCGGAGGCTGAGGGGCGACCTTATAGAGGTTTACAACATCGTGAGGGGCATGGATAGGATAAATAGACAAAGTCTTTTCCCTGGGATGGGGGAGTCCAGAACTAGAGGGCATAGGTTTAGGGTGAGGGGGAAAGATATAAAAGGGACCTAAGGGGCAACTTTTTCTCACAGAGAGTGGTACGTGTATGGAATGAGCTGCCAGAGGATGTGGTGGAGGCTGGTACAATTGTAACATTTAAGAGGCATTTGGATGAGTATATGAATAGGAAGGGTTTGGAGGGATATGGGCAGGGTGCTGGCAGGTGGGACTAGATTGGGTTGGGATATCTGGTCGGCGTGGATGGGTTGGACCGAAGGGTCTGTTTCCGTGCTGTACATCTCTATGACTCTATAACTTAACAAACAATCCACGTCTTTTTCAATATATCATTTCAGCTACATCACACTGTAAACTTTTGCGATAAATTCTGCGTCTTGTGATCTTATTCTCCACGACTACCTGATGAAGGAGCAGCGCTCCGAAAGCTAGTGCTTCCAAATAAACCTGTTGGGACTATAACCTGGATGTTGTGTGATTTTTAACCCTGCTTATATTGGTTGTCTCCAGAACTCGAACAAATTTACCACATTTGTGGTGGTTGCAGGTCTTATCCCATGAAGGACTGTGTGGATCACAGCTGGCCAGTTTGAACTGTCCCTAATGATCAGAAAACACCCCCTCCAGCTACTAACAATCCCATCATTAACACAGAGGAACACTGACAGATTATGGGAGTTGACACACCTCACCCTGTGTTTCCTGGAAGACACTGCCTATTCATTAACCACTGTGTAACTATCAGCAAACTGCACTACATTACACCAGTAAAATAGTCCACATTCCCTTTGAGCTATTGCCTTTCTGCTCCTGTTAGGTTTGCTTCACTTGGCGAGGAAAGAACAGGCTCCAACATAATCGCTCCCTCCAGACATTCTAACCATTGCCCTCGATTTCCCAGGGTCGTCCCTCATTAAAACATTAACCGTTCCTATCAATCTTCTGGCCTTGCATTCAACGAAGCAGACACAATCCGTCTTCCTATCCCTCCCGATTCTCCAAACCAGCCCCCTCAGTCCTCGCTCAATGACCCTCCCCGTCCTTTCTCACCCTCAGTTCACTGTGCTCTGTGTCTGCTGCTTTGATAAATGACCCTGCTATGAGTTGCATTAATCTTAAACAGGAGCAGGCCATTCAGCCCAGAAAGCCTGCTCCATTGTTCAACTGGATAATATCTGATCATACAATCATAGAGGTGTACAGAACAGAAGAGGACATTCGACCCATCAAATCTGTACCACCAAAAATATACTAAATCTCCACTAGAACATAGAACAGTGTGGCACAGTACAGGTCCTTCGGCCCACTATGTTGTGCCAAGCATTTATCCTAACCTACACACCCCTCAATTTACTGCCGTCCAAGTGCTTGTCCAGCATTCGCTTAAATGTCCCTAATGTCTCTGACTCTGCTACTCCCACTGGCAGTACATTCCACTCTCTGTGTGAAGAACCTATCTCTGACATCTCCCCGATACCTTCCTCCAATCACCGTTAAATTATGACCCCTCGTGACAGCCATTTCTACCCTGGGGAAAAGTCTCTGGCTATCCACTCTATCTATGCCCCTCATGACCTTGTACACCTCTATCAAGTCACCTCTCTTCCTCCTTCTCTCCGGCTGAAAAGCCCGAGCTCACTCAACCTCTCTCCATAAGACATGCCCTCCAGTCCAGGCAGCATCCTGGTAAATCTCCTCTGCACCCTCTCTGAAACATCTACATCCTTCCTATAATGAGGCGACCAGAACTGGACTCAATATTCCAAGTGTGGTCTCACCAGGGCTCTATAGAGCAGCAGCATAACCTCGCAACTCTTAAATGCAACCCCATCAGAAATAGGAACAGTAGACCATTCAGTCCCTTGAGCCTGATCCACCATT
This sequence comes from Chiloscyllium plagiosum, assembly GCF_037043375.1. Classification (NCBI taxonomy): domain Eukaryota; kingdom Metazoa; phylum Chordata; class Chondrichthyes; order Orectolobiformes; family Hemiscylliidae; genus Chiloscyllium; species Chiloscyllium plagiosum. The sequence goes on along the minus strand of NW_028270145.1, from coordinate 112,426,593 downwards.
AGATACGATCATGGCTGACCCAACATAAGAACTAGGAGCAGGGGTAGGCCATTTGGCCCCTAGAGCCTGCTCCCCCATTCAATAAGATCATGGCTGATTTTTTTCTTGGCCTCAGCTCCACTTACCCGCCCTCCCACCATAACCCTAATTCCTTTACTGTTCAAATATCTATCAACTTTTGCCTTAAAAACATGGACTAAGAGTGGCCTAACCAATGTCCTGTACAGCTGCGACATGACCTCCCAACTCCGACACTCAATGCTCTGACCAATAAAGGCAAGCCTACCAAACGCCTTCTTTGATTTGGTCACACATTGGTGCAGAACAATATAAAACAGCTGTCTGAAAGTACAGGAAACGCCCGTACCTTTAAAATGACACCCCTGAACCACACTGAGTTCCTAAGTCCCAGAGTTCAGAAAATTGGATGTTTGTGAATCAGGGACCCTCTGTAGTGACAATGATGCAGGGCCCAATATTGGTCAGGTCACCAGACAATTGAGACTAGAACAAGCGCTATACGAATGCCAAGATTTTACATTCCTTTCTTTGTTAGGATTCCAGCTGGGGTGAATAAGATCGAAGTGTGGAGCGATGTTAGTGAGTCAGCGCAGAGACATCATTTCACGGGAGAATAGGGAGTGACAGGGTGAGTGTGGGATTTGGAGGGATAAATATTCAAATTAACATTGAGTCACGTATTGAGTGGTGAGTTTATTAACGCTGGGTTCGAACGTAATTATTATGATTAGATTAAACCGGGGATGAAGCAGCATCTGTTTGTTTCTAACTGTAGAACCTGGAGAGTATCTGGTTCACAGAGAGGCTTGAAAAGCAGCACCGATTCAGGTGAAGCAGACAATGCTATCAGCAGCAGCCAGCAATGAACGGAAACCCAGAGAATGCTGATGGGACGGTCTGCTGCATTCCTGACCCAGTGACAAACAAGGCACACTCCACAATAACAACAGGCAGGCTTCACACCCCAGCCCGTGACCACTGTCGATGTATTTCAGGCAAATCATACGCTAAAGAGGCCCTTCAGCCCATTGAGGCTGTACTGACGAAACTACGCACAATCTAATTTAGTCCCACTGTCTAACATTAGGCCCATGGATTTAGAGTCATAGAGACGTACAGCACGGAAACAGACCCTTCCGCCCAACTCGTCCATGCCGACCAGATATCCTAACCTAATCTAGTCCCATTTGCCAGCACTTGGCCCATATCCCTCTGAACCCTTCCTATTCATATTTCCATCCAGGTGCCTTTTAAATGCTGTAATTGTACCAGCCTCCACCACTTCCACTGGCAGCTCATTCCATACACGTACCACCCTCTGTGCCCTGAATGTATGATACTTCATCCAAGTATTTTTTAAAAGTTGTGAGGTTTACCAATTCAACTACCCTCCCAGCATCCCCATTTAATTTCCTTATTTAAGGCACGATACAATTGTATTAGCGTCCGGGTTACAGGGAGAGGCTGGGACCATTTACACTGGGGTTTAGGAGGTTGAGGGGTGACCTAACAGAGGTTGATAAAATCACGAGGGGTATAGATAAGGTGAATGGCAAGGCCTTTTCCATAGGGTGAGGGTGTTCAAGGCTCGAGGGCACATTTTAAGGTGGGAGGAGAACGATTTAAAAAAGACATGAGGGGCAATTTATTTTCACACAGAGTGGTTCGGGTGTGGAATGAACTTCCAGAGGAAGTGGTGGAGATGGAACAGTTACAATATCTAAAAGACATTCTGATGAACTCATGAATAAGAAATATTTTCAGGGATACAGGCCAAATACAGGCAGGTGGGACAGATTTAGTTTGGGATTATGGTCAACATGGACTAGTTGGACTGAAGAGTTTATAAACAGTTCAGAGAATGTACTGAGAGATTCCCGGGATGATGGGTTTATGGTGTAAGGGGACGGTGGTCGCTGGGGTGAGGGGTTTATGGTGTAAGGGGACGGTGGTCGCTGGGGTGAGGGGTTTATGGTGTAAGGGGACGGTGGTCGCTGGGGTGAGGGGTTTATGGTGTAAGGGGACGGTGGTCGCTGGGGTGAGGGGTTTATGGTGTAAGGGGACGGTGGTCGCTGGGGTGAGGGGTTTATGGTGTAAGGGGACGGTGGTCACTGTGGTGAGGGGTTTATGGTGTAAGGGGACGGTGGTCGGTGGGTGAGGGATTCATGGTGTGAGGGGATGGTGGTCACTGGGGTGAGGGGTTCATGGTGTAAGGGGACGGTGGTCGCTGGGGTGAGGGGTTTATGGTGTAAGGGGATGGTGGTCGCTGGGGTGAGGGGTTCATGGTGTGAGGGGATGGTGGTCGCTGGGGTGAGGGGTTTATGGTGTGAGGGGATGGTGGTCACTGGGGTGTGGGTTTATGGTGTGAGGGGAGAGTGGTCGCTGGGGTGAGGGGGTTATGGTGTAAGGGGACGTGGTCGCTGGGATGAGGGGTTTATGGTGTGAGGGGACGGTGGTCACTGGGGTGAGTGGGTTATGGTGTAAGGGGACAGTGGCCGCTGGGATGAGGGGCAGGCTGGGGAGAAGGTAGCAAAGAGTACAATAGGTGAATGGGGGTGGGGATGGAGGTGATAGGTCAGAGGGGAGGGTTGGGGAAGGTTGCACTTTTGCCTAATTGCCCATAATATCCAGGGGTGCGTAGCTTAGATAGATTCACCATGGGAAATGCAAGGTTACAGGGGTAGCGAGGTGCAATGCTCTTTGGAGAGCCAGAGTGGATTTGTTGGGCTGAATGGCCTGTTCCCACACTGTAAGGCCAAATCGAGGGACGTTGGTATCACCGACTGAGCCAGAGGGAATCCAATCCTCAATTGCCCCTTGAGCACAGTGTTTAGCCACGCCATTTCGGAGGGTGGTTAAGAGCCAACCACATTGCTGTGGGTCTGGAGTCACATGTAGTTGACTCTTAAAGTGCCCTCTGGACAATTAAGGATGGGCAAAAGTGAGAACTGCAAATGCTGGACACCAGAGTTTAGATTAGAGTGGTGCTGGAAAAGCACAGCAGGTCAGGCAGCATCCGAGGAGCAGGAAAATCGACGTTTCGGACAAAAGCCCTTCATCAGGAATACAGGCAGAGTGCCTCCAGGGTGGAGAGATAAATGAGAGGAGGGTGGGGCTGGGGAGAAGGTAGCAAAGAGTACAATAGGTGAGTGGGGGTGAGGATGGAGGTGATAGGTAGTCTGTTTCAGTACACAATTAAGGATGGCCCAGTTGGCAATACCCTCATCCCATGAATGAATCTTTAAAAAAAGTAAGGATGGCAGATTTTCCTCCTTAAAGCAAATGAGCCAGGTGGGTTTTTAAAACAATAGACAATGGTTTCATGATAATTAGAATTTTAATTTCTGTTTTTTTTTCAAACTGAATTCAAACTTCACATCAGCTGTGATGGGATTTGAACTCACGTCTGCAACGATCAGAGGTTGTGGTTTTAAGTTACTAGCCCAATAACAACATCACTATATCACTGCATCCACGCTAATTCCTGGCACAGAAATCCAGTTCAACCACATTACTTAACGACAACAGTGCATTGAGAATACTGGAGAAATTCTTCATAACTGGCAGCATCTGCGGAGAGAGTTAACGTTGAGGCCACAGTGCATCTTAATTCTGAAGCAGACTCACATTGCTGATTGCGTTCTCTCTCCACAGATGCTGCCAGACCTACTGAGTTTCTCCAGTGTTCTCTGTGTTCGAGCAATGCCCCTTTGTCCTTTCACCACCGCTCTGCTACTTTAAGTTGGTTAGCTCAGTTGGCTGGATAGCTGGTTAGTCATGCAGAGTAAGTGCAACGGTGTGCGTTCGATGCCTGCATAAGCTGAGGTTACCATGAAGGACTGTCCCCTCACCTGAGGCATGGTGACCCTCAGGTTAACCCTCACCCAGTGACACAGCAGACCTCTGGTTCAGTAGAACTATGGGGACATTACCAAGTTCTGCTGTGATGTTATGACTTAGGCTGTAATGAGTCTTGCTCACACACCCACACACACACACACAGAGAAAGGCAGCTGCCAAAGATGGCCCATAGTACTGCCCCCTGCAGGGCAAGGTCACCATAACAAATCCCACTGTTCAGGATGACATTACAGTCTGATCATTGTTAATAACAAATCAATATAATCCCCCATTCCCTCCCCCTTCTCCCACCAACCCTGGACCCAGGAACATGACCCCCCATTCCAGGCAGCAGAGAGGGTCGGGTTGAAGTGGGGAAAAGGAGTCTGTCTCTGCTCTACCCCTGAGAGCCCACCCCATCTCCCTCATCTCCCCCTGACAACCCACCCCATCTCCCTCATCTCCCTCATCTCTCCCTGACAGCCCACCCCATCTCCCTCATCTCCCCCTGACAACCCACCCCATCTCCCTCATCTCCCTCATTTCCCCCTGACAGCCCACCCCATCTCCCTCATCTCCCCCTGACAGCCCACCCCATCTCCCTCATCTCCCCCTGACAGCCTACCCCATCTCCCTCATCTCCCCCTGACAGCCCACCCCATCTCCCTCATCTCCCCCTGACAGCCCACCCCATCTCCCTCATCTCCCCCTGACAGCCCACCCCATCTCCCTCATCTCCCCCTGACAGCCCATGTTCCCTCACACCTGATAATTTGCCTCTCAACCTCCACAACAGCCCATACCCCCTGCTCCGCAATAGTCTGCCCCCACTCTACCCAACAGCTGGGGGGGTATCATTGGTGCTCCTTGTGACCAGCTGAGATCTCAGGCCTCCTGTACAAATCCATCAACCTTCCCTAGTTCAGTAACCTCTTAACCCCTATTCCTAACAAAAACTGTTCAGAATTTTTCCTGAGCCCCCTTCCCCCACCAGCCTCCATCAATCCCAAGATGGGACCATTTCAGATTGCCACAGCCCTTCATCGCCATGGCAACTGCTCCATGGCATTACCCAAATGGCCTGGCTTTCTTGTTCCCATCTGGGTCACTGATGTCCTTTAGGGAATGAAATCTCCCATCCTTACCCGGTCTGGCCTCCATGTGACTCCAGACCCACAGCGATATGGTCGACTCTAAACTGCCTTCTGAAATGGCTGGACAAGCAACTCCCTTGAGGGTAATACCTGCTGACATTCTATGCCATCAAACAATTTTAAAAAAACTACCCTCTCCCTACCAAAGGAGGTCATCGTTATGGACAGCACAGTGGCACAGTGGTTAGCACTGTCACCTCACAGCACCAGAGACTGAGGTTCGATTCCAGCCTCGGGTGACTGTCTGTGTGGAGTTTGCACATTCTCCCCGTGTCTGGGTGGGTTTCCTCTGTGTGCTCTGGTCTCCTCCCACAGTCCAAAGTATGCGCAGGTTAGGGTGGATTGGCCACGCTAAATTGCCCATAGTCAGGGGTGAATATGGGGAATGGGTCTGGGTGGGTTACTCTTCAGAGAGTCGGTATGAACTTGTGGGGCTGAAGGGCCATATTTCCACACTGGTAGGGTATCTAATCTATATTGATGTACACTCTCAAATATTTTTAATCATCTAAACCCTTCAGTTTGGCCAGCCGTGTGCTGGAGGGAGTGTGGATCTAGCCTGGAGTAAGTGTGGTGCTGGAAAAACACAGCCGGTCAGGCAGCATCTGAGGAGCAGGAGAGTTTATGCTTGAAACATTGATCCTCCTGCTCCTCGGATGCTGCCTGGCTGGCTGTTTTGACTCTGATCTCCAGTATCTGCAGTCCTCCCTTTCTCCTCTTGTCTGAATCCTCCTGAATTATTCTCACAGTGAGACATTGTGGGGAATGTTACAGCTGCTGTTACACTCCAGCTGCTCAAAGCCCATTCCACGGGAAGCTCCAGCAGATGATGTTTAATCTTTCTTTACGGTGTGTGCATCTCAGAGGGCCGAGGGCAGCAGTGATTCTCCGGTCGATGTGTTGGACTGTCGATTAGCATGTGCCTAAGCTCAGAGCATGTGGCCTCCCAGCTCAGAGAGAAAACACACCACTCACAACCAGTAACACAACTAGACAGGGTGTCTGACATTGGCAACAATAACAGTCTAATAATCAAATGCTCATCAGTGATTGATTAACTCTGTGGGTTACTTTATTTAATACAGTAAAACACATACTAAGCCACAAAACAGATGTTACAGCAAACCAATTGCATGTTTGTGAGAGAGAGAAGAGTGTGCGTGTCTATATGATTAAATTACTTACAGTGTGGAAACAGGCCCTTCGGCCCAACAAGCCCACACCAACTCTCCGAAGAGTAACCCACCCAGACCCATTTCCCTCTGACTAATGCTATGGGCAATTTAGCACGGCCAATTGATCTGGCCTACACATCTTTGGATTGGACTGTGGGAGGAAACCAGAGCACCCGGAGGAAACCCACGCAGACACGGGGAGAATGTGCAAACTCCACCTGAGGTGGGAATTGAACGCAGGTCCCTGGTATTGTGAGGTAGCAGTGCTAACCACTGAGCCACCGTGCCACCCCATTATGTCTGTGAGTGAGTGCATGAGTGAGTGTGTGTGAGAGAGAGAGACTGTGTGTGTGTGTGTATATATATATATATATATATATATATATGTGTGAGTGTGTATGAGTGAGAGATGGAGAGTGGCGAGAGAGAGAGGGAGGGAGAGAGAGAGACACGGAGAGAGAAAGAGGGAGTGAGGGAGAGAGTAAGGGAGAGAGAGGGGGAGGGAGAGAGAGACAGAGAGAGAGAGAGAGATGGAGAGTGTGTGTAAAAGTGAGTGTGTGTGTGAGAGCGAGAGACTGTGTGTGTGTGAGTGGCATATGTGAGAGTGTGTGTGTGTGTGAGTGTGTGTGAGAGAGAGAGAGAGCAGCTTACAAACCCATTCCAGACTAACCAGCCAGGCAGTCTGTGTACATGGTGCCAGACGGTAAAAGGATGCATTGAAAAGCAATAAAAATGTAACAGTGAATGCAAAAACTGAACTCAATGGATTTGCAGGGTGAGTGGAAAGATTGACCAAGCAACATTGTTAAACGGCCAAAGAGATCTCTACAGTGACTGAGAGAAAGGAAGCTTTCCTCCCTCTGGTCTTTACGGTTGGAGGTCAGACACACTGTGAGCTCTCTCCAGAGAATGTGGGACTCACAAACATAGTCAGTGATTGAGACAAAGGCAGAGCATATATCCGAGGGGAAGCAGGGTTAGTACAAGTTGGAGAAAGGAAGAGAAAGAAGGTTTTATGCTAATATAAAAGCAGACTGTCACAGATGTTGGAAATCTGAAATAAAAACAGACAGTGTTGGAGAAGCTCAGCAAGACTGGCATCCTTTGCGGAGAGAGAGAGAGGGAGTAAAAGAGAGAGTAAGGGAGAGAGAGAGGGAGGGAGAGAGAGACGGAGAGAGAGAGAGAGATGGAGAGTGGCGAGAGAGAGAGGGAGGGAGAGAGAGAGACACGGAGAGAGAGAGGGAGTGAGGGAGAGAGTAAGGGAGAGAGAGAGGGAGGGAGAGAGAGACGGAGAGAGAGAGAGATGGAGGGGGGGGGAGAGAGAGAGAGACATGGAGAGAGAGAGGGAGAGAGAGAGGGAGAGAGAAGGACTGAAAGAGAGGAAGTGAAAGAGAGGGACTGAGAGAGAGGGACTGAGAGAGAGGGACTGAGAGAGAGGAAGGGAGAGAGGGAGTGAGAGATAGGGAGAGGGAGGAAGTGAGAGAGAGGGAGGGAGGGGGGAGTGAGAGGGAGGGAGAGAGAGAGATGGAGAGAGAGAGATAGAGAGAGGGAGAGGGGGAGAGAGAGGGAGAGGGAGTGAGGGAGAGTGTGAGGGAGGGAGAGAGAGAGATGGAGAGAGAGAGATAGAGAGAGGGAGAGGGGGAGAGAGAGGGAGAGGGAGTGAGGGAGAGTGTGAGGGAGGGAGAGAGAGATGGAGAGAGAGAGATGGAGAGGGGGGAGAGAGAGAGAGATGGGGAGAGGGGAGAGAGAGAGAGACGGAGAGAGAGAGGGAGAGAGGGGGAGAGAGAGGGACAGAGAGAGAGGGACTGAGAGAGAGGGACTGAGAGAGAGGGACTGAGAGAGAGGGACTGAGAGAGAGGAAGGGAGAAAGGGAGTGAAAGAGAGACGGAGGGAGAGAGAGGAAGTGAGAGAGAGAGAGAGGGAGGGAGGGAGGAGTGAGAGAGAGGGAGGGAGCGAGGGAGAGAGAGAGAGAGAGATGGAGAGAGAGAGATACACAGAGAGAGGGGGGAGAGAGAGAGACAAAGAGAAAGCGGGGGGGAAGAGAGAGAGAAAGAAAGAGACAGAAGGAGAGAGAGAGAGGAAGCAACAGAATGAACATCCCAAGTTCAGTATGACTCTTGTTGGGTCCATTAACTCCACTCCCTCTCCACTCCAGGCTGCTGGAGGTATTCTGTTTTTGTTGTAGAAGCTTACAGTGACAGGGAGAGACGAAGGGGGTTAGCACAGGAATCAATGAGAGCATAGAAACCATCACAGGACTGAGACACCAAAATGTTCTGCAAACACCCACTCCCTCCACGACCGATGCTCAGGAACAGCATTGTGTACTATCTACAAAGCCCACTGCAGAAATTCACTAAGAATTCACTAACACCTTTGGATTGGAAGACATGCCCCTGTCTGTATCGATGGGGCTGAGGTGGAGATGGTTAACAGCTTCAAGTTCCTAGGAGTAAATATCACCGACAATCTGTCCCGGTCCATCGCATCAACGCTACAGTCAAGAAAACACCTCTACTTCCTCAGGAGGCTAAGGGAATTCAGCACGTCCGCAATAACTCTTACCAATGTTTAGAAATGCTCCACAGAAAGATCCTGTCCAGAAGTATCACAGCTTGGTATGGCAACTGCTATGCCCAAGACCGTAAGAAAATAAAGAGATTTTTGAAGACAGCCCAGTCCATCACACAAACCAATCCTCTCTCCATTGACTCCATCTATACTTTCCACTGCCGCGGGAAAGTAGCCAACATAATGAAAGACCCCTCCCACCCCGGTTATAATGTCCTCCACCCTCATCCGTCCGGCAAAAGATACAAACGTTTGAATTCACGTACCAATAGCTTCAAGGACAGCTTTTTCCCCGCTGTTATCAGACTTTGGAATGGACCTCTCATATATCAGAATTGGATCTTTCTCTGCACCTTCTCTGCAGCTGTAACACTATATTCCGCACTCTGTTCTATTACCCTGATGTACTTATGGAAGGTATGATTTGTCTGGTTAGCACACAATACAGTACTTTTCACTGTATTTCGGTGCATGTGACAATAATAAATCAAATAAAATCTAGAAGGGCTGCAGATCCATGGGAACACCACCCCCTGCAAGTTCCCCTCCAAGCCCTCACCATCCTGACTTGGAAATATATCACCGTTCCTTCACTGTCACTAGGTCAAAGTCCTGGAATTACCTCCCTAAGGGCATTGTAGGGGTCCACCAATAGCATAGAGTCATAGAGGTCTACAACAGAGGAAAAGGCCCTTCGGCCCATTGAGTACATGCTGGTCATAAGCAATTACCTAACTATTCTAACCCTGTTTCCCAGCACTCGGCTCATAGCCTTGTGTGCTTTGGCATCACGAGTGCATATCTAAATCCTTCTTCAATGTTCTGAGGGTTTCTGTCTCTCCCACCCTGACAGGATATGAGTTCTAAATTCCCACCACCCTCTGGGTGGGAAGGTCTGTCCTCACATCACCATTAAACCTCCTGCCCCTGAACTCAAATCCATGCCCACCACCCCCCCCCCCCCCCCCACCCCGGTCGCTAATCCTCCCACTGAGGGGAAAGGTTTCTTCCTGCCTGCTCTGTCTATGATTTTATAGATTTCAACTGCGTCCCCTTGCCATCTCCACCGCAGTTTTTAAACTTCATTTGTGGGACTGTGGCCATTGTTGCCCCGTCCCTAATTGCCCCTGGAGAAGGTGGGGGTGAGCCGCAGTGTCTGCTCCAAGGAAAGTACCCCAGCCCCATCTAAGCTCTCATCATAACTGAAACTCTCCAGCTCATGCAATGTCCTGCTAAATCTCCTTTGCACTCCAGTGCAATCACATCTCTCCTTTGATGAAAATTCCAGAACTGTGTTTTGGCCTAACCAACATTTTATACAGTTCCAGCACAATCTCCCTGCTCTTAAACTCTATACCTTGACAAATAAAGGTAAGTATCCCATATGCCGCCTTAGCCATTTTATCTAGCTGATCCACTAATTTAAGGGACTGGTGTACATGCACACCAAGGTCTCTCTGATCCACAGTACGTCTCAGGGTCCTACCATTGATCATGTATTCCCTTGCCTTGTTTCTCCTGCCCAAGTGCATCACCTCACATTTCATATACAATCGGTTCTGCTATAATGCATGTTTCTTCAACATGAATCGGCTTCAACACGATTGAAGAATTTAAACTGTTCTTTGCAGAATGTAAGCTTCCTTACCTGTATTAACTATAAAGCAATTCCAGACCCATTAGTTTAAATGCTGCAGCTATTTCCTTATAACACTAGATTGCACGAGAACAGAACTATTGTATTATATCAGAACCAACTATATTCATTTCTCTGGATTGGATTCCCTTTGCCCCTGGTCAGTCCATCTGACCATCCTGTCTATATCCTCCTGTAATTTGTGGCTGTCCTCCTCACTATTTACCACCCCACCAATTTTCATATCAACCACAAATTTAATGATCAACCATTATCCATTCAAGCTGAAATCATTCATATTAACCACAAACAGCACTGATCCCCATGGGATTCAACTGGACACACATACTTCCAGTTGGAAAAACATCCCACAGCCATCACCGGTCACAAAAGCACAACAATGCCTCAGGAGTCTAAGGACATTCAGCATGTCCATAAGGACCCTCACTAACTGCTATGGATGCACCATGGAAAACATTCCATCCGGGTGCATAATGACCTGGTGCAGCAACTGCTTTGCCCAGGACCACAAGAAGCTGGGCACAGCCGAGTTCTGAGGAGAAAGTGAGGTCTGCAGATGCTGGAGATCAAAGTTGAAACTTTATTGCTGGAACAGCACAGCAGGTCAGGCAGCATCCAGGGAACAGGAGATTCGACGTTTCGGGCACAGGCCCTTCTTCAGGAATGAAAGGCCTGTGCCCGAAACGTCGAATCTCCTGTTCCCTGGATGCTGCCTGACCTGCTGTGCTGTTCCAGCAATAAAGTTTCAACAGCCGAGTTCTGAACACAGCCCAGTCCATCAGGCAAACCATCCTTCCATCCATTGACTCCATCTGTACTTCCCGCTGCCTCAGGAAGCTGATGATAGTTGCCTCAGCCAACACTATCAAAGACCCCTCCCACCCCAGTTACAATCTCTACCGAACTCTTCTGTCAGGCAGAAGAGACAAAAGCTTAAACACACGTATCAACAGATTCAAGAACAGCTTCTTCCCCGCTGTCATTAGACTCCTGAATGGACCTCTCAAATCTCACACTTAATGTTGATCTCGCTCTCTGTGCACCTTCTCTGCAGCTGTACCGCTGTATTCCTCGCTCTGTTCAAACACCCAATGTTCTTTATGTCTTTGTAATTTATGATCTGCCTGTACTGCATACTAACCAAAACCCTTCACTCTCCTTAGGTACACCCATGACAGTGATAAATCAAATCAAATCACCCTCTGCTTCCTGCCCCTCGGTCAATTCTGGATCGAATTTGCCAAATCTCCTTGGAACCAATGGGCTCTTCCCTTCACTATCGGCATCCCATGTGAGACCTTGTCAAAAGCCTTTCTGAACCTCATAGACTGCATCAAAAACATTGCCTTCATCTACATGCCCAGTCACTCCTTCAAAACATTCAATCAAATTGGTCAGACACGACCTCCCCATGACAAAACCAGAGTGACTAATTCTCAACTAATCCCTGCCTCTCCAAATGCAGATTAATTTTGTCCCGATAGTTTCCCCAGTGCTGAGATTAGACTGACCAGCCTGTAATTCCCTGGTTTATCCTTTGCTCGCTTCTAGATAACAGTATCACATTGGACTGCACTTTTCACACACACACACACACTCACGCACAGACACATACACTCACACAAACACAAGATACACACAACACAGACAACATTCGCACACAAACACACACACTGAGATACAGACACACACACACACTCAGATACAGACACATTGTCTCACACACACACACACAAACACATACACACTCAGACACAGACACACACGCACACATAAACACAAGATACACACACACAGAAACACTCACATACATAGACAGACACACAGACACAAACACACACAAGCACAGATATACACACACTCTCTCACACACTCACGCACACAGACACACACACAGATGCAAACACAAGATACACACACACACAACACATACACTCAGACAGACAAACATGCACACATACACAAGATACACACACACAGAAACACTCACACACACACAGACACAAACACAGATATACACTCACACTCTCACACACACTCACGCACACAGACACACATACACAGATATACACTCACTCTCTCACACACACACACACACGCACACAGATGCAAACACAAGATACACAGACGCACAGACACACACTCACAGATAGACACACACTCAGAAACACACACATATACTGACACATAGGCACACACATACACATACTGACACACTCAGACATACACTCACATACACACACTGACACAGACACATTCCAAACATCTGACCAACACTAAAATCTGGGGATATTTTGGATGGGATTTGAAAGGAGGACAGCTGATGATAGTTGTCCCTCCGCTAACTGGTCAGTCCAGGAGATAAGGTTAAAGAGAGATTAGAGTCAGTAACAGAGTGAGAGTGAGGAAGGGAAATGCAAGGCACTGGCAGCAGGGAAAACAGCGAGAATCAAATTGGCAGCAGGAGCAAGAACAGAGTGTGCATCTGTCTCTCCCCTTACCCATCCAACAACCTCCCCGTGTGCCAAACAGACATTTTGTGCCTGTTCTGGCAGTGGGCTCCCGAGGACACAGCCTTCAGTCTTCAACACCATGGAGTGGCTCCGTGATTACTGCTTCATAACGTTCTGCATGCAGGAGGAGAATGCCTTATAATGACGGGCAGTATGGTGGCTCAGTGGTTAGCACTGCTGCCTCACAGCGCCAGGCACCTGGGTTTGATGTGCAAACTCCACACAGACAGTCACTGAGGCAGGAATCGAATGAAGTTTGCACATTCTCCCCGCGTCAGCGTGGGTTTCCTCCGGGTGCTCCGGTTTCCTCCCACAGTCCAAAGATGTGCAGGTCAGGGTGCATTGGTCATGCTAAACTGCCCATAGTGTTAGGTGCATTAGTCAGGGGTAAATATAGGGGAAAGGGTCTGGGTGGGTTACACTTCGGAAGGTTGGTGTAGACTTGTTGGGCCAAATTGCCTGTTTTCACCCTGTAGGGAATCTAATCTAAATCCAGAAATAAATGGGTGGTGAGCTGCCATTACTGGGAGGATCGATAACTGAACAATGGGTCACCTTCAGAGAGGAGACGTTTCAGGGATAGTCAAGGTATATTCCCTTGAATGGAAAAGGGAGGACAAACAAATGCAGAATTCCCTGGATGATAAAGGGGGTAGAAATTAACATGAAAATGAAAATTTGTGCTTATGAAAGGTGTAAGGTAGAAAATACAATTGATATCCAATAGGAGAGGTGTAACAGGGAGTTGAAAAGACAACACAAGAGAAACGAAAAGGAATGATGAGAGAGGACAAGCAGCTAGGGTAAAGTCACCAGAGCCTCAGCAGACTGCTCATCGACTCATAGAGATGTTCAGACCCTTCGGCCCAACCCGTCCACACCGACCAAGTACCCTAACTTAATCTCGACCCATTTGCCAGCAGTTGGCCCATATCCCTCCAAACCCTTCCTATTCATACACCCATCCAGATGCCTTTTAAATGCTGTAATTGTACCAGGCTCCATCACTTCCTCTGGCAGCTCATTCCATACACGTACCACCCTCTGCGTGAAAACATTGCCCCTTAGGTCTCTTTTAAATCTTTCCTCCCCACTTTAAACCAATGCTCTTTAGTTCTGGATTCCCTCACCCTGGGGAAAAGATGTTGTGAAACTTAAAAGGGTGCAGAAGTGTTTTACATAGCCAAAAGGGCTATAAAGTCACCCCTCAGCCTCCGACGCTCCAGGGAAAACAGCCCCAGCCTATTCAGCCTCTCCCTGTAGCTCAGCTCCTCCAGCTCTGGCAACACCCTTGTAAATCTTTTCTGAACCCTTTCAAGTTTGACAACCATGACAGAGATGCAGACTGTGGAGAGTGGGTCACCACAGCTCAGGCAAGGGAAGAGGTTGGAAAGGCAGGGTCTTCATGAGACCTTCATGAGCTAGTGCAGAAAACCAACCCACACTATCAGCCATTTGCTGGGACGATGGTGCGTTTATCTAGCTGCTTGTCCTTTGTCTGTACCTCAAACTATCCACCCAAGCTAACCATCCCCTTGCTAAACACAAGCAGCAAACATAAAGGGAACAGATAAGCATAATAACAGTAAGAGGGTGGCTAAAGGAGGTGCAGAGTCAAACAGAGACTAAAAAGGGGATTTACACTCGGAGTCAAGGGGCGTGATTGGGGCGCTAGAAGAATACTTTGCATCTGTCTTTATAAAAGAGGCAGATCCTGTCCAGGTCATAGTACAGAAGAGGAAACTCAATCATTAGAAGTGTTCAAATTAATAAGGAAGATATCTTGGATAGATTAGGTGGAAGTGGGGACTGCAGATGCTGGAGATTAGAGTCTAGATTAGAGTGGTGCTGGAAAAGCACAGCAGGTCAGGCAGCATCCGAGGAGCAGGAAAGTCGACGTCTCGGGCAGGAGCCCTTCATCAGGAATCTTGGATATTGAAGTTGGTTGTTGAAGTTGACAAAGCACTGGGACTGGGTGAGATGCATTCAAGGATTCTGAAGGTAAGTGAGCAGAGAAATTGTTGGGGCACGGGGTACAATCTTTCAGTCTTTCACAGGAGGTTCCAGAGATTTGCAAACATTATGGCCCTTGTTGAAGGAAGTTTGTAAAGATTGGATCAGAAATTACACACCAGTCAGTTTAACTTTAGCAGTGGGAATCTTTGAGAAACAATTTTTTTCAGGACAGGATTAATAGTTACATGGAAAATGATGAGTTGGTCACAAAGGGTCAGCATGGATTCCTAAAGGGAAATTGTGTTTTACTGACTCACTGAATTTTTTGAGGAGGTAACAGGCTCAATGAGGGTGACGCTGTTGGTGTGGTCTACATGGATGTAGTGTCATGCAACAGACTTGGGAAGGAAGTTATAGGTCATGGTACAAAAGTAGCAATGTGGATACAAAATGGACTGAGTGATTGGACACAGCATTGGTCAGTGGATATTATTTGGGCCAGAGGAAGGGTAGTGGAGTTCCCCAGGTGTCAGTATTGGGCCTCTAGCTTTTCCTGATTTATCTCAATGATCTGGATCTTGGTGTGCAGGGGCTAGTTTCAAAGTTTGCTGATGACGTGAAGCTTGGAAGGATTGTAAACTGTGAGGAGGACAGTGTGCAACTCCAAAAGGACAATTTAGTGGATGGGTACAGATGAGGTTCAATGCAGGGAACTGTGAAGTGATGCACTTTGATAAGAAGAACATATAAAGTAGGGGGTACATTCTACAGGGGGGGCAGGAGTAGAGGAAGCTAGGGGTTTATGTGCACAAATCATTGAAGGTGGTGGGATGGGGGAGAGAGTAGTTAATAAAGCGCACGAGGTTCTCAACTTTATTAAGAGAGACATAGAGAACAAGAGCAAGGAGGTGATGCTCAACTTGTACAAGACCCTTGTTAGCCCTCAGCTGGAGTGTTTTATACAGCAGTGGGCACCACATTACAGGAAAGGTGTGAGTCTATTGGAGAGAGTGTAGAGCGATTTACAAGAATGGTTCCAGGAATGAGAGACTTCCATGATGAGGAGAGATTGAAAAGGTTGGGACTGCTCTCTCTGGAGAGAAGAAGGCTGAGAGATTTAACAAAGGTTTTCGACATCATAGTGAGCTGGATAGGGAGAAACAGTTTCCGCTCGTAAAAGAAAGAATAATGAGAGGGCATAGGTTTAACAGTGCGGTGTAAACAAAACAAGTGAGGTCAGACTCATTCACCCAGTGAATAGTTAGGGTGTGAAATCCACTGCCTGGAAACATGGGGGAGGCAGGTTCAATTGAGGCATTTTGACAGGGATTGGATGGTTATCTGGATAGAAATGGTGAGCAGGGCAATGAAAAAACAGTAGGGGATTGGTGTTAGGGAATGGAACCAGTACAGGCACGATGGGCCAAATGGCCTCCTTTTGCACGGTAACAATTTGGCGATTTAATTGCTCAGAGGTGGAGACCCTATAGCAGCAGCAGGGCGTGGTACCAAGTGGAGATGGTAGCTCTACCCAAGTGGCTCACTGGGAGGGGAGGGAATTAGCTTGAAAGGTACCATCTTGAAGCTGTTTCCCTGCAGAATTGAGCAGGCGATAAACCGAGAGTCTGTGGGCATTGGTCAGTATTATCTCAATTACACCAGCCCCTTTTAACTCTGAGAGTCCAAGTGGTGAAAGACTGCTGGCTGTTCAGCTACAGTGAGTATCACAGGCAGACGGAACCTCTGTCCATACTGCATCAGCAAACAGACAGACACAGACACAGACAGACACGCACACAGAGGCGCACACACACAGAGGCGCACACACACAAAGATACACATAGCCTGATACACCTACCTCCTCATGTTCCACCCCACATACACAGACACACACATTCAAACACAGACACAGACACACACACACAGACACAGAGCACATTCACACACACATACAGACAGACGCACTCACTCACTCACTCATTCACAAACATATACACACCGACATACACTCACTTACACGAACTTAGACACATACACTCACACAGATACACACACATAGATAAACACACACAAACTCACACACAGACACACAGTCTGTAGTTGGTGTGGATTGGGGTGGAATCTCTGCAGACTGCTGTAGGAGGTGATGACAAATCCTGGAGTTAATGAACAATGTCCTGGTGGATAATCCCACGTTCTCCTTCATCTGGGTAATGGAATGATCCAATCCCTGGCACCCTGTCTCTACTCCTGACAATTCTCCGGAATGTGGGAATCCAGTCCTCTACCTGTGTCACTGAGGCACGTGATTCCTGAAAATATAAATCTGGAGGGAAGCCCATAAAACCTGCATTCACAGAGCACCTGTCCTGATATCTCAGCTACCAGTGAATGTCTTTGCAAATGTGGTCACCGACTGTAGTGTGGAAAACACAGCAAGATCCCAAAGAGAGAGGGCACTTGCACAGTTCAGCATCTCAACTGAAAGCTGCCACCACTAACAGGACAGTACACCCTTGGTTCAGCTGTAGGGGGCAGGGTGATCAGTGCTCAGCTCTCTGGAGTGACCCTTCAACCTGCAGTGCTCTTCAGCAACTGAGAGGAGGCACTAGTGGCTTCACCTATAGCCAAGCCAGACGGTGAGACCGTTAGCACCAGCTGCTCCTATAATGACAGTTGGTGCTCGCCCATCCAATTGGACCATCAGATACCTGCCCCACGTGGAGCAGCCAAATGGTTTCTGTGTTAATCCCATAATTTCCTGCTTCAATAATCCATCAGTCACCCAATGCCTCCCAGCTTGAAACCTGCCTTCTGTACCTTTCTCTATATTTAACCCTAACCCTAACCCTAACCCTAACCCTAACCCTAACCATAACCATAACCATAGGCATGAGGCCTGCAGATGCTGAAGATCAGAGTCGAAGAGTATTTTGAGCATAAGCTCTTGATTTCTGATGAAGGGCTTACACTTGAAATTACAACTCTCCTGCTCTTCAGATGTTGCCTGACTTGCTGTCCTTTTCTAGCAAAAATACTCTTCAACAAACTCTAACCATAACCCCAGTCCTAACCCTAACCCAACCCTAACCCAAACCCAACTAACCCTAACCATAGCCCCAGACCTAACCCTGACCCAACTAACTCTAACCATAACCCCGGTCCTAACCCTAACCCAACCCTAACCCAAACACAACTAACCCTAACCATAGCCCCAGACCTAACCCTAACCCAACCCTAACCCAACTAACCCTAACCATAACCCCAGAGCTAACTCTAACCCAACCCTAACCCAACTAACTCTAACCATAACCCCGGTCCTAACCCTAACCCAACTAACCCTAACCATAACCCCAGACCTAACCCTAACCCAACCCTAACCCAACTAACCCTAACCATAACCCCGGTCCTAACCCAAACTCAACCCTAACCCAACTAACCCTAACCATAACCCCGGTCCTAACCCTAACACAACCCTAACCCAAACCCAACTAACCCTAACCATAACCCCGGTCCTAACCCTAACACAACCCTAACCCAAACCCAACTAACCCTAACCATAACCCCTGACCTAACCCTAACCCAACACTAACCCAACTAACCCTAACCATAACCCCAGACATAACCCTACCCCAACCCTAACCCAACTAACTCAAACCATAACCCCAGTCCTAATCCTAATCCAACTCTAACTGTAAGTCTAAACATAACCCCAGTCCAAACTCTAACCCAACCCTAACCTTAACCCGAACCCAACCTTAATCTTAACCTGAACCCTAACCCTAACCCTAACCCAGTCACAACCCAAACCATAACCATAGCCACAATCCTAAACCTAACCCCAATGCTACCCTAACCCCCACAAGCATCTCTAACCCCTAACACAAACAGGACACCAACCACAAACTAAACCCCAACCCTAATAGTAACATCAACCCAACCGCAACCTAAATCCTAACATCAACCCCAACTCTAATCCTAACTGTAACAGTAACACCAACCCTAACCCTAACCCTAACCCTAACCCTAACCCAACTCTAATCCTAACTGTAACAGTAACACCAACCCTAACCCTAACCCTAACCCTAACCCTAACCCAACTCTAATCCTAACTGTAACAGTAACACCAACCCTAACCCTAACCCTAACCCTAACTCTAACCCTAACCCTAACCCTAACCCTAACCCTATCACACAAACAGGACACCAACCACAAACTAAACCCCAACCCTAATAGTAACATCAACCCAACCGCAACCTAAATCCTAACATCAACCCCAACTCTAATCCTAACTGTAACAGTAACACCAACCCTAACCCTAACTCTAACCCTAAGCCTAACCCTAACCCAACTCTAATCCTAACTGTAACAGTAACACCAACCCTAACCCTAACCCTAACCCTAACCCAACTCTAATCCTAACTGTAACAGTAACACCAACCCTAACCCTAACCCTAACCCTAACTCTAACCCTAACCCTAACCCATCAACCCCAACTCTAATCCTAACTGTAACAGTAACACCAACCCTAACCCTAACCCTAACCCTAACCCTAACCCTAACCCAACTCTAATCCTAACTGTAACAGTAACACCAACCTTAACCCTAACTCTAACCCTAACCCTAACCCAACAACCCCAACTCTAATCCTAACTGTAACAGTAACACCAACCCTAACCCTAACCCTAACCCTAACCCTAACCCAACAACCCCAACTCTAATCCTAACTGTAACAGTAACACCAACCCTAACCCTAACCCTAACCCTAACCCTAACCCAACAACCCCAACTCTAATCCTAACTGTAACAGTAACACCAACCCTAACCCTAACTCTAACCCTAACCCTAACCCAACAACCCCAACTCTAATCCTAACTGTAACAGTAACACCAACCCTAACCCTAACTCTAACCCTAACCCTAACCCAACAACCCCAACTCTAATCCTAACTGTAACAGTAACACCAACCCTAACCCTAACTCTAACCCTAACCCTAACCCAACAACCCCAACTCTAATCCTAACTGTAACAGTAACACCAACCCTAACCCTAACCCTAACTCTAACCCTAACCCTAACCCATCAACCCCAACTCTAATCCTAACTGTAACAGTAACACCAACCCTAACCCTAACTCTAACCCTAACCCTTACCCTAACCCTAACCCAATCCTAACATCAACCCCAACTCTAATCCTAACTGTAACAATAACACCAACCCTAACTCTAACCCTAACCCTAATCCTAACCCTATCACATCAACCCTAACTCTAACCCTAACCATAACACCAACGCCAACCCTAACCCTAACCATAACACCAACACCAACCCTAACTCTAACCCTAACTATA
The DNA here is from genome assembly GCF_037043375.1 of Chiloscyllium plagiosum. NCBI lineage: Eukaryota > Metazoa > Chordata > Chondrichthyes > Orectolobiformes > Hemiscylliidae > Chiloscyllium > Chiloscyllium plagiosum. Next base: position 112,406,357 of record NW_028270145.1, on the reverse strand, counting down.
ACACCAACACCAACCCTAACCCTAACTCTAATCCTAACCATAACACCAACGCCAACCCTAACCCCAACCCGAACAACGACCGAATCACTAACCCTAACCCTGACTCTAGCCCTAGCACTAAACTGAATGCTAACCCGAACACCAATCCGAGCCCTAATCCTGACCCCAAACCTAACTCTAATCTTAACTCTAACATCAACCCTAACCCAAATCCCAACCATGACCATAACTTTAACACTAACCTTAACCCTAACCCTTACTAACACCTTGACCCTAACCCTGACCATAACCCTGACCGTGATCATAACCCTAACCCTGACCTTAATCTGAACCCTATCCAACCCTAACCCAACCAGAGCCTGAATCCTAACCCTAACCCTAACCCTAACTCTAACATCAACTCTAATCTTAACCCCAATCCAGACCGTGGACCTAATTTTAGCACTAACCCTAACCTTGTCCCTAACCCTAACCCTATCCCTAACCCTGACCCTGGTCCTTGCACTGCTGATGTCCGGAATTGGGATTGGGCCCATTCACACAGAAATACCCAACAAGAGCCAGGTCCACCACCCTCACTCACCCCACCCCAATACACACTGACATACACCGACATACACACACACACACACCGACACACACACACACACACCGACACACACACACACCCCCACACACCCCGACACACTGACACATACTGACACACCCCAACACACACTGACAACTGACACACACCCCAACACACACTGATTCACACTGACACACCCCCACACACCCCCGACACACACCCCCGACACACACACACACCCCGACACACACCCCCGACACACACACACCCCCCCAACACACCCCCCCCAACACACACACATATCCCCCCCAACACACACTGACACACACCCTCCAACACACACTGACACACACTGACACACACCCTCCAACACACACTGACACACACCCACACACCCCAACACACACTGACACCCCCCACACCCCCAACACACACTGACACCCCCCACACCCCCAACACACACTGACACCCCCCACACCCCCAACACACACTGACACCCCCCCACACCCCCAACACACACTGACACCCCCCCACACCCCCAACACACACTGACACCCCCCCACACCCCCAACACACACTGACACCCCCCACACCCCCAACACACACTGACACCCCCCACACCCCCAACACACACTGACACACCCCCACACCCCCAACACACACTGACACCCCCCACACCCCCAACACACACTGACACACCCCCACACCCCCAACACACACTGACACACCCCCACACCCCCAACACACACTGACTCACACCCCAACACACACTGACACACACCCACGCATCCCAACACACACTGACACACCCACACACACACCCAACACACACCCACACACACACCCAACACACCCCCACACACACACCCAACACACCCCCACACACACCCAACACACACTGACACACACACCCACACCCCCAACACACACTGACACCCCCCACACCCCCAACACACACTGACACCCCCCACACCCCCAACACACACTGACACCCCCCCACACCCCCAACACACACTGACACCCCCCCACACCCCCAACACACACTGACTCACACCCCAACACATACTGACACACACCCACGCATCCCAACACACACTGACACACACACACACCCAACACACTCCCACAGACACACACACACACCCACACACACACCCAACACACTCCCACACACACACCCCCACACCCCCAACACACACTCCCTCACCCCAAACACACACTGACACATACACACCCCAACACACACCCTTACGCCCACACACCCCAACACACACTGACACACACCCACACACACTGACACACACCCACACACACTGACACACACTGACATATACCCACACACTGACATATACCCACACACCCCAACACACACTGACACACACCCGCATACCCCAAACACACCCCGACACACACACACCCCCGACACACACACACACCCCCACACACCCCCACACACACACCCCCACACACACACACACACACCCCGACACACACACCCCCACACACACACACACACACCCCGACACACACACCCCCACACACACCCCAATACACACTGACACCCACACACACCCCAATACACACTGACACCCACACACACCCCAACACACACTGACTCACACACACCCCACTCACCCACACCCCCCAACCCAAACTGACACACACCCACACGCATCCCAACACACACAGACTCACACACCATCACTCCCGAACACACACTGACACACACCCACACATACCCTAACACACACTGACTCACACACCATCACCCCCGAACACACACTGACTCACACCCACACACACCAACACACACCGACACTCACCCACACACACCCCAACACACAGTGACTCACACACCATCACTCCCGAACGCACACTGACTCACACCCACACACACCCCAACACACACTGACACACACCCACACAAACACTGACTCACACCCATACACCCCAACACACACCCACACAGCCCAACACACAGACAAACCCCCACACCCCCAAAACACACTGACACACACCCTCACACACACACAAGCACACATACACACACACAAAGATAACCTACTCCACTCTCATTCTATTGTTTCAATTCATCTTTCCCTCTCTCCTGCACGGTTTCCCTCTCCCTCCCTCCCCTCACATTCTCTGAAAATACAGATTATTTTTCATTTAATTTTAAACAGTAAACAATGATGATTTCCATAATGCCATTGAACTAGAGACTGGAAGGAGCCTTCCTGTGTGTAACCGAGGGTCTGAATTAGAGAGAACAATGACAGGAGACTCCAGTGAGACCTGCGTTGTCTTGTTGTTTAAAGCAAGCCCCTGCTTCTGTTGTTTCTCCCTGACTCTCTCTGTCCGTGGCCCTGTGCAGATTTTAAAGGCAGACATTAACAGTGGGCTGTCTTCTCTTTGTCCCCCTCCCCAGAACCCTGACACTCCCCACCTCCCCCCACCGCTGTATGCACCGAGACCCCCATTGCTGTCAACCCCTCATTGTCCCTGACAGCTTGGCCTGTTCAAAACAAAAACTGCCTTTTGATCATATTGAGAGCAGCGAGGTGTCCTCACTGATAGAAGCCAGAGAGAGAGAGAGAGAGACAGAGATAATTAAATCCTGATTTCAACCTCTCTCTCTCTCTCTCTCTCTGCTGGTGATCTCCAGACCCAGAAAGAAAAACATCACATTCTACCAACTCTCCTTCCTGGGAGGTGAGGAGGGGTCTCAAATCCCAGTCCAACTGCCTTGTTTATACAAATGCCTTCCCCCAGTATATTTCAGTCTTAGTGGCAAACAGACACAGAAATGAAAGGGTACTCACCAGCGTTCATGTGCTGTATTAATCTCCGTCTCTCCCTTTCTCTCTCTCTTTCTCTCTCTCTCTCTTTCTCTCTCTCTCTCTCCCTCTCTCCACTTACTCCCTCCCTACATCCCACTCCTTTATTTTTCCTCAGCGTTACTCACCAGCCCCTCCCTCTCCCACTCCTCCCCAACCCCCTCAGCTCCTCCTCACAGACCTCCCTCCCACCCTCTTGTGCTCTGGGACCAGAGAGCTGCCAATACCCACAACAATAACAAAAACTCTAACAGAAACAGATACTGGAATATTACCTCACTCTCCCAGACCCGGCCAACGAGCTGAAAGAACTGAGAGAGAGAGAGAGAGAGGGAGTCCCCCTTAAACACTAGACTGTTTCACAGTTCCCAGCAATTAATCCTCACCGACCCCACTCCTCATTTCGCCTTTAGCCAACCTGCCCCCTCCTCTCCGCTCTGTAGAGAGGGTGGAGGGGAGGGGGGGTATTTCCTACCTCCCAGGCTGGGGATGAACCAGGACAGACAGTCAGCTTCAGCCCTCCTGCATCCAGGGGAACGTTTGCCTCAGAGCATTCCACCTCCTGCCTTTACACAGCAAATGGTGCGCTCCACATCAGAGGCTCCTCCAGCAACACAGACACAAGGCATTAACTGTGTCACTGCTGAACCACTCTCACACAGATCACTGCTCTCCTGTCCAATGACAACCAAATCACCAGGAGAATGGATACAATCCCAGATCACCACTGCAAACCAGACAGCATCAGGACTCCTGAAAAACGGTTATAGCCAAAACACTGACTTCTCCACCTCCTGATGCTGCCTGCCTTGTTGTGTCCCTCTCTGTCCTGACGCTGCCTGCCTTGCTGTGTTCCTCCCCCTCCTGATACTGCCTGCCTTGTTGAGTCCCTCTATGTCCTGATACTGCCTGCCTTGCTGTGTCCCTCTCCCTCCTGACACTGCCTGCCTTGTTGTGTCCCTCTCCCTCCTGATGCTGCCTGCCTTGCTAGAACTTCGAACATAGAACAATACAGCACAGAACAGGCCCTTCGGCCCACGATGTTGTGCCGAACATTTGTCCTAGCTTAAGCACCCATCCATGTACCTATCCAATTGCCGCTTAAAGGTCACCAATGATTCTGACTCTGCCACTCCCACAGGCAGCGCATTCCATGCCCCCACCACTCTCTGGGTAAAGAACCTACCCCTGACATCCCCCCTATACCTTCCACCCTTCACCTTAAATTTATGTCCTCTTGTAACACTCTGTTGTACCCGGGGAAAAAGTCTCTGACTGTACTCTATCTATTTCCCTGATCATCTTATACACCTCTATCAAGTCACCCCTCATCCTTCGCCGTTCCAATGATGAAAGGTCTAGCACTCTCAACCTATCCTCGTACAACCTATTCTCCATTCCAGGCAACATCCTGGTAAATCTTCTCTGCACCCTCTCCAAAGCTTCCACATCTTTCCTAAAGTGAGGCGACCAGAACTGCACACAGTACTCCAAATGTGGCCTTACCAAGGTCCTGTACAGCTGCAACATCACCTCACGACTCTTGAATTCAGTCCCTCTGCTAATGAACGCTAATACACCATAGGCCTTCTTACAAGCTCTATTCACCTGAGTGGCAACTTTCAAAGATCTATGAACATAGACCCCAAGATCCCTCTGCTCCTCCACCTCACTAAGAACCCTACCGTTAACCCTGTATTCCGCATTCTTATTTGTCCTTCCAAAATGGACAACCTCACACTTGACAGGTTTGAACTCCATTTAAAAAGAGATTACAAAAGTGCTGTGGCCCTCTCCCACCTGATGCTGCCTGCCTTGCTGTGTCCCTCTCCCTCCTGATACTGCCTGCCTTGCTGTGTCCCTCTCCCTCCTGATGCTGCCTGCCTTGCTGTGTCCCTCTCCCTCCTGATACTGCCTGCCTTGCTGTGTTCTCCCAGCCTCCTGATGCTGCCTGCCTTGCTGTGTCCCTCTCCCTCCTGATACTGCCTGCCTTGCTGTGTCCCCCTCCCTCCTGATGCTGCCTGCCTTGCTGTGTCCCTCTCTCTCCTGATGCTGCCTCCCTTGCTGTGTCCCTCTCCCTCCTGATACTGCCTGCCTTGCTGTGTTCCCCCTCCCTCCTGATGCTGCCTCCCTTGCTGTGTCCCTCTCCCTCCTGATGCTGCCTGCCTTGCTGTGTCCCTCTCCCTCCTGATGCTGCCTCCCTTGCTGTGTCCCTCTCCCTCCTGATGCTGCCTGCCTTGCTGTGTCCCTCTCCCTCCTGATGCTGCCTGCCTTGCTGTGTTCCTCTCCCTCCTGATGCTGCCTGCCTTGCTGTGTCCCTCTCCCTCCTGATACTGCCTGCCTTGCTGTGTCCCCCTCCCTCCTGATGCTGCCTGCCTTGCTGTGTCCCTCTCTCTCCTGATGCTGCCTCCCTTGCTGTGTCCCTCTCCCTCCTGATACTGCCTGCCTTGCTGTGTTCCCCCTCCCTCCTGATGCTGCCTCCCTTGCTGTGTCCCTCTCCCTCCTGATGCTGCCTGCCTTGCTGTGTCCCTCTCCCTCCTGATGCTGCCTGCCTTGCTGTGTCCCTCTCCCTCCTGATGCTGCCTGCCTTGCTGTGTCCCTCTCCCTCCTGATGCTGCCTGCCTTGCTGTGTCCCTCTCCCTCCTGATACTGCCTGCCTTGCTGTGTTCCTCTCCCTCCTGATGCTGCCTGCCTTGCTGTGTCCCTCTCCCTCCTGATACTGCCTGCCTTGCTGTGTTCCTCTCCCTCCTGATGCTGCCTGCCTTGCTGTGTCCCTCTCTGTCCTGATGCTGCCTGCCTTGCTGTGTCCCTCTCCCTCCTGATGCTGCCTGCCTTGCTGTGTTCCTCTCCCTCCTGATGCTGCCTGCCTTGCTGTGTCCCCCTCCCTCCTGATGCTGCCTGCCTTGCTGTGTCCCTCTCTGTCCTGATGCTGCCTGCCTTGCTGTGTTCTCCCAGCCTACTGCCTGTCTACCTCGGATTCCAGCATTTGCAGTTTTTTTTGGTCTCTGACCCTGCTTTGCCCGTACACTGCTTTCCCACACATACCCGACAAGACAAGCAGCAAGGGACAGGAAGAACGAAACACGCATTTTGAAAGCGCCTATCACCACTCCAGGATGTTCCTCTGTACTTACAGCCAAGGGATTGTTTCAGAGGTTACTTGCTGTAGTAACGTAGGAGATGCCTGAAGTCTCAGACCGACCGAACACGATCAACTTTCTGATTATGATCAGGATGAATGGGTTAGGCATGTTAGACATCAAGGGAGTGGGTATACTCTCGTCTAACCATTTAAATAATGGTTGGGAATCTCTAATATTCACTTGAGTTGTCAGACCCAATACAACACTTCCTCAACACTGATCCTCCGACAGTGTAGCACACCCTTAATGCTGACCCTCCGACAGTGTCGCACTCCCTCAATGCTGACCCTCCGACAGTGTCGCACTCCCTCAATGCTGACCCTCCGAAGTGTAGCACTCCCTCAGCACTGACCCTTCAATAGTGTGGCATTCCCTCAGTACTCACCCTCCGATAGTGCGGCACTCCCTCACTAATGACTCTCCAATATTGCAGCACTCCCTCATTACTGACCCTCCGACAGTACAGCACTCCCTTAGTACTGACCCTTTGACAGTGCGGCATTCCCTCAGCACTGACCCTCTGACTGCGCGGCACTTACTCAGTACTGACCCTCCGACAGTACAGCACTCCCTCATTACTGACCCTCCGACAGTACAGCACTCCCTCAGTACTGACCCTCTGACAGTGCGGCACTCCCTCAGCACTGACCCCCCGACAGTGTGACACTCCCTCAGCACTGACTCTCAAACAGTGCGACACTCCCTCAGTACTGACCCTGTGACAGTGTGGCACTCCCTCAGCAATGCCCCTCTGACAGTGCGGCACTCCCTCAGCACTGACCCTCTGACAGTGCAGCACTCCCTCAGTACTGACCCTTCGACAGTGTGGCACCCCCTCAGCACTGACCCTCCAACAGTGTGGCTCTCCCTCAGCACTTACCCTCCGACAGTGTGGCACTCCCTCAGCACTGACCCTCCGACAGTGCAGCACTCCCTCAGTACTGACCCTCTGACAGTGCGGCACTCCCTCAGCACTGACCCCCCGACAGTGCGGCACTCCCTCAGTACTGACCCTCTGACAGTGCGGCTCTCCCTCAGTACTGACCCTCTGACAGTGCAGCATTCCCTCAGCACTGACCCTCTGACAGTGCGGCACTCCCTCAGCACTGACCCTCTGACAGTGCGACACTCCCTCAGCACTGACCCTCCGACAGTGCGGCAGTCCCTCAGCACTGACCCTCCGACAGGAATTCGAACAGAACTTGACAGGGTCAACACTGGAGGGATGTTCCCGTTGACCAGGTTGTTCCGAACCCGGGGTGACCATCTAAGGAAACGGGGTGGGCCATTTCGGATGGAGATGGGGAGAAACGTCTTCCCCCAGAGAGTGGGGAGCTTGGGGAATTCTCTGTCACAGAGAGTGGTTCAGGCCAAAACATTGAATGTTTTCAATAAGTGGGGTGGATAGAGTTCTCGGGGCTAAAAGAATCCAAGGGTATGGGGAGAAAGCGAGACGTTGGGGGGGGGGGTCTCTGAGGAATGTCCCCCCTGAAGGAATTTTGTTGTTCCCTGCAACAGGATTCCCAGGTGTCCCTTTCACCGTACACACCTTCATTGCTCTCCACGTCTCCTGAGAGAGTGATTGCCAAAATCCGCCTGCACAGCCACGTTTCCTTCCACGGATGTGCCCCACGGGAATTTCAACTCAAGTTCCACCCTCCGTGTTTCGAATCCGACCGGGATTACAAGTCTCTCCAGGACGTCCACTGTCCTTCAATCTGCCTTTCCCACCGGATCCTGTGATCCACGATTAACACTCGACTCCCGGCGGCGGGCATCATCGACCCAACCCCACCCCCTCTCAAAGCTGCGCTGCTCCCCAATTTCTCTTCGCCCATCGCCCTCGACAAAAGGAGAGCAAGCGCCAACAATGTATGAACTCCAACACCCTCCTGCACCGCCCTCCCCTTTCCACTTCTCTGACTCGAACCCCTCCCGTCACTCAGAGCCCATCCCTTCCTCCAGGCGTCGGGTGGTAAGGGTTTGGTGATGGAGGAGGCCCAGGACCTGCATGTCTTCGGTGGAGCGGGAGGGGGAGTTAAAGTATTCGGCCACAGGGCGGTGGGGGTGATTGATGCGTGTGTCCCAGAGATTTTCTCTGAAATGTTTCACAAGTTGGCGTCCTGTCTCCCCAATGTGGAGGAGACTACATCAAGAGCACTGCCCCATGGGTGAACACTTCAACTCCCCCTCCCACTCCACCGAGGACATGCAGGTCCTGGGCCTCCTCCATCGCCACACCCTAACCCCCAGACACCTGGAGGAAGAACACTTCATCTTCCTTCTCGGGACCCTCCCACCACATGGATCAATGTGGGTTTCACCAGTTTCCTCATTTCCCCTCCTCCCACCTCATCCCAGACCCAACCCTCCAACTCACCACCGCCCTTTTCACCTGTCCATCTTCTTTCCTATCTATCCACTCCACCCTCCTCCTCTACCTCCACCTCCATCTACCTATTGCATTCCCAACTACCTTCCCTTCCCCCCCCCCTCCAGCCCCACCCCCTCCCATTTATCTCTCAGCTCCCTTGGGCACCACATTCCTGGTGAAGGGGTTTTGCCTGAAACGTTGATTCTCCTGCTCCTCGGATGCAGCCTGACCTGCTGTGCTTTTCCCACTGTGATAGACGGTGCCCTCAATCACATCTGACCTACCACCCGTGTTTCCACCCTTGCCTCTTCCCATCACCCACAACAGCGTAATCAGGACCCTCTTGTCCTCACTTTTCATCTCAACAGCCTCCACAGTCAAAGGACCATCCTTCCCCATTTCAGACAACCCCAGCAGAGCCCCATCACCAAGCACATCATTCCCTTGCTCTCCCCTGTCTGCATTTCGCAGGGATTGTTCCCTCCTGGACACCCTCGTCCATTCCACAACCACCAGCTCCCCCCCCCCCCCCCCCACAGAATCATGTAACCACAGAAGGTGCAATACCTGCCCCTTCCCCTCCTCCCTGCTCACCATCCAAGGGCCTAAACAGGTTTTCCAGGTGAAACAGCATTTCCCCTGGACCTCCTCCCAATCTTGTGGATTGTATTCACTGCACCCAATGTGGCCTGCTCGACATTGGAGAAACCAAACGCAGACTGGGTGACCACTTTGTGGGACACCTCCGGTCTGTGCGTAAGCAGGACCCTGACCTTCACAAAGCCGGTCATTTTAACACAGCGTTCGGTCGTGTGCTCAATGTGTCTGTCCCTCGACATGCTGCAGTGAACCACAGCACAAACTGGAGGAACAACATCTCATCTTCAGACTGGGCACTTTACAGCCTTCTCGGCTCAATATTGAGTTCAATACCTTTAAGCCGTGAACCGACTCATGGTACTTCCCTCTTTTCTTATTTTACTTGTTCCACTCTCTATTGCCATGTCCTCTCACCCCCTGTCCCCCACCCCAGTGGGACTGTCTGCTCAGGCAGGGAGAGTCGAGAGCGCGGTGCTGGAAAAGCACAGCAGGTCAGGCAGCAGCCGAGGAACAGGAGAGTCAACGTTTCGGGCAAAAGCCCTTCATCAGGAAAGTAGATGCACCATTGTTCTGTCATCCTCACATTCCGATTAATTAATCTGAACTATTAGTGTCCTCTCACACTGCTGCACTCTACACCACACCCACTACAGCATAAAGGCTGCCCCCTCCATACATCAGCTCTGATGAAGAGTCGTCTCGACTCAAAGTGTTGGCTCGCTGTCTCTCCCTGGCTGCTGCCTGACCTGCTGTAATCAACAGGATTTGTTGTTTTCAACTGGGAATTGAGTTGGACCGTCACCCTATTGGATGGTAGGACAGGCTGGAAGGGTCGAATGGCCCAGACCTTATAGAATCCCTCCACTGTGTAAGCAGGCCCTTCAGCCCATCAAGTCCACACCGACCCTCCAATGAACAGCCCACCCAGACCACCATATCCCTGTAACCCTGCACTTCCTCTGGCTAACCCACCTGACCTGCACATCTTTGGACTGTGGGAGGAAACCGGAGCACCCGGAGGAAACCCACACAGACGCGGGGAGAATGTGCAAACTCCACACAGCCGGTCACCCGAGGGTGGAATCGAACCCGGGTCCCTGACGCTGTGAGGTAGCAGTGCTAACCACTGAACCACCGTGCCAGCCCATTGTATCCTGCTCCTCTGCTTCTCTGTTTCGAAGCCTCCAACATGGCGAGTGAGAAAGGCCACCATATGGACAGTGAACGTGCTGGGATGAATGCCAGGGCTATTCATTACTGATGCTAGGGAGGGAAAGCTGGAGAGTGATTGGGCGGCCCAGTCAGACTGGGCCCTGCTACATGGATGTTCGCCCACTCACCTACAGAGCAAGGCCCCTTTCTGAACCATTCCATAAGGCACACCGTTCCTGTCCGCGCTCTCCCTGCGCCCATGGCAGTGCCAGACTCCAGCTGCAGGGTGTGCCCAGTGCCTCCTGCTGTACACTGACCTGTGCCTTGCTCATGTCTCCATGTTTCTGGGAGGGGTCTGGCAGGGTTGTGACCCAGAGGGTTTAAGGTGATCAAAAAAAGGAATCAACACCAAAATGACCATAAGACCATAAGGGTTGGAGGGTCTGAGCTATAGGGAGAGGCTGAATAGGCCGGGGCTGCTTTCCCTGGAGCGTCAGAGGCTGAGGGGTGAACTTATAGAGGTTCATCGAGCATACAGCGTTACAGCACAGTACAGGCCCTTCGGCCCTCGATGTTACGCCAACCTGTGAAACCGGTTCGAAGCCCATCTAACCTACACTGTTCCATTATCATCTATATGTTTATCCAATGAAATTATAAAGTCATGAGGGGCATGGATTGTGTAAATAGACAAAGTCTCTTCCCTGGGGTTGGGGAGTCCAGACTAGAGGGCATAGGTTTAGGGTGAGAGGGGAAAAGATTTAAAAGGGACCTGAGGGCAAAACTTTCACGCCAAGGGTGGTACGTGTATGGAATGAGCTGCCAGAGGAAGTGTGGAGGCTGGTACAATTACATCTGGATGTGTATATGAGTGGGAGGGGTTTGGAGGGATATGGGCCGGGTGCTGGCAGGTGGGACTAGATTGGGTTGGGATATCTGGTCGGCATGGACACGTTGGACCGAAGGGCCTGTTTCCGTGCTGTACATCTCTATGACTCTATGACCTCGAGACATAGGAGTAGACGTCAGCCATTCAGCCCATTGAGTCGGTTCCACATTTATATGAGACCATGGGCTGACCCTGATAAACCTCAATGCCACTTTCCTGCCTTTTCCTCCACAACGTCCTTGATTAAAACCTGTCTGTCTCAGCCTTGAATAGACTGAATGACCCAGCCTCGACAGCCCTCCATGGGAAGGAATTGCCCAGAGTCACTCCCGTCCGCCTCATGGCTACAGCGAGTGGGCAGGACCTGCCTGAGAGGTTGGTGGGACCAGGTCGGGTCAAGTCTTGTAAAACGGATAAACAGATTACTGGAGGGACCCTGGGGAATGTGACCGAGTGAAATGCTCATTCAGAGAGCCAGTACGGACTGCCACCCAGTTTGATAGGGTTGTTAAGAAGACATATGGTGTGTTGGCTTTCATTAGCAGGGGGATTTCGTTTAAGAGCCGTGAGGTTTTGCTGCAGCTCTATAAAACCCTGGTGAGACCACACTTGGAATATTGAGTCCAGTTCTGGTCACCTCATTATAGGAAAGATGTAGATGTTTCAGAGAGGGTGCAGAGGAGATTTACCAGGATGCTGCCTGGACTGGAGGGCTTGTCTTATGGAGAGAGGTTGAGTGAGCTCGGGCTTTTCAGCGGGAGAGAAGGAGGAAGAGAGGTGACTTGATAGAGGTGTACAAGGTCATGAGGGGCATAGATAGAGTGGATAGCCAGAGACTTTTCCCCAGGGTAGAAATAGCTGTCACGAGGGGTCATAATTTTAAGGTGATTGGAGGAAGGTATTGGGGAGATGTCAGAGATAGGTTCTTAACGCAGAGAGTGGTGGGGGTGTGGAGTGCACTGCCAGTGGGGGTAGTAGAGTCAGAGACAATAGGGACATTTAAGCGACTGCTGGACAAGCACATGGACAGCAGTAATTGAGGGGTGTGTAGGTTAGGTTGATCTTAGATTAAGATAAATGCTTGGCACAACATCGTGAGCAGAAGGGCTGTACTGTGCTGTACTGTTCTATGTTCTATGTTCTACGATGGGCTGAATGGACTCCTGGATGGTCCCAGAAGAGGCACGTTTATTTTAAGGAGAGGGAGAGGACAGTTCTTTCTGGGACAATTGCTCAACCTTCTAATGGACACATTGAGATCCAGGCTTAGGAAAAGGTGCAAGTTTATTCATAAGTCATAAACTAAACAGATCCACATTATACTTTATGGAGCTTCGAGTCAGTAGATAGTTTTGTAGCAAATCATTAGAGTCTGAAAGTATTTGTATAAAACACATTAATGGCGCCATTACTATCAGACAATGAAATGTCTCAGTGAGAAACACATACAACGCTTAGTCAAAGCACCTGTTTCTACAGCTCCAGGGATCATTGCCGATGGTACTGGTGTTGTTCAGTTGTTCCATTAGGTACAAGGTTGAGGATGTGGTTAGGCTCCTGTTGGTAAATCAACCTTAAATCGAAGAGAGAAACAGTGGGAGTGCTGATGGTAGGAGGATGCAGTAACAGCAAAGGCAAGGTGGCTCAGTGATTAGCACTGCTACCTCACGGCGCCAGGGACCTGGGTTCGATTCCACCCTTGGGCGATCGTCTGAGTGGAGTTTTAATGTTCTCCCCGTGTCTGCATGGGTTCCCTCCCACAGTCCAAAGATGTGCAGGTTAGGGCGGATTGGCTATGGGGAATTGCGCGTAGTATCAAGGGATGTGCATCATGTCAAGGGGCCAATGTTGGAAAAAAATTAAAAGTCACACAACACCAGATTACAGTCCAACAGGATTATTTGGAAGCACTATCTTTCGGAGCACTGCTCCTTCATCAGGGATGTGCAGGCTAGGTGGAGTGACCATGTTAATTGCCCCACAGTGTGTAGGTTAGGTGGAGTGGCAATGTTAATTGCCCCACAGTGTGTAGGTTAGGTGGAGTGGCAATGTTAATTACCCCACAGTGTGTAGGTTATGTGGAGTGGCCATTTTAATTGCCCCACAGTGTGCAGACTAGGTGGAGTGGGCATGTTAATTGCCCCACAGTGTGTAGGCTAGGTGGAGTGGCCATGTTAATTGCCCCACAGTGTGTAGGTTAGGTGGAGTGGCAATGTTAATTGCCCCACAGTGTGCAGGCTAGGTGGAGTGGCCATGTTAATTGCCCCACAGTGTGTAGGTTAGGTGGAGTGGCCATGTTAATTACCCCACAGTGTGTAGGTTAGGTGGAGTGGCCATGTTAATTACCCCACAGTGTGTAGGTTAGGTGGAGTGGCCATGTTAATTGCCCCACAGTGTGCAGGCTAGGTGGAGTGGCCATGTTAATTACCCCACAGTGTGTAGGTTAGGTGGAGTGGCCATGTTAATTGCCCCACAGTGTGTAGGTTAGGTGGAGTGGCCATGTTAATTACCCCACAGTGTGTAGGTTAGGTGGAGTGGCCATGTTAATTGCCCCACAGTGTGTAGGTTAGGTGGAGTGGCCATGTTAATTGCCCCACAGTGTGTAGGTTAGGTGGAGTGACCATGTTAATTGCCCCAGTGTGCAGGCTAGGTGGAGTGGCCATGTTAATTACCCCACAGTGTGTAGGTTAGGTGGAGTGGTCATGTTAATTACCCCACAGTGTGTAGGTTAGGTGGAGTGGTCATGTTAATTGCCCTACAGTGTGTAGGTTAGGTGGAGTGGCCATGTTAATTGCCCCACAGTGTGTAGGTTAGGTGGAGTGGCCATGTTAATTGCCCCACAGTGTGTAGGCTAGGTGGAGTGGCCATGTTAATTGCCCCACAGTGTGTAGGCTAGGTGGAGTGGCCATGTTAATTGCCCCACAGTGTGTAGGTTAGGTGGAGTGGCCATGTTAATTGCCCCACAGTGTGTAGGTTAGGTGGAGTGGCCATGTTAATTACCCCACAGTGTGTAGGTTAGGTGGAGTGACCATGTTAATTGCCCCACAGTGTGTAGGCTAGGTGGAGTGGCCATGTTAATTGCCCCACAGTGTGTAGGTTAGGTGGAGTGGCCATGTTAATTGCCCCACAGTGTGTAGGTTAGGTGGAGTGGCAATGTTAATTACCCCACAGTGTGTAGGCTAGGTGGAGTGGCCATGTTAATTGCCCCACAGTGTGTAGGTTAGGTGGAGTGGCCATGTTAATTGCCCCACAGTGTGTAGGTTAGGTGGAGTGACCATGTTAATTGCCCCACAGTGTGTAGGTTAGGTGGAGTGGCCATGTTAATTGCCCCACAGTGTGTAGGTTAGGTGGAGTGGCCATGTTAATTACCCCACAGTGTGTAGGTTAGGTGGAGTGACCATGTTAATTACCCCACAGTGTGTAGGTTAGGTGGAGTGGCCATGTTAATTACCCCACACTGTGTAGGCTAGGTGGAGTGGTCATGTTAATTGCCCCACAGTGTGTAGGTTAGGTGGAGTGGCCATGTTAATTGCCCCACAGTGTGTAGGTTAGGTGGAGTGGTCATGTTAATTGCCCCACAGTGTGTAGGTTAGGTGGAGTGGCCATGTTAATTGCCCCACAGTGTGTAGGTTAGGTGGAGTGGCCATGTTAATTGCCCCACAGTGTGTAGGTTAGGTGGAGTGGCCATGTTAATTGCCCCACAGTGTGTAGGTTAGGTGGAGTGGCCATGTTAATTGCCCCACAGTGTGTAGGTTAGGTGGAGTGGCCATGTTAATGCCCCACAGTGTGTAGGTTAGGTGGAGTGGCCATGTTAATTGCCCCACAGTGTGTAGGTTAGGTGGAGTGGCCATGTTAATTGCCCCACAGTGTGTAGGTTAGGTGGAGTGGCCATGTTAATTGCCCCAGTGTGCAGGCTAGGTGGAGTGGCCATGTTAATTGCCCCACAGTGTGTAGGTTAGGTGGAGTGGCCATGTTAATTGCCCCACAGTGTGTAGGTTAGGTGGAGTGGCCATGTTAATTACCCCACAGTGTGTAGGTTAGGTGGAGTGGCCATGTTAATTGCCCCACAGTGTGTAGGTTAGGTGGAGTGGCCATGTTAATTGCCCAACAGTGTGTAGGCTAGGTGGAGTGGCCATGTTAATTGCCCCACAGTGTGTAGGTTAGGTGGAGTGGGCATGTTAATTGCCCCACAGTGTGTAGGTTAGGTGGAGTGGCCATGTTAATTGCCCCACAGTGTGTAGGTTAGGTGGAGTGGGCATGTTAATTGCCCCACAGTGTGTAGGTTAGGTGGAGTGGGCATGTTAATTGCCCCACAGTGTGTAGGTTAGGTGGAGTGGCCATGTTAATTGCCCCACAGTGTGTAGGCTAGGTGGAGTGGCCATGTTAATTGCCCCACAGTGTGCAGGCTAGGTGGAGTGGCCATGTTAATTGCCCCACAGTGTGTAGGTTAGGTGGAGTGACCATGTTAATTGCCCCACAGTGTGTAGGTTAGGTGGAGTGGCCATGTTAATTGCCCCACAGTGTGTAGGTTAGGTGGAGTGGCCATGTTAATTGCCCCACAGTGTGTAGGTTAGGTGGAGTGGCCATGTTAATTGCCCCACAGTGTGTAGGTTAGGTGGAGTGGCCATGTTAATTGCCCCACAGTGTGTAGGTTAGGTGGAGTGGGCATGTTAATTACCCCACAGTGTGTAGGTTAGGTGGAGTGGCAATGTTAATTACCCCACAGTGTGTAGGTTAGGTGGAGTGGCCATGTTAATTGCCCCACAGTGTGTAGGTTAGGTGGAGTGGCCATGTTAATTGCCCTACAGTGTGTAGGCTAGGTGGAGTGGCCATGTTAATTGCCCCACAGTGTGTAGGTTAGGTGGAGTGGCCATGTTAATTACCCCACAGTGTGTAGGTTAGGTGGAGTGGCCATGTTAATTGCCCCACAGTGTGTAGGTTAGGTGGAGTGGGCATGTTAATTACCCCACAGTGTGTAGGTTAGGTGGAGTGGTCATGTTAATTGCCCCACAGTGTGTAGGTTAGGTGGAGTGGCCTTGTTAATTGCCCCACAGTGTGTAGGTTAGGTGGAGTGGGCATGTTAATTACCCCACAGTGTGTAGGTTAGGTGGAGTGGTCATGTTAATTGCCCCACAGTGTGTAGGTTAGGTGGAGTGGCCATGTTAATTGCCCCACAGTGTGTAGGTTAGGTGGAGTGGCCATGTTAATTGCCCCACAGTGTGTAGGTTAGGTGGAGTGGCCATGTTAATTGCCCCACAGTGTGTAGGTTAGGTGGAGTGGCCATGTTAATTACCCCACAGTGTGTAGGTTAGGTGGAGTGGCCATGTTAATTGCCCCACAGTGTGTAGGTTAGGTGGAGTGGCCATGTTAATTGCCCCACAGTGTGTAGGTTAGGTGGAGTGGCCATGTTAATTGCCCCACAGTGTGTAGGTTAGGTGGAGTGGGCATGTTAATTGCCCCACAGTGTGTAGGTTAGGTGGAGTGGGCATGTTAATTGCCCCACAGTGTGTAGGTTAGGTGGAGTGGCCATGTTAATTGCCCCACAGTGTGTAGGCTAGGTGGAGTGGCCATGTTAATTGCCCCACAGTGTGCAGGCTAGGTGGAGTGGCCATGTTAATTGCCCCACAGTGTGTAGGTTAGGTGGAGTGACCATGTTAATTGCCCCACAGTGTGTAGGTTAGGTGGAGTGGCCATGTTAATTGCCCCACAGTGTGTAGGTTAGGGGTAGTGGCAATGTTAATTACCCCACAGTGTGTAGGTTAGGTGGAGTGGCCATGTTAATTGCCCCACAGTGTGTAGGTTAGGTGGAGTGGCCATGTTAATTGCCCCAGAGTGTGTAGGTTAGGTGGAGTGGGCATGTTAATTACCCCACAGTGTGTAGGTTAGGTGGAGTGGCAATGTTAATTACCCCACAGTGTGTAGGTTAGGTGGAGTGGCCATGTTAATTGCCCCACAGTGTGTAGGTTAGGTGGAGTGGCCATGTTAATTGCCCTACAGTGTGTAGGCTAGGTGGAGTGGCCATGTTAATTGCCCCACAGTGTGTAGGTTAGGTGGAGTGACCATGTTAATTGCCCCACAGTGTGTAGGTTAGGTGGAGTGGGCATGTTAATTACCCCACAGTGTGTAGGTTAGGTGGAGTGGTCATGTTAATTGCCCCACAGTGTGTAGGTTAGGTGGAGTGGCCATGTTAATTGCCCCACAGTGTGTAGGTTAGGTGGAGTGGCCATGTTAATTGCCCCACAGTGTGTAGGTTAGGTGGAGTGGCCTTGTTAATTGCCCCACAGTGTGTAGGTTAGGTGGAGTGGGCATGTTAATTACCCCACAGTGTGTAGGTTAGGTGGAGTGGTCATGTTAATTGCCCCACAGTGTGTAGGTTAGGTGGAGTGGCCATGTTAATTGCCCCACAGTGTGTAGGTTAGGTGGAGTGGCCATGTTAATTGCCCCACAGTGTGTAGGTTAGGTGGAGTGGCCATGTTAATTGCCCCACAGTGTGTAGGTTAGGTGGAGTGGCCATGTTAATTGCCCCACAGTGTGTAGGTTAGGTGGAGTGGCCATGTTAATTACCCCACAGTGTGTAGGTTAGGTGGAGTGGCCATGTTAATTGCCCCACAGTGTGTAGGTTAGGTGGAGTGGCCATGTTAATTGCCCCACAGTGTGTAGGTTAGGTGGAGTGGCCATGTTAATTGCCCCACAGTGTGTAGGTTAGGTGGAGTGGCCATGTTAATTGCCCCACAGTGTGTAGGTTAGGTGGAGTGGCCATGTTAATTGCCCCACAGTGTGTAGGTTAGATGGAGTGGCCATGTTAATTACCCCACAGTGTGTAGGTTAGGTGGAGTGGCCATGTTAATTACCCCACAGTGTGTAGGTTAGGTGGAGTGGCCATGTTAATTGCCCCACAGTGTGTAGGCTAGGTGGAGTGACCATGTTAATTACCCCACAGTGTGTAGGTTAGATGGGTTAGTCATGGAAATACAGGGATTGGTTGGGTTTGGATGGGATGCACTTCAGAGCGTTGGTATGACTAGTTGGGCTGAATGGCCCGCTTCCACACTATGGTGATTCTAAGGAGAAAATGATTGAGAGCTGGCACTCTGTACGCAGAGAGGAGGGAAATGGAGAGAACCTCAGTGAGCTTTAGGAATGAGTGATACCTGGCCAGTAAGGGGTACTGTCATTCTTTAATGGCCTGGAGTTAGGCACACCAGCATTTACTGCCCACCTGAATTGATCTTGAATTGTGTGGCTTGCCTGGCTATTTCAGAGGGTTGTTAAGAGTCACCGACATTGTTGAGGGTTCAGAGTCACATGTAGAGCAGACCAGGTAAGGTTGGCACATTTCCTTCCCTTTCCACATTAGTGAGCCAGGTGGATTTTCTACCAAGAACTGATGGTAGTTGTCAGAACGAGGTTCTGTGTGACAAAGGGATAATGAGGAGCTTGCCCAGAGACCCCTGAAGACAGCAGGACAGGTCGTAGGGTAGGCACATGGGAAGCTTGCATTTATCAGTAGAGACATAGATTGTAAGAGGAGGGAGGTTATATTGAAACAGTGCAGAACCTTCGTTAGGCCACAGCTAGAGTACTGTGTGCAGTTGTTGTGTCCAGAATACAGGAAGGATGTGATTGCAATCGAGGGGGTTCTGAAGGTCAGAGTTCTCAATCTCACTTGAGCACCAGGGCTGGGCTGACACTGTACGTGCCTGTACTGAGGGAGAGCCACATGGTTGGGGGTACCGGCTTCTCATTGAGACAGGAACCCGAGGCCCAGGCTTGCCTCTCAGTTGCATAACATTAGTTGAAAACAAAACAAGGGTGCTCTCCTTAGGATGCCTCAAAAATGAATCTTTGGTCATAGCTGCAAGGAAGCTTGCTGTGAGAAAATGTTTTTTTCTCTCATTACCACAGTGGATCAATGCCAAAGTGTTTCGGGATACCCTAAGGAGGTAAATGGGGCTATATGAAAGTTAGGCCTTTCTAATGGACTGAAGATACCCCATAATCATTCTCAGAGAACAGTTTTCTTCTGAGACCCAATTTCCTGATCATTGTAATTAAGCGAAATGTAGCATTTGGGAGAGTTACATCCTGCAGCTCTTCAACCCCCTCAATGGACCTCAAAGAAAGGTTTGTCTCATTTGACAGCAGCTTCCAGTCAGTGCTGCTTCACACACTCACCCCCCTCCCATAAAAACAGCCTCTTACCCCCTTCTCCCATTCCCCAATCTCCCAGAATTAGTCAGGGGGATTGGAAAATTACAAATGTGAAGTCATTGTTTAAGAAAGGGGCAAAGGATAATTAAGAACAAAGAGAACAAAGAAAATTAACAGCCCAGGAACAGGCCCTTCGGCCCGCCAAGCCTGAGACAATCCAAATCTACTGCCTAAACCTGTTGGTCAATTCCTAAGCGTCTGTATCTCTCTGCTCCCCACCTATTCATGCATTTTTCCAGACGATTCTCAAATGAATCTACCGTGCCTGCCTCTACCACATCTGCTGGCAACGCTTTCCAAACGCCCACAACCCTCTGTGTGAAGTACTTACCGCGTGTATCCCCCTTAAACCTTTCACCTCTCACCTTGAAAGCGTGACCTCTGGTTATTGAATCCTTCACCCTGGAAAAAGCTTGTCTCTATCCACCCTGTCTATACCCTTCATGATTTTGTAAACCTCAGTCAGGTCCCTTCTCGATCTCCTTTTTTCTAATGAAAACAAACCTAACCTACTCCACCTGTCTTCATAGCTAGCACCTTCCATACCAGGCAACATCCTCGTAAACCTTCTCTGCACCCTCTCCAAAGTGTCCACATTCTTTTGGTAATGTGGCGACCAGAACTGTACACAATATTCTAAATATGGCCGAACCAATGTCTTGTACAAGTTTAACATGACCTGCCAGCTCTTATACTCAACACCCCTTTTGATGAAGGCAAACGTACTATAACTCAGGAGATTATGGACATGTCAGTGTGACATCAATAGTGGGAAGCCCTGGTGGAGACCATAATATGGAATAAGGTAAGTATACACTTTGAGAAGAATGCATTAATACCAGACTGTCAACATGGCTTTGTCAAGGGCAGGTCCTGTCTGAAATTTCATTTCATTCTGAGGAAGTGGTACAGGTAGTGAATGTGGGTAGTGCTGTGGGTGTGGTATTTTTGATCTTTCAGGAAGTATTGGAAATGGTGCCACATGCCAGGGTTAGTTAGTTTGGGATTGATAGATCCTTGGCCACATGGACTGGAAGTCGACTAAAAGTTCAGAAAAACGAGGGTAGGTATAGATGGGCAATTCCCAGATTGGAGATGAGTTGGAAGTGGTGTTCTGTAGGGAGTGGGGTCAGGTCCCTTGCTTTTTCTGACTTTTATAAATGATTTGTAGATGGGTGGTTGAGAGCAAAACCTCAAAATTTGCAGATGATACTAAGGTGGGGAGCATAGCGAATTGCTGGGCTGACTGAGTGACTTCAGAGGGATTAACAAGTTGGCCAAATGGGCAGATACATGGCAGATGGATTTCGATGCAGAGGAATGTGAGAGGATGCAATTTGGTAGAAGAAACATAGAGAGACAATACAGATTGGATTGTGCAACACTGAGGGGAGTGCAGGAGAAGGGGGATCTCGGGGTTCATGGAAATAATTCTCTGAAGGTGATCAGGCAACTGCAACAGTTGATAAGGTGGCCTACAGGATCCTTGGGTTTATAAATAGAGGAATAGAGTGACGCTACACAGCTACAAATCATTGATCAGACCACATTCAGAATAGAGTTTTCAGTTCTGGGCACCTTATTAAAGAAGGATGTTAAAATCCGTAGAGAGAACACAGGAGGTTCATCAGAATGATCCCAAGAATGAAGAATTTTAGATACAAGGGAAGATCAGAGAGATTGGGCTTGTTCTCCCCGGATAAAAACAAGGGCCGCAGATGCTGGAAACCAGAGTCTAGGTTAGAGTGGTGCTGGAAAAGCACAGCAGTTCAGGCAGCATCCGAGGAGCAGGAAAATCAACGTTTCAGGCAAAAGCCCTTCATCAGGAATAGAGACAGAGTGCCTGCAGGGTGGAGAGATTTGTTCTCCCTGGAGCAGAGAAGATTAAGGAGTGCCCTTATTGAGGTGTTCAAAATGATGAATAATTTTAACCGGGTAAAGAAGGTTTAGTCCGTTTCTGTTTCCATCAGTTGGTCTGTCAGTAACTGGGGTCACAACTTCAAGGTTGTCAGCAAGAGAGCTCGGAGTGAGATGAGGAGAAACCTCTTTCTTCAGAGAGTGGTTCGGGTTTGGAATGCGCTGCCTGGGAGAGTGGGGGAGACCGATTCCATAGGAGATTTCAAAAGAGAGCTGGAGGTATGTTTGCAAGGGATGAGGTTAGAGGGGACTGGGCTGGAGAGTGGGACTAGCTGGGTAGCTCTTTCAGGAGCTGGTACAGACATGATGGGCTGCATGGCCCCTTTCTGTGCTGTAAAATTCAATGATACCCTCTCCTGTCCAGTGTCCACCCCCCCCCTTTGCTAATAAAACCCTCTCCTGCCTCAACATTCTCTGACCCACCCCCAGTATTCGCCATCTCATCTCCAATACCCCCTCTCTCATCCCCAAAATCATGATACACTCCCCCAAATATTGCCTTTCCCTTTCCCAATATCCAACTCTCAAACCCCACCTCACCTTCCCTAATGTCCCCCATTCCTTCTCCAATATTGTTATGACACAGGGATAAACCCGTCCGCTAATTTAAACTAGCAACGCAGAGAAGATTTACCCCGTGCTGTAATCTGTTAAAATTCAAGGGGCAAAGAACTATCTCCAAAGTCATTAATTAAGGTGAAAATTTAAGAACATTATTCTTTAAGTCTAACAGCGAATATTAACGAACAATTATTTAAAACTCCTTTCTTTTAAACCTATCTTTTACTGGTCCAATAACAAATTCCAATTACAATTTACGAAAAACTAATCGTGTTTCAAAAGCAGTCAGATTTGCCGAGTTTCCTCTGTAGATTCTCTCTCCAGGTTAGTTTCGATGTCCTGTGGCACAGTCTCCCCCAGACCCGTACCTCTCAGGGAGCTCTGAAACTAGTAGCTTATATCTATTGATCTTTTGGCAGCTCTCCCTCAACTGTTCAAAAGATGTCTGGTTTTATACCCCAAAACATCAGATCATTTCAATGGTTTTAATATTATCAAAATACCAAATTCACTCATCCACAGATTCAATCAATAAGCACATCGACCTGGACCCAATATACCGACCACTGCAGCGGACAGCTGGAACTGACAACCGGAAGCGGCAGATTCAAACCACTATAAATGCCGGAGGAAAGATCACAGAAGCGCTTCACAGGAGGCTCCCAAGCACCGAGGATGTCACCTAGACAGGGGACGAAACGTCTGCAACACAAATTCCCAGCTCGGCGAACAGAACCACAACACCAAGCACCCGAGCTACAAATCTTCTCCCAAACTTTGACCAAATTCAATCTTGATTGGAGTTTGGTATCTCAGGGCATAATTTAAACTGATTGGCCAAATTTGAATTTGTTTTTGTCTCATAGCAACCCAGCCAGTGCTAGCTGTTTTGACGAAATGTTACATTGTCACCTTGTTCCAGACTCACTGTGCCTGTCAAAGTCCTTGCTAGCTTTTCAACTCTCTTAAAGATACAGTACGCCTTACACCTTCATAACACCTCCCCTCTTAAGAAAAAAAATGAACCATCATAATGAAAAGATGGCTTCATTTTTTTTTCCAGTCTTTAAACACATTACCCAAACATACAGATAACTTCAATCTAAGTTCACCTTAACTTCTTCCCAGATAAATATAACATTGAATAGATGTATCTTAGGTATACTTTATCAGTTAAATCTGCGATAATGCATCTGCGATTACATTTTATGACCCGCATCATGTACAGTTTTTAAATTAAAATTGTGTAACATAAGACTCCAACATAATAGTCTCATATTCTTGTCTTTAAAACGTTCTAAGAATGTAAGCGGATTGTGGTCAGTGTACACAACTGTCTCCGACACATTGTTAGTGACATACACATTAAAATGTTGTAAGGCCAGGACCAAACTCGATAGTTTCCTTTTCGATTGTGGAGTATTTCCTCTGGGGGATGTTGACCTTCTTTGAAAAGTAACCAACTGGCAGCTCAATCCCTCGTCTCCCTGCAGCAGTACAGCCCCAACTCCAATGTCATGAGCATCGATGGCGACTTTAAAAGGTTTTGAAAAGTTTGGTGTAGCTAAAACTGGTTTGGTGGTGAATATTGATTTCAAATCGTCGAATGCCTCCTGGCATGGTTCTGTCCACCGAAACTTTGTGTTCTTCTTCTCCAATCGGTTAACGGCACCACCACACTGCTGAAGTTTGGGACAAACTTCTGATAGAATCCGCTGAGTCCGAAGAATCGAAGCAACTCTTTCTTCGAGGTTGGTCGTGGAAATTCCTCGATGGCCTTTGTCTTTGTGTTCCATGGGGTCAAACTTCCATGACCAATGTTATGTCCCAAGAACGTCACCTCTGCTTTCACGAATTCTGTTTTATTTAAGTTTATCACCAGTTTTGCTTCTCGTACTCATTCAAAGAGCTCTGCCAACTGTACCATGTGATCTTTCCAGGAGTTACTGAAGATCACTACATCGTCCAAATAGTTTGTAAACCCAGCCACAACTCTGTTCATGAGTCTTTGGAATGTGGCGGGTGCGTTCTTCATTCCAAAGGGCATCACTTTAAACTGATATAGCTCATTTGGGGTTACAAACACAGACATTTCTTTCGCCGTGTCTGATAAAAGTACCTGCCAGTAACCACGCATTAAGTCCAACTTGGTGATGTCACTGGCTTGTCTGACTTTCTCCACAATCTAGGAATTGGATATGAGTCCGATTTTGTAATGGCGTTGACCTTCCTTCCGATAATGCACGCAGAATCGTTGAGCCCCATCCGGTTTGGGGACTAAGACGATCAGTGAACCCCACTCGCTCTGGCTCGGTTCGATGATGTTCTCGTTGAGCATGGCCTCCACCTCCATCTGGACCTGTCTGGCTTTGAAAGGATTAAGCTGATAGGGGTGTTGTTTTATCAGAGTAGTATTCCCTACGTTTACTTCATGTACAATAGTATTAGTCCTCCCCATCTGATTCGTACATATGTCCTATACTGCAGTCACAAATCTTTCAACTGCGCACTATGCTCCTGAGACAGAAAGCTTACTGACCTATCCCACTCCTCAAGGACTTCTTCATTTTTTAATCTATTTTGAGGCACCTCAAAATCTACACCGCCTGGATTTGATTCCTCACTCTGCGGGACAGTAACTAACACCTGTTTCTCCAGTTCTCTCTCTCTCTAGTGTAATACGGTTTCAACATGGTCACATGACATACCCAATACCATTTTTTTCGATCTGGCATCTTCACGAAATAGTTCACCTGACTCAACTTTTTCTCAATTTGATAGGGACCACTAAACCTGGCTTTGAAGGATCTCCTATCACTGGTAACAGTGCTGACACATCATCCCCTTGGGAAAATGTCCATGTCTCAGAGCTTTTATCTACAACCTACTTCACGCTACACTGTGCCCTCTTTAGGTGCTGTTTAGCTAACTCACCTACTCAATTTAATCGCTCCCTCACCTCTGATATATAATCTAAGTGTGAGATCTCCGACTTTGGTCCTGTCAATTTTTCTTCAATTTATTTCAAAGGGCCTCTCACTTCATGCCCGAATATTAACTCAAAGGGAGTGAACTGAGTAGATTCGTTTGGGGCATCTCTAATGGCAAACACTACGAATGGGATACCTTTATCCCAATCATTCGGGTAATCCTGACAGTACGCTCGCAACATGGTCTTAGGGTCTGATGTCACCTTTCTAAGGCTCCCTGGGATTCAGGATGATACCCACTGGATCTAAAGTGCTGTATACCTAATCTATCCATCACCTTATTAAACAGCCTAGCAGTAAAATTAGACCCAAGGGTCTCTCTCTGGGTAGCCCATACTGTGTGAAGAAAGCTACTAACTCCCCTATTATGCTTTTTGCTTTGATACTCTGTAATGGAATTGACTCCGGAAATTTGGGAGACACATCCATTATGGTTAGCAAGTACAAATGCCGGAGGAAAGATCACAGAAGCGCTTCACAGGAGGCTCCCAAGCACTGAGGATGTCACCTAGACAGGGGACGAAACGTCTGCAACACAAATTCCCAGCTCGGCGAACAGAACCACAACAACGAGTACCCGAGCTACAAATCTTCTCCCAAATTTTGAACTGGTTCCCACGTTTAGTTCTCGGGAGGGGACCTACACAATCAATTATAACCCGCGTGAAAGATTCTTCAAATGTGAGAGTTGGCAACAAAGGGGCTGGTTTTATTCCCGCCTGTGGCTGACCTACCATTTGACATGTATGACATGTACGGCAAAATTAACCACATCCTTGTGCAGTCCAGGCAATAAAAATGTTTCTGTACCTTAGCCTGAGTCTTTCATACCCCTAGGTGGAGAAAGTGAGGGCTGCAGATGCTGGAGATCAGAGCTGAAAATGTGTTGCTGGAAAAGCGCAACAGTTCAGGCAGCATCCAAGGAGCAGGAGAATCGACGTTTCGGGCATAAGCCTGAAGAAGGGCTTATGCCCGAAACGTCGATTCTCCTGCTCCTTGGATGCTGCCTGACCTGCTGCGCTTTTCCAGCAACACATTTTCAGCCCATACCCCTAGGTGACCTCCTGCAGGTAGTTCATGTGTTACCTGTAACACCTCCTGTCTGTCTGCTACTGACAACACAATCTGCTGCACTTCAGTCGATTTCTCCTCTACACTAACCCGCCGTGGTCTCCATTTCCGTCTGAGGATTCAATCTTTCAGATAATAACCCTCCGGAATATTCTCTGCCTCCTTTTCAGAGTACGCATCCATATATATATCTTTTATCGTCTTGTCTTGCTGTTGCAGGTCTGTTAGCCTTTCAGGACTAAACACTTCTGTCTGACCCTCTGCCTGTTCAGGTTTTTCCTGCACCATTACGTCAGACAGGGTGTCCGTTATCCGACTCTCAACTCCTTCATCTTTCTCTTTACCATTTCACTTCATGCTGTGACTTATGATCGTGGGATCTGGTTACCACACAGCCTGGGAAAATATCAGGATATTTCTGTTTTAATTC
Organism: Chiloscyllium plagiosum; assembly: GCF_037043375.1. Lineage (NCBI taxonomy): Eukaryota > Metazoa > Chordata > Chondrichthyes > Orectolobiformes > Hemiscylliidae > Chiloscyllium > Chiloscyllium plagiosum. Next base: position 112,379,614 of record NW_028270145.1, on the reverse strand, counting down.
CTCAGTTTCTTGGGCTTCTCCACAGCAAGGGGTGTCACTCCCACCTTGGAACATCTTTGGAGACTTGGACCGATCACTTCAACTCCCCCTCCCACTCCCCCAAGGACATGCAGGCCCTGGCCCTCCCCCATTGCTACATTCTAGCCACCTGACGCCTGGGTGAAGAACACCTCAACTTCCACTTTGGGACTCTCCAGCCACACGGGATCGATGTTGATTTCACCAATTTCCTGATCTCCCCTTCCCCACCTCATCCCAGATCCAACTCTCCAACTCGGCAACACCCTCTTGACCTGTCCTAGATGTCCATCTTCCTTCCCACCTGGTGCATACAGGATGGGAGGGGTGCAATGGGGCAGACAGAGGGATGTAATGGGGCAGATGGGGGAGTGTAATGGGGTCGACAGAGGGATGTAATGGGGCAGATGGGGGAGTGAAATGGGGCAGACAGCGGGGTGTAATGGGGCAGAATGAGGGGTGTAATGGGGCAGAGAGAGCAATGTAATGAGGCTGGGAGAGGGGTGTAATGGGGCAGATGGGGGGGAGTGTAATGCGGCAGACAGAGGGGTGTAATGGGGCAGAATGAGGGGTGTAATGTGGCAGAGGAGGGGTGTAATGGGGCAGAGGTAGGGATGTAATGAGGCTGGGAGAGGGGTGTAATGGGACAGAGAGAGGGGTGTAATGGGGCAGAGAGCAGGGTGTAATGGGGCAGAGGAGGGCTGTAATGGGGCAGAGAGCAGGGTGTAATGGGGCAGAGGAGGGCTGTAATGGGGCAGGGAGAGTGTTGTAATGGGGCAGGGAGAGGGCTGTAATGGGACAGAGGGATTAGTGTAATGGGGCAGAGAGAGGGGTGTAGTTGGTTAGAGAGTGGGTGTAATGGGGCAGAGAGGGGAGTGTAATGGGGCAGAGAGAGGGCTGTAATGGGACAGGGAGAGGGTTGTAATGGAACAGAGGGTGGAGTGTAATGGGGCAGAGAGAGGGGTGTAATGGGGCAGACAGAGGGGTGTAGTTGGTTAGAGAGTGGGTGTAATGGGGCAGAGAGAGGGGTGTAATGGGGCAGACAGAGGGGTGTAGTTGGTTAGAGAGTGGGTGTAATGGGGCAGAGAGAGGGCTGTAATGGGGCAGAGGGAAGGATGCAATGGGACAGAGAGAATGCTGTAATGGGACAGAGGGAGGGTTGTAATGGGACAAATGGAGGAGCGTAATGGGGCAGAGGGAGGGATGTAATGGGACTGAGGAAGGGGTGTAATGTGACAGAGGGAGGGTTGTAATGGGGTAGCGAGAGGGGTGTCATTGGTTGGAGAGTGGGTGTAATGGGGCAGAGGGAAGGATGCAATGGGACAGAGGGAATGCTGTAATGGGACAGAGGGAGTGTTGTAATGGGACAGAGGGAGGAGTGTAATGGGACAGAGGAAGGGATGTAATGGGACTGAAGAAGGGGTGTAATGGGACAGAGGGAGGGTTGTAGTGGGGTAGCGAGAGGGGTGTGATTGGTTAGAGAGTGGGTGTAATGGGACAGAGGGAGGGTTGTAATGGGACAGAGGGAGGGGTGCAATGGGACAGAGGGAGTGTTGTAATGGGGCAGTGAGAGGGGTGTCGTTGGTTAGAAAATGGGTGTAATGGGACAGAGGGAGGGATGCAATGGGACAGAGGGAGGGATGTAATAGGACAGAGGGAGTGTTGTAATGGGGCAGAGAGAGGGGTGTAATGGGGCAGAGATAGGGGTGTAATGGGGCAGAGAGAGGGACGTCATTGGTTAGAGAGTGGGTGTAATGGGGCAGAGAGAGGGGTGTAATTGGGCAGAGAGAGGGATGTCATTGGTTAGAGAGTGGGCGTAATGGGACAGAGGGAGGGATGCAATGGGACAGAGGGAGGGGTGTAATGGGGCAGAGAGAGGGGTGTCGTTGGTTAGAGAGTGGGTGTAATGGGACAGAGGGAGGGATGCAATGGGACAGAGGGAGGGATGTAATAGGACAGAGGGAGTGTTGTAATGGGGCAGAGAGAGGGGTGTAATGGGGCAGAGATAGGGGTGTAATGGGGCAGAGAGTGGGGCGTCATTGGTTAGAGAGTGGATGTAATGGGGCAGAGAGAGGGGTGTAATTGGGCAGAGAGAGGGGTGTCATTGGTTAGAGAGTGGGTGTAATGGGACAGAGGGAGGGATGCAATGGGACAGAGGGAGGGGTGTAATGGGGCAGAGAGAGTGGTGTCGTTGGTTAGAGAGTGGGTGTAATGGGACAGAGGGAGGGATGCAATGGGACAGAGGGAGGGATGTAATAGGACAGAGGGAGTGTTGTAATGGGGCAGAGAGAGCGGTGTCGTTGGTTAGAGAGTGGGTGTAATGGGACAGAGAGAGGGGTGTAATGGGGCAGAGATAGGGGTGTAATGGGGCAGAGAGAGGGACGTCATTGGTTAGAGAGTGGGTATAATGGGGCAGAGAGAGGGATGCAATGGGACAGAGGGAGGGATGTAATGGGGCAGAGAGAGGGGTGTTGTTGGTTAGAGAGTGGGTGTAATGGGGGCAGAGAGAGGGCTGTAATGGGCTAGAGGGAGGGATGCAATGGGACAGAGGGAGGGGTGAACTGGGACAGAGGGTGGGTTGTAATGGGGCAGAGAGAGGGGTGTCGTTGGTTAGAGAGTGGGTGTAATGGGATAGAGGGAGGGATGCAATGGGACAGAGGGAGGGATGTAATAGGACAGAGGGAGTGTTGTAATGGGGCAGAGAGAGGGATGTCGTTGGTTAGAGAGTGGGTGTAATGGGACAGAGAGAGAGGTGTAATGGGGCAGAGAGAGCGGTGTCGTTGGTTAGAGAGTGGGTGTAATGGGACAGAGAGAGGGGTGTAATGGGGCAGAGAGAGTGGGGTAATGGGGAAGAGAGAGGGTGTAGTTGGTTAGAGAGTGGATGTAATTGGGGCAGAGAGAGGGCTGTAATGGGCTAGAGGGAGGGATTCAATGGGACAGAGGGAGGGGTGTACTGGGACAGAGGGTGGGTTGTAATGGGGCAGAGAGAGGGGTGTCGTTGGTTAGAGAGTGGGTGTAATGGGATAGAGGGAGGGATGCAATGGGACAGAGGGAGGGATGTAATAGGACAGAGGGAGTGTTGTAATGGGGCAGAGAGAGGGATGTCGTTGGTTAGAGAGTGGGTGTAATGGGACAGAGAGAGGGGTGTAATGGGGCAGAGATAGGGGTGTAATGGGGCAGAGAGAGGGACGTTATTGGTTAGAGAGTGGGTGTAATGGGGCTGAGAGAGAGGTGTAATTGGGCAGACAGAGGGGTGTAATGAGGCAGTCAGAGGGGTGTAATGGGGCAGAGAGAGGGTGTCATTGGTTAGAGAGTGGGTGTAATGGGGCAGAGAGAGGGGTGTAATGGGGCAAGGAGAGGGTTGTAATGGGGCAGCGAGAGGGCTGTATTGGGAAAGAGGGATTAGTGTAATGGGGCAGAGAGAGAGGGGTGTAATGGGGCAGAGAGAGGGGTGTAGTTGGTTAGAGAGTGAGTGTAATGGGGCAGAGAGGGGTGTAATGGGGCAGAGAGAGGGGTGTAGTTGGTTAGAGAGTGGGTGTAATGGGGCAGGGAGAGAGTTGTAATGGGGCAGGGAGAGGGGTGTAATGGGGCAGGGTGAGAGTTGTAATGGTGCAGGGAGAGGGTTGTAATGGGACAGAGAAAGGAGTGTAAAGGGGCAGAGAGAGGGGTGTAATGGGGCAGGGAGAGGGGTGTACTTGATTAGACAGTGGGTGTAATGGGGCAGGGAGAGTGTTGTAATGGGGCAGGGTGAGGGTTGTAATGGGGCAGGGAGAGGGATGCAATGGGATAGAGGGAGGGATGTAATTGGACAGAGAGAGGGGTGTCGTTGGTTAGTGAGTGGGTGTAATGGGAAGAGAGAGGGCTGTAATGGGGCAGACAGAGGGGTGTAATGGGACAGAGAGAGGGGTGTCGTTGGTTGGATAGTGGGTGTAATGGGGCAGTGAGAGGGTGTAATGGGGCAGAGAAATGGGGGTAATGGGGAAGAGAGAGGGTATAGTTGGTTAGAGAGTGGGTGTAATGGGGCAGAGAGAGGGCTGTAATGGGGCAGGCAGAGGGGTGTAATGGAGCAGAGAGAGGGGGGTAATGGGGAAGAGAGGGGGTGTAGTTAGAGAGTGGGTGTAATAGCACAGAGAGAGGGGTGTAATGGGCCAGAGGGAGGGATGCAATGGGACAGAGGGAGGGGTGTAATGGGACAGAAGGAGGTTTATAATGGGGCAGAGAGAGGGATGCTGTTGGTTAGAGAATGGGAGTAATGGGGCAGAGAGAGGGGTGTAATTGGGCAGAAAGAGGGGTGTAATGAGGCAGTCAGAGGAGTGTAATGGGGCAGATAGAGGGGTGTCATTGGTTAGAGAGTGGGTGTAATGGGGCAGAGAGCGGGGTGTAATGGGGCAAGGAGACGGTTGTAATGGGGCAGGGAGAGGGCTGTAAAGGGGGGGAGAGGGCTGTAATGGGGCAGGGAGAGGGCTGTATTGGGAAAGAGGGATTAGTGTAATGGGGCAGAGAGAGAGGGGTGTAATGGGGCAGACAGAGGGGTGTAGTTGGTTAGAGAGTGGGTGTAATGAGGCAGAGAGGGGTTCGAATGGGGCAAACGGAGAGGTGTAGTTGGCTAGAGAGTGGGTGTAATGGGGCAGAGAGAGGGGTGTAATGGGGCAGAGAGAGGTGGGTAATGGGGAAGAGAGAGGGTGTGGCTGGTTAGATAGTGGGTGTAATGGGGCAGAGAGAGGGCTGTAATGGGGCAGACAGAGGGGTGTAATGGGACAGAGAGAGGGGTGTCGTTGGTGAGAGAGTGTGTGTAATGGGGCAGAGATAGGGGTGTAACAGGGCAGACAGAGGGGTGTAATGGGGCAGTCAGAGGGGTGTATTGGGGCAGAGAGAGGTGTGTTGTTGGTTAGAGAGTAGGTGTAATGAGGCAGAGAGAGGGGTGTTATGGGGCAGAGGGAGTGGTGTAATGGGACAGAGGGAGGGTTGTAATGGGGCAGAGAGAGCGGTGTCATTGGTTAGAGACTGGATGTAATGGGGCAGAGAGAGGGGTGTAATGAGGCAGACAGAGGGGTGTAATGGGGCAGAGAGAGGGATGCAATGGGACAGAGCGAGGCGTGTAATGGGACAGAGGGAGGTTTATAATGGGGCAGAGAGAGGGGTGTCGTTGGTTAGAGAATGGGAGTAATGGGGCAGAGAGAGGGGTGTAATTGGGCAGACAGAGGGGTGTAATGAGGCAGTCAGAGGGGTGTAATGGGGCAGAGAGAGGGGTGTTGTTGGTTAGAGAGTGGGTGTAATGAGGCAGAGAGAGGGGTGTTATGGGGCAGAGGGAGGGCTGTAATGGGGCAGAGAGAGCGGTGTTGTTGGTAAGAGAGTGGGTGTAATGGGGCAGAGAGAGGGGTGTAATGGGGCAGACAGAGGGGTGTAATGTGGCAGAGAGAGGGGTGTAATGGGGCAGAGAGAGGGACATCGTTGGTTAGAGAGTGGGTGTAATGGCACAGAGAGAGGGGTGTAATGGGCCAGAGGGAGGGATGCAATGGGACAGAGGGAGGGGTGTAATGGGACAGAGGGAGGTTTATAATGGGGCAGAGAGAGGGATGTCGTTGGTTAGAGAATGGGAGTAATGGGGCAGAGATAGGGGAGTAATTGGGCTGACAGAGGGGTGTAATGAAGCAGTCAGAGGGATGTAATGGGGCAGAGAGAGGGGTGTTATTGGTTAGAGTGTGGGTGTAATAGGGCAGAGAGAGGGCTGTAAAGGGCAGGGAGAGGGTTGTAATGGGGCAGGGAGAGGGCTGTATTGGGAAAGAGGGATTAGTGTAATGGGGCAGAGAGAGAGGGGTGTAATGGGGCAGACAGAGGGGTGTAGTTGGTTAGAGAGTGAGTATAATGGGGCAGAGAGGGATCTAATGGGGCAGACAGAGGGGTGTAGTTGGCTAGAGAGTGGGTGTAATGGCACAGAGAGGGGGGTGTAATGGGCCAGAGGGAGGGATGCAATGGGACAGAGGGAGTGGTGTAATGGGGCAGAGAGAGGGCTGTAATGGGGCAGACAGAGGGGTGTAATGGGGCAGAGAGAGGGGTGTCGTTGGTTAGAGAGTGGGTGTAATGGGGCAGAGATAGGGTGTAATGGGGCAGAGGGAGTGCTGTAATGGGACTGCGGGAGTGGTGTAATGGGACAGGGGGAGGGTTGTAATGGGATAGAGAGAGGGGTGTCATTGGTTAGAGACTGGGAGTAATGGGGCAGTGATAGGGGTGTAATGGAGCAGACATAGGGGTGTAATGGGGCAGAGAGAGGGGTGTAATGGGGCAGAGAGAGGGGTGTAATGGGGCAGACAGAGGGGTGTAATGGGGCAGTCAGATGGGTGTAATGGGGCAGAGAGAGGGGTGTAATGGGGCAGAGAGAGGGGTGTAATGGAGCAGACAGAGGTGTGTAATGTGGCAGAGATAGGGGTGTAATGGGGCAGAGAGAGGGACATCGTTGGTTAGAGAGTGGGTGTAATGGCACAGAGAGAGGGGTGTAATGAGCCAGAGGGAGGGATGCAATGGGACAGAGGGAGGGGTGTAATGGGACAGAGGGAGGTTTATAATGGGGCAGAGAGAGGAATGGCGTTGGTTAGAGAATGGGAGTAATGGGGCAGAGAGAGGGGTGTAATTGGGCAGACAGAGGGGTGTAATGGGGCAGTCAGAGAGGCGTAATGGGGCAGAGAGAGGGGTGTCATTGGTTGGGGAGTGGGTGTAATTGGGCAGAGAGAGGGGTGTAATGGGGCGAGGAGAGGGTTGTAATGGGGCAGGGAGAGGGCTGTAAAGGGCAGGGAGAGGGTTGTAATGGGGCAGCGAGAGAGCTGTATTGGGAAAGAGGGATTAGTGTAATGGGGCAGAGAGAGAGGGGTGTAATGGGGCAGACAGAGGGGTGTAGTTGGTTAGAGAGTGAGTGTAATGGGGCAGAGAGGGGATGTAGTGGTTCAAAATGAGGGGTGTAGTTGGCTAGAGAGTGGGTGGAATGGGGCAGAGAGAGGGGTTTGATGGGGCAGAGAGAGCGGTGTAGTTGGTTAGAGAGTGGGTGAAATGGGGCAGGGCGAGAGTTGTAATGGGGCAGGGAGAGGGTTGTAATGGGGCAAGGTGAGGGTTGTAATGGGGCAGGGAGAGGGCTGTAATGGGACAGAGAAAGGAGTGTAATGGGGCAGAGAGAGGGGTGTAATGGGGCAGGGAGAGGGGTGTAGTTGGTTAGACAGTGGGTGTAATGGGTCAGGGAGAGTGTTGTAATGGGGCAGGGAGAGGGGTGTACTTGGTTAGACAGTGGGTGTAATGGGGCAGGGAGAGTGTTGTAATGGGGCAGGGTGAGGGTTGTAATGGGGCAGGGAGAGGGATGCAATGGGATAGAGGGAGGGATGTAATGGGACAGAGGGAGTGTTGTAATGGGGCAGAGAGAGGGGGGTAATGGGGAAGAGAGAGGGTATAGTTGGTTAGAGAGTGGGTGTAATGGGACAGAGAGAGGGGTGTAATGGGGCAGGGAGAGGGGTGTAGTTGGTTAGACAGTGGGTGTAATGGGTCAGGGAGAATGTTGTAATGGGGCAGCGAGAGGGGTGTACTTGGTTAGACAGTGGGTGTAATGGGGCAGGGAGAGTGTTGTAATGGGGCAGGGTGAGGGTTGTAATGGGGCAGGGAGAGGGATGCAATGGGATAGAGGGAGGGATGTAATGGGACAGAGGGAGTGTTGTAATGGGGCAGAGAGAGGGGGGTAATGGGGAAGAGAGAGGGTATAGTTGGTTAGAGAGTGGGTGTAATGGGACAGAGAGAGGGGTTTAATGGGGCAGAGAGAGGGGGGTAATGGGGAAGAGAGAGGGTGTAGTTGGTTAGAGAGTGGGTGTAATGGGGCAGAGATAGGGCTGTAATGGGGCAGAGAGAGGGGCGTAATGGGGCAGAGAGAGGTGTGTCGTTGGTTAGAGAGTGGGTGTAATGGGGCAGTAATAGGGGTGTAATGTGGCAGAGAGAGGATTGTCATTGGTTAGAGAGTGGGTGTAATGGGGCAGAGATAGGGGTGTGATGGGGCAGACAGAGGGGTGTAATGGGGCAGTCAGATGGGTGTAATGGGGCGGAGAGAGGGGTGTTGTTGGTTAGAGAGTGGGTGTAATGGGACAGAGAGAGGGGTGTAATGGGGCAGAGAAAGGGGTGTCGTTGGTTAGAGAGTGGGTGTAATGGGGCAGAGAGAGAGGTGTAAGGGGCCAGAGGGAGGGATGCAATGGGACAGAGGGAGGAGTGTAGTGGGACAGAGGGTGGGTTATAATGGGGCAGAGAGAGGGGTGTCCTTGGTTAGAGAATGGGTGTAATGGGGCAGAGAGAGGGGTGTAATGGGGAAGTCAGAGGGGTGTAATGGGGCAGAGAGAGGGACATCGTTGGTTAGAGAGTGGGTGTAATGGGGCAGAGAGAGGGGTGTAATGGGGCAGTCAGAGGGGTGTGATGGGCAGACAGAGGGGTGCAATGGGGCACAAAGAGGGGTGTCATTGGTTAGAGAGTGGGTGTAATGGGACAGTGGAGGGATGCAATGGGACAGAGGGAGGGGTGTAATGGGGCAGATAGAGGGGTGTAATGCGGCAGAGAGAGGGGTGTAATGGGGAAGAGAGAGGGTGTAATTGGTTAGAGAGTGGGTGTAATGGGGCAGAGGGAGGGCTGTAATGGGGCAGACAGAGGGGTGTAATGGGGCAGAGAGAGGGGTGTCATTGGTTAGAGAGTGGGTGTAATGGGGCAGAGAGAGGGGTGCTATGGGGTAGAGGGAGGGCTGTAATGGGACAGTGGGGGGGGGTTTAATGGGAAAGAGGGAAGGTTGTAATGGGGCAGAGAGAGCGGTGTTGTTGGTAAGAGAGTGGGTGTAATGGGGCAGAGGGAGGGATGCAATGGGACAGAGGGAGGGTGTAATGGGACAGAGGGAGGTTTATAATGGGGCAGAGAGAGGGGTGTCGTTGGTTAGAGAATGGGAGTAATGGGGCAGAGAGAGGGGTGTAATGGGGCAGACAGAGGAGTGTAATGGGGCAGAGAGAGGGGTGTAATGGGGCAGAGAGAGGGACATCGTTGGTTAGAGAGTGGGTGTAATGGCACAGAGAGAGGGGTGTAATGAGCCAGAGGGAGGGATGCAATGGGACAGAGGGAGGGTGTAATGGGACAGAGGGAGGTTTATAATGGGGCAGAGAGAGGGGTGTCGTTGGTTAGAGAATGGGCGTAATGGGGCAGAGAGAGGGGTGTAATGGGGCAGACAGAGGAGTGTAATGGGGCAGAGAGAGGGGTGTAATGGGGCAGAGAGAGGGACATTGTTGGTTAGAGAGTGGGTGTAATGGGGCAGACAGAGGGGTGTAATGGGCAGAGAGAGGGATGCAATGGGACAGAGGGAGGGATGTAATGGGACAGAGGGAGGTTTATAATGGGGCAGCGAGAGGGGTGTCGTTGGTTAGAGAATGGGAGTAATGCGGCAGAGAGAGGGGTGTAATGGGGCAGACAGAGGGGTGTAATGAGGCAGTCAGAGGGGTGTAATGGGGCAGAGAGAGGGGTGTTGTTGGTTAGAGAGTTGGTGTAATGAGGCAGAGAGAGGGGTGTAATGAGGCAGTCAGAGGGGTGTAATGGGGCAGAGAGAGGGGTGTTGTTGGTTAGAGAGTGGGTGTAATGAGGCAGAGAGAGGGGTGTTATGGGGCAGAGGGAGTGCTGTAATGCGACAGCGGGAGGGGTGTAATGGGAAAAAAGGAAGGGTTGTAATGGGGCAGAGAGAGCGGTGTTGTTGGTAAGAGAGTGGGTGTAATGGGGCAGAGAGAGGGGTGTAATGGGGCAGACAGAGGGGTGTAATGTGGCAGAGAGAGGGGTGTAATGGGGCAGAGAGAGGGACATCGTTGGTTAGAGAGTGGGTGTAATGGCACAGAGAGAGGGGTGTAATGGGCCAGAGGGAGGGATGCAATGGGACAGAGGGGGGTGGGGGTGTGATGGGACAGAGGGAGGTTTATAATGGGGCAGAGAGAGGGATGTCGTTGGTTTGAGAATGGGAGTAATGGGGCAGAGATAGGGGTGTAATTGGGCAGACAGAGGGGTGTAATGAAGCAGTCAGAGGGATGTAATGGGGCAGAGAGAGGGGTGTCATTGGTTAGTGAGTGGGTGTAATAGGGCAGAGAGAGGGTTGTAAAGGGCAGGGAGAGGGTTGTAATGGGGCAGGGAGAGGGCTGTATTGGGAAAGTGGGATTAGTGTAATGGGGCAGAGAGAGAGGGGTGTAATGGGGCAGACAGAGGGGTGTAGTTGGGTGGAGAGTGAGTGTAATGGGGAAGAGAGGGATCTAATGGGGCAAAAGGAGGGGTGTAGTTGGCTAGAGAGTGGGTGTAAAGGGGCTGAGAGAGGGGTGTAATGGGACAGAGAGAGGGGTGTAATGGGGCAGAGAGAGGGGGGTAATGGGGAAGAGAGAGGGAGTAGTTGGTTAGAGAGTGGGTGTAATGGGCCAGAGGGAGAGATGCAATGGGACAGAGGGAGTGGTGTAATGGGGCAGAGGGAGGTTTATAATGGGGCAGAGAGAGGGATGTCGTTGGTTAGAGAATGGGAGTAATGGGGCTGAGATAGGGGTGTAATTGGGCAGACAGAGGGGTGTAATGAAGCAGTCAGAGGGATGTAATGGGGCAGAGAGAGGGGTGTCATTGGTTAGAGAGTGGGTGTAATGGGGCAGAGAGAGGGTTGTAAAGGGCAGGGAGAGGGCTGTATTGGGAAAGAGGGATTAGTGTAATGAGGCAGAGAGAGGGGTGTAATGGGCCGACAGAGGGGTGTAGTTGGTTAGAGAGTGAGTGTAATGGGGCAGAGAGGGATCTAATGGGGCAAAAGAAGGGGTGTAGTTGGCTGGAGAGTGGGTGTAATGGGGCTGGGAGAGGGGTGTAATGGGGCAGAGAGAGGGGTGTAATGGGGCAGAGAGAGGGGGTAATGGGGAAGAGAGAGGGTGTAGTTGGTTAGAGAGTGGGTGTAATGGGGCAGAGAGAGGGCTGTAATGGGGCAGACAGAGGGGTGTAATGGGGCAGAGAGAGGGGTGTAATGGGCCAGAGGGAGGGATGCAATGGGACAGAGGGAGGGGTGTAATGGGGCAGACAGAGAGGTGTAATGGGCAGTCAGAGGGGTGTAATGGGGCAGAGAGAGGGGTGTTGTTGGTTAGAGTGTGGGTGTAATGAGGCAGAGAGAGGGGTGTTATGGGACAGAGGGAGGGATGCAATGGGACAGAGGGAGGGGTGTAATGGGACAGAGGGAGGTTTATAATGGGGCAGAGAGAGGGGTGTCGTTGGTTAGAGAATGGGAGTAATGGGGCAGAGAGAGGGGTGTAATGGGGCAAACAGAGGGGTGTAATGGGGCAGAGAGCGGTGTAATGGGGCAGAGAGAAGAACATCGTTGGTTAGAGAGTGGGTGCAATGGGGCAGACAAAGGGGTGTAATGGGGCAGAGAGAGGGATGCAATGGGGCAGAGGGAGGGGTGTTATGGGACAGAGGGAGGTTTATAATGGGGCAGAGAGAGGGGTGTCGTTGGTTAGAGAATGGGAGTAATGGGGCAGAGAGAGGGGTGTTGTTGGTGAGAGAGTGGGTGTAATGAGGCAGAGAGAGGGGTGTAATGAGGCAGAGAGAGGGGTGTTGTTGGTTAGTGAATGGGTGTAATGAGGCAGAGAGAGGGGTGTTATGGGGCAGAGGGAGGGCTGTAATGAGACAGCGGGAGGGGTGTAATGGGACAGAGGGAGGGTTGTAATGGGGCAGAGAGAGCGGTGTTGTTGGTAAGAGAGTGGATGTAATGGGGCAGAGAGAGGGGTGTAATGGGGCAGAGAGAGGGACATCGTTGGTTAGAGAGTGGGTGTAATGGGACAGAGAGAGGGGTGTAATGGGGCAGGGAGAGGGGTGTAGTTGGTTAGACAGTGGGTGTAATGGGTCAGGGAGAATGTTGTAATGGGGCAGCGAGAGGGGTGTACTTGGTTAGACAGTGGGTGTAATGGGGCAGGGAGAGTGTTGTAATGGGGCAGGGTGAGGGTTGTAATGGGGCAGGGAGAGGGATGCAATGGGATAGAGGGAGGGATGTAATGGGACAGAGGGAGTGTTGTAATGGGGCAGAGAGAGGGGGGTAATGGGGAAGAGAGAGGGTATAGTTGGTTAGAGAGTGGGTGTAATGGGACAGAGAGAGGGGTTTAATGGGGCAGAGAGAGGGGGGTAATGGGGAAGAGAGAGGGTGTAGTTGGTTAGAGAGTGGGTGTAATGGGGCAGAGATAGGGCTGTAATGGGGCAGAGAGAGGGGCGTAATGGGGCAGAGAGAGGTGTGTCGTTGGTTAGAGAGTGGGTGTAATGGGGCAGTAATAGGGGTGTAATGTGGCAGAGAGAGGATTGTCATTGGTTAGAGAGTGGGTGTAATGGGGCAGAGATAGGGGTGTGATGGGGCAGACAGAGGGGTGTAATGGGGCAGTCAGATGGGTGTAATGGGGCGGAGAGAGGGGTGTTGTTGGTTAGAGAGTGGGTGTAATGGGACAGAGAGAGGGGTGTAATGGGGCAGAGAAAGGGGTGTCGTTGGTTAGAGAGTGGGTGTAATGGGGCAGAGAGAGAGGTGTAAGGGGCCAGAGGGAGGGATGCAATGGGACAGAGGGAGGAGTGTAGTGGGACAGAGGGTGGGTTATAATGGGGCAGAGAGAGGGGTGTCCTTGGTTAGAGAATGGGTGTAATGGGGCAGAGAGAGGGGTGTAATGGGGAAGTCAGAGGGGTGTAATGGGGCAGAGAGAGGGACATCGTTGGTTAGAGAGTGGGTGTAATGGGGCAGAGAGAGGGGTGTAATGGGGCAGTCAGAGGGGTGTGATGGGCAGACAGAGGGGTGCAATGGGGCACAAAGAGGGGTGTCATTGGTTAGAGAGTGGGTGTAATGGGACAGTGGAGGGATGCAATGGGACAGAGGGAGGGGTGTAATGGGGCAGATAGAGGGGTGTAATGCGGCAGAGAGAGGGGTGTAATGGGGAAGAGAGAGGGTGTAATTGGTTAGAGAGTGGGTGTAATGGGGCAGAGGGAGGGCTGTAATGGGGCAGACAGAGGGGTGTAATGGGGCAGAGAGAGGGGTGTCATTGGTTAGAGAGTGGGTGTAATGGGGCAGAGAGAGGGGTGCTATGGGGTAGAGGGAGGGCTGTAATGGGACAGTGGGGGGGGGTTTAATGGGAAAGAGGGAAGGTTGTAATGGGGCAGAGAGAGCGGTGTTGTTGGTAAGAGAGTGGGTGTAATGGGGCAGAGGGAGGGATGCAATGGGACAGAGGGAGGGTGTAATGGGACAGAGGGAGGTTTATAATGGGGCAGAGAGAGGGGTGTCGTTGGTTAGAGAATGGGAGTAATGGGGCAGAGAGAGGGGTGTAATGGGGCAGACAGAGGAGTGTAATGGGGCAGAGAGAGGGGTGTAATGGGGCAGAGAGAGGGACATCGTTGGTTAGAGAGTGGGTGTAATGGCACAGAGAGAGGGGTGTAATGAGCCAGAGGGAGGGATGCAATGGGACAGAGGGAGGGTGTAATGGGACAGAGGGAGGTTTATAATGGGGCAGAGAGAGGGGTGTCGTTGGTTAGAGAATGGGCGTAATGGGGCAGAGAGAGGGGTGTAATGGGGCAGACAGAGGAGTGTAATGGGGCAGAGAGAGGGGTGTAATGGGGCAGAGAGAGGGACATTGTTGGTTAGAGAGTGGGTGTAATGGGGCAGACAGAGGGGTGTAATGGGCAGAGAGAGGGATGCAATGGGACAGAGGGAGGGATGTAATGGGACAGAGGGAGGTTTATAATGGGGCAGCGAGAGGGGTGTCGTTGGTTAGAGAATGGGAGTAATGCGGCAGAGAGAGGGGTGTAATGGGGCAGACAGAGGGGTGTAATGAGGCAGTCAGAGGGGTGTAATGGGGCAGAGAGAGGGGTGTTGTTGGTTAGAGAGTTGGTGTAATGAGGCAGAGAGAGGGGTGTAATGAGGCAGTCAGAGGGGTGTAATGGGGCAGAGAGAGGGGTGTTGTTGGTTAGAGAGTGGGTGTAATGAGGCAGAGAGAGGGGTGTTATGGGGCAGAGGGAGTGCTGTAATGCGACAGCGGGAGGGGTGTAATGGGAAAAAAGGAAGGGTTGTAATGGGGCAGAGAGAGCGGTGTTGTTGGTAAGAGAGTGGGTGTAATGGGGCAGAGAGAGGGGTGTAATGGGGCAGACAGAGGGGTGTAATGTGGCAGAGAGAGGGGTGTAATGGGGCAGAGAGAGGGACATCGTTGGTTAGAGAGTGGGTGTAATGGCACAGAGAGAGGGGTGTAATGGGCCAGAGGGAGGGATGCAATGGGACAGAGGGGGGTGGGGGTGTGATGGGACAGAGGGAGGTTTATAATGGGGCAGAGAGAGGGATGTCGTTGGTTTGAGAATGGGAGTAATGGGGCAGAGATAGGGGTGTAATTGGGCAGACAGAGGGGTGTAATGAAGCAGTCAGAGGGATGTAATGGGGCAGAGAGAGGGGTGTCATTGGTTAGTGAGTGGGTGTAATAGGGCAGAGAGAGGGTTGTAAAGGGCAGGGAGAGGGTTGTAATGGGGCAGGGAGAGGGCTGTATTGGGAAAGTGGGATTAGTGTAATGGGGCAGAGAGAGAGGGGTGTAATGGGGCAGACAGAGGGGTGTAGTTGGGTGGAGAGTGAGTGTAATGGGGAAGAGAGGGATCTAATGGGGCAAAAGGAGGGGTGTAGTTGGCTAGAGAGTGGGTGTAAAGGGGCTGAGAGAGGGGTGTAATGGGACAGAGAGAGGGGTGTAATGGGGCAGAGAGAGGGGGGTAATGGGGAAGAGAGAGGGAGTAGTTGGTTAGAGAGTGGGTGTAATGGGCCAGAGGGAGAGATGCAATGGGACAGAGGGAGTGGTGTAATGGGGCAGAGGGAGGTTTATAATGGGGCAGAGAGAGGGATGTCGTTGGTTAGAGAATGGGAGTAATGGGGCTGAGATAGGGGTGTAATTGGGCAGACAGAGGGGTGTAATGAAGCAGTCAGAGGGATGTAATGGGGCAGAGAGAGGGGTGTCATTGGTTAGAGAGTGGGTGTAATGGGGCAGAGAGAGGGTTGTAAAGGGCAGGGAGAGGGCTGTATTGGGAAAGAGGGATTAGTGTAATGAGGCAGAGAGAGGGGTGTAATGGGCCGACAGAGGGGTGTAGTTGGTTAGAGAGTGAGTGTAATGGGGCAGAGAGGGATCTAATGGGGCAAAAGAAGGGGTGTAGTTGGCTGGAGAGTGGGTGTAATGGGGCTGGGAGAGGGGTGTAATGGGGCAGAGAGAGGGGTGTAATGGGGCAGAGAGAGGGGGTAATGGGGAAGAGAGAGGGTGTAGTTGGTTAGAGAGTGGGTGTAATGGGGCAGAGAGAGGGCTGTAATGGGGCAGACAGAGGGGTGTAATGGGGCAGAGAGAGGGGTGTAATGGGCCAGAGGGAGGGATGCAATGGGACAGAGGGAGGGGTGTAATGGGGCAGACAGAGAGGTGTAATGGGCAGTCAGAGGGGTGTAATGGGGCAGAGAGAGGGGTGTTGTTGGTTAGAGTGTGGGTGTAATGAGGCAGAGAGAGGGGTGTTATGGGACAGAGGGAGGGATGCAATGGGACAGAGGGAGGGGTGTAATGGGACAGAGGGAGGTTTATAATGGGGCAGAGAGAGGGGTGTCGTTGGTTAGAGAATGGGAGTAATGGGGCAGAGAGAGGGGTGTAATGGGGCAAACAGAGGGGTGTAATGGGGCAGAGAGCGGTGTAATGGGGCAGAGAGAAGAACATCGTTGGTTAGAGAGTGGGTGCAATGGGGCAGACAAAGGGGTGTAATGGGGCAGAGAGAGGGATGCAATGGGGCAGAGGGAGGGGTGTTATGGGACAGAGGGAGGTTTATAATGGGGCAGAGAGAGGGGTGTCGTTGGTTAGAGAATGGGAGTAATGGGGCAGAGAGAGGGGTGTTGTTGGTGAGAGAGTGGGTGTAATGAGGCAGAGAGAGGGGTGTAATGAGGCAGAGAGAGGGGTGTTGTTGGTTAGTGAATGGGTGTAATGAGGCAGAGAGAGGGGTGTTATGGGGCAGAGGGAGGGCTGTAATGAGACAGCGGGAGGGGTGTAATGGGACAGAGGGAGGGTTGTAATGGGGCAGAGAGAGCGGTGTTGTTGGTAAGAGAGTGGATGTAATGGGGCAGAGAGAGGGGTGTAATGGGGCAGAGAGAGGGACATCGTTGGTTAGAGAGTGGGTGTAATGACACAGAGGGAGGGGTGTAATGGGCCAGAGGGAGGGATGAAATGGGACAGAGGGACGGGTGTGATGGGACAGATGGAGGTTTATAATGGGGCAGAGAGAGGGATGTCGTTGGTTAGAGAATGGGAGTAATGGGGCAGAGATAGGGGTGTAATTGGGCAGACAGAGGGGTGTAATGAAGCTGTCAGAGGGATGTAATGGGGCAGAGAGAGGAGTGTCATTGGTTAGAGAGTGGGTGTAATTGTGCAGAGAGAGGGTTGTAAAGGGCAGGGAGAGGGTTGTAATGGGGCAGGGAGAGGGCTGTATTGGGAAAGTGGGATTAGTGTAATGGGGCAGAGAGAGAGGGGTGTAATGGGGCAGACAGAGGGGTATAGTTGGGTGGAGAGTGAGTGTAATGGGGCAGAGAGGGATCTAATGGGGCAAAAGGAGGGGTGTAGTTGGCTAGAGAGTGGGTGTAATGGGGCTGAGAGAGGGGTGTTATGGGGCAGAGAGAGGGGTGTAATGGGGCAGAGAGAGGGGGGTAATGGGGAAGAGAGAGGGTGTAGTTGGTTAGAGAGTGGGTGTAATGGGGCAGAGAGAGGGCTGCAATGGGGCAGTCAGAGGGGTGTAATGGGGCAGAGAGAGGGGTGTCGTTGGTTAGAGAGTGGGTGTAATGGGGCAGAGATAGGGTGTAATGGGGCAGACAGAGGGGTGTAATGGGGCAGTCAGAGGGGTGTAATGGGGCAGAGAGAGGGGTGTTGTTGGTTAGAGAGTGGGTGTAATGAGGCAGAGACAGGGGTGTTATGGGGCAGAGAGAGGGATGCAATGGGACATAGGGAGGGGTGTAATGGGACAGAGGGAGATTTATAATGGGGCAGAGTGAGGGGTGTAATGGGGCAGAGAGAGGGGTGTAATGGGGCAGAGAGAGTGACATCGTTGGTTAGAGAGTGGGTGTAATGGGGCAGACAGAGGGGTGTAATGGGGCAGAGAGAGGGATGCAATGGGACAGAGGGAGGGGTGTAATGGGACAGAGGGAGGTTTATAATGGGGCAGAGAGAGGGGTGTCCTTGGTTAGAGAATGGGAGTAATGGGGCAGAGAGAGGGGTGTAATTGGGCAGTTGGAGGGGTGTATTGAGGCAGTCAGAGGGGTGTAATGGGGCAGAGAGAGGGGTGTTGTTGGTTAGAGAGTGGGTGTAATGAGGCAGAGAGAGGGGTGTAATGAGGCAGTCAGAGGGGTGTAATGGGGCAGTAAGAGGGGTGTTGTTGGTTAGAGAGTGGGTGTAATGAAGCAGAGAGTGGGGTGTTATGGGGCAGAGGGAGGGCTGTAATGGGACAGAGGGAGGGGTGTAATGGGACAGAGGGAGGGTTGTAATGGGGCAGAGAGAGCGGTGTAATGGGGCAGACAGAGGGGTGTAATGTGGCAGAGAGAGGGGTGTAATGGGGCAGACAGAGGGACATCGTTGGTTAGAGAGTGGGTGTAATGGCACAGAGAGAGGGGTGTAATGGGCCAGAGGGAGGGATGAAATGGGACAGAGGGAGGGGTGTGATGGGACAGATGGAGGTTTATAATGGGGCAGAGAGAGGGATGTCGTTGGTTAGAGAATGGGAGTAATGGGGCAGAGATAGGGGTGTAATTGGGCAGACAGAGGGGTGTAATGAAGCAGTCAGAGGGATGTAATGGGGCAGAGAGAGGGGTGTCATTGGTTAGTGAGTGGGTGTAATAGGGCAGAGAGAGGGTTGTAAAGGGCAGGGAGAGGGTTGTAATGGGGCAGGGAGAGGGCTGTATTGGGAAAGAGGGATTAGTGTAATGGGGCAGAGAGAGAGGGGTGTAATGGGGCAGACAGAGGGGTGTAGTTGGGTGGAGAGTGAGTGTAATGGGGCAGAGAGGGATCTAATGGGGCAAAAGGTGGGGTGTAATGGGGAAGAGAGAGGGTGTAGTTGGTTAGAGAGTGGGTGTAGTGGGGCAGAGAGAGGGCTGTAATGGGGCAGAGATAGGGGTGTCGGTGGTTAGAGAGTGGGTGTAATGGGGCAGACAGAGGGGTGTAATGGGGCAGTCAGAGGGGTGTAATGGGGCAGAGAGAGGGGTGTTGTTGGTTAGAGAGTGGGTGTAATGAGGCAGAGAGAGGGGTGTTATGGGGCAGAGAGAGAGATGCAATGGGACAGAGGGAGGTGTGTAATGGGACAGAGGGAGGTTTATAATGGGGCAGAGAGAGGGGTGTCGTTGGTTAGAGAATGGGAGTAATGGGGCAGAGAGAGGGGTGTAATGGGGCAGACAGAGGGGTGTAAGGGGGCAGTGAGAAGGGTGTAATTGGGCACAGAGAGGGACATCGTTGGTTAGAGAGTGGGTGTAATGGGGCAGACAGAGGGGTGTTATGGGGCAGAGAGAGGGATGCAATGGGACAGAGGTAGGGCTGTAATGGGGCAGAGAGAGGGGTGTCGTTGGTTAGAGAGTGGGTGTAATGGGGCAGAGATAGGGGTGTAATGGGGCAGAGAGAGGGGTGTAATGGGGCAGTCAGAGAGGCGTAATGGGGCAGAGAGAGGGGTGTTGTTGGTTAGAGAGTGGGTGTAATGAGGCAGAGAGAGGGGTGTAATGAGGCAGAGAGAGGGGTATTATGGGGCAGAGGGAGTGCTATAATGGGACAGCGGGAGGGGTGTAATGGGACAGAGGGAGGGTTGTAATGGGGCAGAGAGAGTGGTGTCATTGGTAAGAGATGGGTGTAATGGGGCAGAGAGAGGGGTGTAATGGGACAGACAGAGGGGTGTAATGTGGCAGAGAGAGGGGTGTAATGGGGCAGAGAGAGGGACATCGTTGGTTAGAGAGTGTGTGTAATGGCACAGAGAGAGGGGTGTAATGAGCCAGAGGGAGTAATGCAATGGGACAGAGGGAGGGGTGTAATGGGGCAGAGAGAGGAATGTCATTGGTTAGAGAATGGGAGTAATGGGGCAGAGAGAGGGGTGTAATTGGGCAGACAGAGGGGTGAAATGAGGCAGTCAGAGGGGTGTAATGGGGCAGAGAGAGAGGGGTGTCATTGGTTAGAGAGTGGGTGTAATGGGGCAGAGAGAGGGGTGTAATGGATCAAGGAGAGGGTTGTAATGGGGCAGGGAGAGGGCTGTAAAGGGCAATGAGAGGGTTGTAATGGGGCAGGTAGAGGGCTGTATTGGGAAAGAGGGATTAGTGTAATGGGGCAGAGAGAGAGGGGTGTAATGGGGCAGACAGAGGGGTGTAGTTGGCTAGAGAGTGGGTGTAATGGGGCAGAGAGAGGGGTGTACTTGGTTAGAGAGTGGGTGTAATGGGGCAGGGAGAGAGTTGTAATGGGGCAGGGAGGGGGTTGTAATGGGGCAGGGAGTGGGCTTTAATGGGACAGAGAAAGGAGTGTAATGGGGCAGAGGGCGGGGTGTAATGGGGCAGGGAGAGGGGTGTAGTTGTTTAGACAGTGGGTGTAATGGGGCAGGGAGAGTGTTGTAATGGGGCAGGGTGAGGATTGTAATGAGGCAGGGAGAGGGATGCAATGGGATAGAGGGAGGAATGTAATGGGACAGAGGGAGTGTTATAATGGGGCAGAGAGAGGGGTGTCGTTGGTTCGAGAGTGGGTGTAATGGCACAGAGAGAGGGGTGTAATGGGCCAGAGGGAGTAATGCAATGGGACAGAGGGAGGGGTGTGATGGGACAGAGGGAGGTTTATCATTGGGCAGAGAAAGGGATGTCATTGGTTAGAGAATGGGAATAATGGGGCAGAGATAGGGGTGTAATTGGGCAGACAGAGGGGTGTAATGAAGCAGTCAGAGGGATGTAATGGGGCAGAGAGAGGGGTGTCATTGGTTAGTGAGTGGGTGTAATTGGGCAGTTAGAGGGTTGTAAAGGGCAGGGAGAGGGTTGTAATGGGGCAGGGAGAGGGCTGTATTGGGAAAGAGGGATTAGTGTAATGGGGCAGAGAGAGAGGGGTGTAATGGGGCAGACAGAGGGGTGTAGTTGGCTAGAGAGTGGGTGTAATGGGGCTGAGAGAGGGGTGTTATGGGGCAGAGAGAGGGGTGTAATGGGGCAGAGAAAGGGGGGTAATGGGGAAGAGAGAGTGTGTAGTTGGTTAGAGAGTGGGTGTAGTGGGGCAGAGAGAGGGCTGTAATGGGGCAGACAGAGGGGTGTAATGGGGCAGAGAGAGGGGTGTCGTTGGTTAGAGAGTGGGTGTAATGGGGCAGATATAGGGTGTAATGGGGCAGACAGAGGGGTGTAATGGGGAAGAGAGAGGGGTGTAATGGGGCAGAGAGAGGGGTGTTGTTGGTTAGAGAGTGGGTGTAATGAGGCAGAGAGAGGGGTGTTATGGGGCAGAGGAAGGGATGCAATGGGACAGAGGGATGGGTGAAATGGGACAGAGGGAGGTTTATAATGGGGCAGAGAGAGGGGTGTCGTTGGTTAGAGAATGGGAGTAATGGGGCAGAGAGAGGGGTGTAATGGGGCAGACAGAGGGGTGTAATGGGGCAGACAGAGGGGTGTAATGGGGCAGAGAGAGGGACATCGTTGGTTAGAGAGTGGGTGTAATGGGGCAGACAGAGGGGCGTAATGGGGCAGAGAGAGGGATGCAATGGGACAGATGGAGGGGTGTAATGGGACAGAGGGAGGTTTATAATGGGGCAGAGAGAGGGGTGTCCTTGGTTAGAGAATGGGAGTAATGGGGCAGAGAGAGGGGTGTAATTGGGCAGATAGAGGGGTGTAATGAGGCAGTCAGAGGGGTGTAATGGGGCAGAGAGAGGGGTGTTGTTGGTTAGAGAGTGGGTGTAATGAGGCAGAGAGAGGGGTGTAATGACGCAGTCAGAGGGGTGTAATGGGGCAGAGAGAGGGGTGTTGTTGGTTAGCGAGTGGGTGTAATGAAGCAGAGAGAGGGGTGTTATGGGGCAGAGGGAGGGCTGTAATGGGACAGCGGGAGGGGTGTAATGGGACAGAGGGAGGGTTGTAATGGGGCAGTGAGAGCGGTGTTGTTGGTAAGAGAGTGGGTGTAATGGGGCAGAGAGAGGGGTGTAATGGGGCAGAGGAGGGGTGTAATGTGGCAGAGAAAGGGGTGTAATGGGGCAGACAGAGGGACATCGTTGGTTAGAGAGTGGGTGTAATGGCACAGAGAGAGGGGTGTAATGGGCCAGAGGGAGGGATGAAATGGGACAGAGGGAGGGGTGTGATGGGACAGATGGAGGTTTATAATGGGGCAGAGAGAGGGATGTCATTGGTTAGAGAATGGGAGTAATGGGGCAGAGATAGGGGTGTAATTGGGCAGACAGAGGGGTGTAATGAAGCAGTCAGAGGGATGTAATGGGGCAGAGAGAGGGGTGTCATTGGTTAGTGAGTGGGTGTAATTGGGCTGAGAGAGGGTTGTAAAGTGCAGGGAGAGGGTTGTAATGGGAAAGAGGGATTAGTGTAATGGGGCAGAGAGAGAGGGGTGTAATGGGGCAGACAGAGGGGTGTAGTTGGGTGGAGAGTGAGTGTAATGGGGCAGAGAGGGATCTAATGGGGCAAAAGGAGGGGTGTAGTTGGCTAGAGAGTGGGTGTAATGGGGCAGGGAGAGGGCTGTATTGGGAAAGAGGGATTAGTGTAATGGGGCAGAGAGAGAGGGGTGTAATGGGGCAGACAGAGGTGTGTAGTTGGCTAGAGAGTGGGTGTAATGGGGCTGAGAGAGGGGTGTAATGGGGCAGAGAAAGGGGGGTAATGGGGCAGAGAGAGTGTGTAGTTGGTTAGAGAGTGGGTGTAGTGGGGCAGAGAGAGGGCTGTAATGGGGCAGACAGAGGGGTGTAATGGGGCAGAGAGAGGGGTGTCGTTGGTTAGAGAGTGGGTGTAATGGGGCAGATATAGGGTGTAATGGGGCAGACAGAGGGGTGTAATGGGGAAGAGAGAGGGGTGTAATGGGGCAGAGAGAGGGGTGTTGTTGGTTAGAGAGTGGGTGTAATGAGGCAGAGAGAGGGGTGTTATGGGGCAGAGGAAGGGATGCAATGGGACAGAGGGATGGGTGAAATGGGACAGAGGGAGGTTTATAATGGGGCAGAGAGAGGGGTGTCGTTGGTTAGAGAATGGGAGTAATGGGGCAGAGAGAGGGGTGTAATGGGGCAGACAGAGGGGTGTAATTGGGCAGACAGAGGGGTGTAATGGGGCAGTGAGAGGGACATCGTTGGTTAGAGAGTGGGTGTAATGGGGCAGACAGATGGGTGTAATGGGGCAGAGAGAGGGATGCAATGGGACAGATGGAGGGGTGTAATGGGACAGAGGGAGGTTTATAATGGGGCAGAGAGAGGGGTGTCCTTGGTTAGAGAATGGGAGTAATGGGGCAGAGAGAGGGGTGTAATTGGGCAGTCAGAGGGGTGTAATGGGGCAGAGAGAGGGGTGTTTTTGGTTAGAGAGTGGGTGTAATGAGGCAGAGAGAGGGGTGTAATGACGCAGTCAGAGGGGTGTAGTGGGGCAGAGAGAGGGGTGTTGTTGGTTAGCGAGTGGGTGTAATGAAGCAGAGAGAGGGGTGTTATGGGGAAGAGGGAGGGCTGTAATGGGACAGCGGGAGGGGTGTAATGGGACAGAGGGAGGGTTGTAATGGGGCAGTGAGAGCGGTGTTGTTGGTAAGAGAGTGGGTGTAATGGGGCAGAGAGAGGGGTGTAATGGGGCAGACAGAGGGGTGTAATGTGGCAGAGAAAGGGGTGTAATGGGGCAGACAGAGGGACATCGTTGGTTAGAGAGTGGGTGTAATGGCACAGAGGGAGGGGTGTAATGGGCCAGAGGGAGGGATGAAATGGGACAGAGGGAGGGGTGTGATGGGACAGATGGA
The DNA here is from genome assembly GCF_037043375.1 of Chiloscyllium plagiosum. Classification (NCBI taxonomy): domain Eukaryota; kingdom Metazoa; phylum Chordata; class Chondrichthyes; order Orectolobiformes; family Hemiscylliidae; genus Chiloscyllium; species Chiloscyllium plagiosum. The sequence goes on along the minus strand of NW_028270145.1, from coordinate 112,356,635 downwards.
GGTTTATAATGGGGCAGAGAGAGGGATGTCATTGGTTAGAGAATGGGAGTAATGGGGCAGAGATAGGGGTGTAATTGGGCAGACAGAGGGGTGTAATGAAGCAGTCAGAGGGATGTAATGGGGCAGAGAGAGGGGTGTCATTGGTTAGTGAGTGGGTGTAATTGGGCTGAGAGAGGGTTGTAAAGTGCAGGGAGAGGGTTGTAATGGGGCAGGGAGAGGGCTGTATTGGGAAAGAGGGATTAGTGTAATGGGGCAGAGAGAGAGGGGTGTAATGGGGCAGACAGAGGGGTGTAGTTGGGTGGAGAGTGAGTGTAATGGGGCAGAGAGGGATCTAATGGGGCAAAAGGAGGGGTGTAGTTGGCTAGAGAGTGGGTGTAATGGGGCTGAGAGAGGGGTGTAATGGGGCAGAGAGAGGGGTTTAATGGGGCAGAGAGAGGGGGGTAATGGGGAAGAGAGAGGATGTAGTTGGTTAGAGAGTGGGTGTAATGGCACAGAGAGAGGGGTGTAATGAGCCAGAGGGAGTAATGCAATGGGACAGAGGGAGGGGTGTAATGGGGCAGAGAGAGGAATGTCATTGGTTAGAGAATGGGAGTAATGGGGCAGAGAGAGGGGTGTAATTGGGCAGACAGAGGGGTGTAATGAGGCAGTCAGAGGGGTGTAATGGGGCAGAGAGAGAGGGGTGTCATTGGTTAGAGAGTGGGTGTAATGGGGCAGAGAGAGGGGTGTAATGGATCAAGGAGAGGGTTGTAATGGGGCAGGGAGAGGGCTGTAAAGGGCAATGAGAGGGTTGTAATGGGGCAGGTAGAGGGCTGTACTGGAAAAGAGGGATTAGTGTAATGGGGCAGAGAGAGAGGGGTGTAATGGGGCAGACAGAGGGGTGTAGTTGGCTAGAGAGTGGGTGTAATGGGGCAGAGAGAGGGGTGTACTTGGTTAGAGAGTGGGTGTAATGGGGCAGGGAGAGAGTTGTAATGGGGCAGGGAGAGGGTTGTAATGGGGCAGGGAGTGGGCTGTAATGGGACAGAGAAAGGAGTGTAATGGGGCAGAGAGAGGGGTGTAATGGGGCAGGGAGAGGGGTGTAGTTGTTTAGACAGTGGGTGTAATGGGGCAGGGAGAGTGTTGTAATGGGGCAGGGTGAGGATTGTAATGAGGCAGGGAGAGGGATGCAATGGGATAGAGGGTGGAATGTAATGGGACAGAGGGAGTGTTATAATGGGGCAGAGAGAGGGGTGTCGTTGGTTAGAGAGTGGGTGTAATGGGGCAGAGATAGGGGTGTAATGGGGCAGAGAGAGTGGTGTCATTGGTTAGAGAGTGGGTGTAATGGGGCAGAGAGAGGTCTGTAATGGGGCAGACAGAGGAGTGTAATGGGGAAGAGAGAGGGGTGTTGTTGGTTAGAGAGTGGGTGTAATGGGGCAGAGATAGGGGTGTAATGGGGCAGACAGAGGGGTGTGATGAGGCAGTCAGAGGGGTGTAATGGGGCAGAGAGGGGGGTGTAATGGGGCAGAGAGAGGGGTGTAATGGGGCAGAGAGAGGGTTGTAATGGGGCAGAGAGAGGGGTGTAATGGAGCCGAGAGAGGGGTGTTATGGGGCAGAGAGAGGGGTGTAATGGGACAGAGGGAGGGGTGTAATGGGGCAGAGGGAGGGGTGTAATGGGGCAGACAGATGGGTGTAATGGGACAGAGGGAGGGGTGTAATGGGACAGAGAGAGGGTTGTAATGGGGCAGAGAGAGGGTTGTGATGGCGCAGAAAGAGGGTTGTAATGGGGCAGAGGGAGGGGTGTAATGGGGCAGACAGAGGGGTGTAATGTGGCAGAGAGAGGGGTGTAATGGGGCAGAGAGAGGGGTGTAATGGGGCCGAGAGAGGGGTGTTATGGGGCAGAGAGAGGGCTGTAATGGGACAGAGGGAGGGGTGTAATGGGGCAGAGGGAGGGGTGTAATGGGTCTGAGAGAGGGGTGTAATATGTCAGAGAGAGGGTTGTAATGGGACAGAAGGAGGGTTGTAATGGGGCAGAGAAAGGGTTGTGATGGCGCAGAGAGAGGGTTGTAATGGGGCAGAGGGAGGTGTGTAATGGGGCAGAGAGAGGGGTGTAATGGGGCAGAGAGAGGGTTGTAATGGGGCAGAGAGAGGGGTGTAATGTGGCAGAGAAAGGGGTGTAATGGGGCAGACAGAGGGACATCGTTGGTTAGAGAGTGGGTGTAATGGCACAGAGGGAGGGGTGTAATGGGCCAGAGGGAGGGATGAAATGGGACAGAGGGAGGGGTGTGATGGGACAGATGGAGGTTTATAATGGGGCAGAGAGAGGGATGTCATTGGTTAGAGAATGGGAGTAATGGGGCAGAGATAGGGGTGTAATTGGGCAGACAGAGGGGTGTAATGAAGCAGTCAGAGGGATGTAATGGGGCAGAGAGAGGGGTGTCATTGGTTAGTGAGTGGGTGTAATTGGGCTGAGAGAGGGTTGTAAAGTGCAGGGAGAGGGTTGTAATGGGGCAGGGAGAGGGCTGTATTGGGAAAGAGGGATTAGTGTAATGGGGCAGAGAGAGAGGGGTGTAATGGGGCAGACAGAGGGGTGTAGTTGGGTGGAGAGTGAGTGTAATGGGGCAGAGAGGGATCTAATGGGGCAAAAGGAGGGGTGTAGTTGGCTAGAGAGTGGGTGTAATGGGGCTGAGAGAGGGGTGTAATGGGGCAGAGAGAGGGGTTTAATGGGGCAGAGAGAGGGGGGTAATGGGGAAGAGAGAGGATGTAGTTGGTTAGAGAGTGGGTGTAATGGCACAGAGAGAGGGGTGTAATGAGCCAGAGGGAGTAATGCAATGGGACAGAGGGAGGGGTGTAATGGGGCAGAGAGAGGAATGTCATTGGTTAGAGAATGGGAGTAATGGGGCAGAGAGAGGGGTGTAATTGGGCAGACAGAGGGGTGTAATGAGGCAGTCAGAGGGGTGTAATGGGGCAGAGAGAGAGGGGTGTCATTGGTTAGAGAGTGGGTGTAATGGGGCAGAGAGAGGGGTGTAATGGATCAAGGAGAGGGTTGTAATGGGGCAGGGAGAGGGCTGTAAAGGGCAATGAGAGGGTTGTAATGGGGCAGGTAGAGGGCTGTACTGGAAAAGAGGGATTAGTGTAATGGGGCAGAGAGAGAGGGGTGTAATGGGGCAGACAGAGGGGTGTAGTTGGCTAGAGAGTGGGTGTAATGGGGCAGAGAGAGGGGTGTACTTGGTTAGAGAGTGGGTGTAATGGGGCAGGGAGAGAGTTGTAATGGGGCAGGGAGAGGGTTGTAATGGGGCAGGGAGTGGGCTGTAATGGGACAGAGAAAGGAGTGTAATGGGGCAGAGAGAGGGGTGTAATGGGGCAGGGAGAGGGGTGTAGTTGTTTAGACAGTGGGTGTAATGGGGCAGGGAGAGTGTTGTAATGGGGCAGGGTGAGGATTGTAATGAGGCAGGGAGAGGGATGCAATGGGATAGAGGGTGGAATGTAATGGGACAGAGGGAGTGTTATAATGGGGCAGAGAGAGGGGTGTCGTTGGTTAGAGAGTGGGTGTAATGGGGCAGAGATAGGGGTGTAATGGGGCAGAGAGAGTGGTGTCATTGGTTAGAGAGTGGGTGTAATGGGGCAGAGAGAGGTCTGTAATGGGGCAGACAGAGGAGTGTAATGGGGCAGAGAGAGGGGTGTTGTTGGTTAGAGAGTGGGTGTAATGGGGCAGAGATAGGGGTGTAATGGGGCAGACAGAGGGGTGTGATGAGGCAGTCAGAGGGGTGTAATGGGGCAGAGAGAGGGGTGTTGTTGGTTACAGAGTGGGTGTAATGGGGCAGAGAGAGGGATGTAATGGGGCAGAAAGAGGGGTGGAATGGGGCAGAGAGAGGGGTGTAATGGGGCAGAGAGAGGGGTGTCATTGGTTAGAGAGTGGGTGTAATGGCACAGAGAGAGGGGTGTAATAGGCCAGAGGGAGGGATGCAATGGGACAGAGGGAGGGGTGTAATGGGACAGAGGGAGGCTTATAATGGGGCAGAGTGAGGGGTGTCATTGGTTAGAGAATGGGTGTAATGGGGCAGAGAGAGGGGTGTAATGGGACAGAGAGAGGGGTGTAATGGGGCAGAGAGAGGGTTGTAATGGGGCAGAGGGAGGGGTGTAATGTGGCAGAGAGAGGGGTGTAATGAGACAGAGAGAGGGTTGTAATGGGACAGAGAGAGGGGTGTAATGGGGCAGAGAGAGGGGTGTAATGGGGCAGAGAGAGGGTTGTAATGGGGCAGAGGGAGGGGTGTAATCGGGCAGAGAGAGGGGTGTAATGGGGCAGAGAGAGGCATGTAATGGGGCAGAGAGAGGGGTGTAATGGGGCAGAGAGAGGGTTGTAATGGGGCAGAGAGGGGGGTGTAATGGGGCAGAGAGAGGGGTGTAATGGGGCAGAGAGAGGGTTGTAATGGGGCAGAGAGAGGGGTGTAATGGAGCCGAGAGAGGGGTGTTATGGGGCAGAGAGAGGGGTGTAATGGGACAGAGGGAGGGGTGTAATGGGGCAGAGGGAGGGGTGTAATGGGGCAGACAGATGGGTGTAATGGGACAGAGGGAGGGGTGTAATGGGACAGAGAGAGGGTTGTAATGGGGCAGAGAGAGGGTTGTGATGGCGCAGAAAGAGGGTTGTAATGGGGCAGAGGGAGGGGTGTAATGGGGCAGACAGAGGGGTGTAATGTGGCAGAGAGAGGGGTGTAATGGGGCAGAGAGAGGGGTGTAATGGGGCCGAGAGAGGGGTGTTATGGGGCAGAGAGAGGGCTGTAATGGGACAGAGGGAGGGGTGTAATGGGGCAGAGGGAGGGGTGTAATGGGTCTGAGAGAGGGGTGTAATATGTCAGAGAGAGGGTTGTAATGGGACAGAAGGAGGGTTGTAATGGGGCAGAGAAAGGGTTGTGATGGCGCAGAGAGAGGGTTGTAATGGGGCAGAGGGAGGTGTGTAATGGGGCAGAGAGAGGGGTGTAATGGGGCAGAGAGAGGGTTGTAATGGGGCAGAGAGAGGGTTGTAATGGAGCAGAGGGAGGGGTGTAATGGGGCAGAGAGAGGGGTGTAATGGACTTCCTGGTAATCGGGAATCTCCTTTATGTGTTTACCTTGTCTGGTCCTGTTAGAATGTTATAGGTTTCGATGAGAACCCCCTCTCTCTTCTAAATCCCAGTGAAAATAATCCGAACCGATCCAGTCTCTCCTCATACATCAGCCCTGCCATCCCAGGGATCAATGTGGGAAACCTTCACTGCACTCCCTCCTTCACCAGAACGTCGTTCCCCAGTTAATGAGGTCCTGGAGTGGGGATCGGGACCAGCCTTCTGGCTCGGGACAGGGACACTGTACCACAACCTCTCATTTCACACACATCTCTGAAATTCCTGTGACACAACCGGAACGTCTCGAGGGCAGCTGGGGATGGGAAATAAATGGTGGCTAGCCAGCAATGCCCATGAGTGAATTAAAACAAAAAAAACAGCCCATTTTTAATCATGTATTCAGGAAGAATCCCAAAGTGCTTTGGTCAATGGGAGCTTTTTTGTAGAATTGAGTTATGGAAGCAATGATAAATCACATCCAACAGCAGGATGGGCTCGAAGGGATGAATGGCCCCCTCCAACCTGTGTGAGAGGAGACTATACCAATGCTGCTCATATCTATGTTATGGATATGGATTGTGGCTGGAGCATCGACGCAGTACCTGTAAGACTGAGCTCATCATGGCTGGCTGGTGGAGTGGGTTGGCCCCAGCACAGGTACAGTGTGCACAGACTGAAAGGGAATGAATGGGTGACCAACAGAGAGAGTGAGAGCACCAAGCGCAGGAACACCGCGGGTTCTGCGACAGATTTGGATGCTGCTGGCGGAGCTGGATGTTCAGTGAAATGCAGCGAGAGACAAATCCGTGGCGTCAGGAGTAGATCAGCTGCTCAAGTGCAAGAGGGCTAGTGACAGGGGAGCTGTTGGTCTCGTGGCAAGCTCACTGGGCTGCTTATCTAGAGACCTAGGTGATGTTTTGGAGACGCAGGTTCAAAGCTGGCTATGGCAGATGGTGGGATGTGAATTCGATAATAATTGGGAATTAGGAATCTAATAATGACCATAAATCCATTGTCAGAAAAACCCATCTGGTTCCCTAATGTTCTTTTTGGGAAAGGAAATCGACCATCTTTACCTGGTCTGGACTATATGTGACTCCAGACTCACAGTAATGTGACTCCTAACTGCCCTCTTCATTGACCATCCCCATTCGGGTAATGAGCCCCATATGAAGGGATTGTGTTATGAGCAGAGACTGGAGGTGATCTCATTGAAACACATTGGATCCTTCACAAGCTTGACCCTCATGGGAGAGTTTAGGACCAGAGGGCACAGCTTGAGAACAAAGGGACGCCAATGTAAGACTGAGGTGAGGAGGAATTCCTTCTCTCAGAGAGATGTGAGTCTCCATTCCATGGAGAGCTGTAGGGGCACAGTCCTTGTGTGTGTTTAAGGCAGAGATCAATACATTCCTGATCAGCCAGGGAATCAAATGTTATAGGGAAAGGGTAGGATAATAGACAATAGACAATAGGTGCAGGAATAGGCCATTCTGCCCTTCGAGCCTGCACCACCATTCAATATGATCATGGCTGATCATCCTTAATCATGTGAGATCATGTGTGAAATGTCAGATCAGGCATGATGCTAGTGAATGGCAGAGCAAGCTGGAGGGGCCGAATGGCCTACTCCTGTTTCCTATTTCTTATAGTCTCATGGTTATAGAGAGAATGCAGAAATTTATTGGAAAGATAATCTTTTGTGTTTCCTTATGAGAGTAAGAAATGTTGGAGTCACTTTTTTAAAAAGTTCATTGAGAGGCTCTTGTGTTCCTGTTTGCTGACTAACTTCCTAGGATAAATAATTCCAAGGATAAAATTCATGGTCTATCAAGTTGGGTTTCACTCTGGGATTGGACTTGCTCTGTAATAACACCAGCTGGTATCGCAACACCTCCCAGTGGGATGTAACAGATTTCAGGTCACTACTGACGAAGGGCTCTGGCCCAAAACATCAATTTTCCTGCTCCTCGGATGCTGCCTGACCTGCTGTGCTTTTCCAGCACCACTCTAATCTTGACTCTAATCTCCAACATCTGCAGTACCCACTTTTGCCTTCGAGTCACCACTGCAGAGTGCTCTTGGTTAGTTAGTCCAACATGTATCCACCAGCCACATCCCTAAATCAGGAAATCAAATGGTGAGCATGTGGGATCATACTGTGTACCATTGACCTGTGCCAATGACGTGGAGGCAGGGGGTATGTGGAGAAAGGGGAGAGAGGGTGGGTGTTTTGGCTGGTGTAAGCTGACTGTTTCCAGCTGAGGTCATCAGACAGGAAGCACTTTATTCGAGCTAGTGACGAGATCCTGACTACCTTCCTGACAGCTCCATGAGTTAATTATTTTTGCTCACAAGAAAATCAGTAATTAGCTGAGCTTTCTGCAGCCTGGAACACTCCTTCCCAGTTCCCGGTTTCCCTGTGCCGCTAAATACCAGGCAAGTATACACCAGCTTGCACTTATTTGGGGATAAAAATAGAAGGTGGGGGGCGATGTGAGTTTGATCTTACAGTCAATTTCTTTCTTATTGAAACATAAAGTGCAGTCCATGTGCTGAAGATCATTAGCAAAATTACTAGAACAAAGAGAGATGTTTTTTTTTGAAAAACAGTGTGTTTTTGTGATCGGGAAACAAATCATCGAATCTCTACAGTGTGGAAACAGGCCATATGGCCCACTGAGTCCATATTGGCCATCCCCCATCCAGACCCACTCCATAACCCCTCATTTCCCACAGCCAACCCACCTAGTCTGCACACTGCTGGACACTATTGGGTAATTGAGCATAGCCAATCCATCTGAACCTTCATATCTTTGGACTGTGGGAGGGAACCGGAGCACCCAGAGGAAATCCACGCAGACAATCTATAAACCCCATCTGGCTCACCAGCATCCTTCAAGCAGAGGTTTCCCAACCATCAACATTGCTGATGCTCTGTGAATGCCATTCGATATTCCGATGCATTCACTTCTGGTTTCTCCAGCTGCTGAAGTGCACGGATCTCAGTGATCCCCACAGCGGCTGGGGAAGTATGAGGGAGTGTAGTTAGCCCCCTGGCCCAGGAGGGCCACCACCCCTAGCACTGTGGGTGGCTATGGAATGGATTTGCACACCATCCACTTGTACAAACCCATCACATAAATGATGAAGACGTGTGTTATGGACCAGGCCAGACCTTAACTTTTCCAGTTATTTGAAGCAGGTGTTAGGTGGATATTCCAGGAGGGATGCAGCTGGTCAAACCACTCGGTTTTAAACAAAACAGAATTCACTTACACACAAACCAAAGAAACCGAATTTAGAATTACACAACTATTTGAAAACCCAACCGACATGAAAATGTAACTTAACAAAGAGCTGATCCGAGTTCCTGCAACATCCAAGAAACACACCCCTTGGCAAAAAGGTAAATTCAAACACAGGCTCTGACAGGAGAGCGATGCCAGAGAGAGAGAGAGGCTCAGCATGGAGCTGTTTCCTTGGGTTCCCAGCTAAAAGTAACCCCAAACTAGAAACATCCCTGAATTGGGGGAACTGGCCACTCCCCTTTCATTATACACCCATTTTTAAAAAAAAAGCCTGAAAGTCCTTTCTGCTTGTTGATTTAGACTGCATCTGTTAGCGATGATTAAAGTAGCCAGTTCAGACATTTCGACACCTCTGCCTTTACAACCCCTCTAAAAAAAAACCAAGACAGAATAACCTTGTTAAAAGGAGCAGCATTGTTACACATTAACCCTGTGCACTGCGATGGTTCCTGAGGTGGTATAAGTCCACTCGCTGACCCTTTGGTGTGTCTTTGGCTAGCACCAAATTATCAAGATATGCCCGGACCAGCTGGATAGCATTCTAATCTCAGGGACCACTGCAAAGTCTGGAGGAGGTCTTATTATGTTCTTCTGAGGCAGGTATCTGGCTAAAGTGGGGAAACTGTGTGTTCCAGGTGGGTGAGGTAATATGGCTCAAGTAGAGAGTTGACAAGGACAGATTATACTCTGTCACAGAGAAGGGGAAAGCCATAAGGAGGAGCTACAACTCCAAGCAACATAATGGAGTCAACACTTTTCCCAGGTCCCCAAAATTACAAGGGGGTTTCCAGTCCACGCAGGCATCTTCAGTGATGGTTCTTCAGAGATTCTGGGAGTTATCCTTAAACAGAAACGGGAGTGATATTGTCCACGGTCAAATCCAGGGAAAAGATCGCAACAAACACAAACACTTTGACACTTCCTGCAGGAGCCCTGCACAGAGACGATTGTTCCACAGACACGTGACTGAGGATGAGGCCGCCCGCAGTGACTCTTTGACAATCTTCTTGGAAGAGACATTCGCCAATTACTGTACCCCCTCCGGCCAGGAACATAAGAACCAGGAGCAGGAGTAGGCCGTCTGGCCCCTCGAGCCTGCTCCGCCACTCGATAAGATCATGGCTGATCTTTTCATGGATTCAGCGCCACTTACCCACCCTCTCACCATAACCTCTAATTCCTTTATTTTTCCAAAAAAAAAGAATCTATCTTAGCTTTAAAAGCACTTACTGAAGTCGCATCAACTATTTCACTGGGCGGGGAATTCCATAGATTAACAACCCTCTGGATGAAGTAGTTCCTTCTCAATTCAGTCCGAAATCTGGTCCCCCTAATCTTGAGGCTATGCCCTCTTGTCCTAGTTTCACCTGCCAGTGGAAACATCCTCTCTACAACAGGATTGGGACTGGGGTCAAAGTCACTTGTGATGCCTCATCATCACAGTAAAGAGGGACTTAGAGAAGGAGGGATGTGATCACCCCTACAAGAGGAAAATCACTAATCACTCTCCTTGGAGAGTTGAGTGTGAGTTACCTTGATAACAGGCAATGGCAGGGCCTGTTGGTACTGGAGCCTTTTATAAAGCAGACCCGGTAATGGGCTCTGCATGGAATTATTTAATTGCCTGCACCGGTGATTGCTGCTGGTGGTTAGTAGTTTACAAAGAAAGGTCTTGGTGATTTTGGGAAAGTCACTCACAGGTTGATAAAACCATCAGGGGCATGGATAGGGCAAGTAGCCAAGAGTTTTTCCCCAGGTTAGGAGAGTTCAAAACTAGAGGGTGTAGGCTTAGGGTGAGAAGGGAAAAAATTAAAAGGGACCTGAGGGGTATCTTTTGCACTCAGAGGGTGATACGGGTATGGAATGAGCTGCCAGAGGAAGTGGTGGAGGCAGGTACAATTACAACATTTAAAAGGCATCTGGATGGGTATATGAATAGGAAGGGTTTAGAGGGATATGGGCCAAGTGCTGGCAAATGGGACTTGATTAAGTTAGGATATCTGGTCGGCATGGATGGGTCTTTTTCTGCACTGTACATCTCTATGACTCTATGACTTGTATGTGATAACACTCCCAGCTGGGAAAGGTACAGCAGACTGAGGGATGGGTGTTCAGAACTGTATGTCCCAGCATAGGGCTTGTCTATGAACACCGAGGGTAGTGCCTCTGGTTTGTTGTTCAACAATAAATGATGTTCCTTTTCCAGCCAGGCTTCCTGGACTATTATGAATTAGGAAGGGAGGTAGGCCCTTCAGCCTGTTGAGTCTGATTAGTTTACATGTTGAATTCCACATTCCCATCGCCCTCCATTCCCCTGCCTAAGAGACTGCCTTAAAAATATTTCATATTCAGTCCCCACCCCAACCACAACCCTCAGAGGCACAGCGTTCCCAAGAAATCAAGACCCATAACACATTCCCAGAGAAAGTGATTCCTTCTCACCCGAATGTAAATTGTTCTGATCACTGGTTTTTTTGGCATTCTTGCATTTGTCCTGATGAGAGAGAAAACCACAGCCACAGGTCTCTCTAGGTGGAGATCAGAAGAAATATGGAGCTGGAGATACAAGTGTTTATTAGTTTGTAGTCTAGGAAACAGACTCTGATGGAAGTAGCATTACAAACAGAATGGCGGGAATTAACAAGATCGATGTGTCGGTGGGAGATAGAGAGAGACAAACAGCAATGGAAAGTTATTGAAAAGGATTACACTTAATTAATCTAAAGTATTCCTGGTAGGCGTCGTCTGAAAACATTAATGATTCACTCTCACAAACCACAGATTGTTCATTTAGCCATTTCACTCTTTCAACTAATGTCATGTCTCATTACATAATAACTCTGAACTACAGCTCCAATAACACCCAGCCTCCCAAACATGTCTACCTCAATGATCACTCAGCACTTCTTTATTCTCTGCATTTCTTGCCCGTCCTTAATTGCCCTTGAGCTGAGTGAGTGCCAGACCACCTCAGAGGGCAGCTATGGGTCAATCACATGGCATTGGGCCTGGAGTCACGTGTAGGCCAGACCTGCATGGGGGGGGGTTTGTTTTGTAATAACAAGGTTCAAAGTTGCTAATATTGACAGAGACATTTTTATTACCCAGATTTTGAAATTGTGAATTCCACTGAGTATCACACTGGGATTTGAATCAGTGTCCGTACAGCATCAGTCTGAGTCTCGGAATTACTTCCACAGTTTCCTTAGGATTACGTTACCGTCTTCCTTGTATCTGACTTGCTCTTGTAGCCACAGTATTTATGTGGCTGGTCCAACCCCCAGTGGGACAGGCTTTGGGGAGGCAATGAGCTCATGGTATTATCACTGAACCATTAATGCAGAGTCCCAGGTAATGTTCTGGGGGACCTGTGTTCATATCCTGCCATGACAGATGGTAAAATTTGAATTCAATAAAATTCTGGAATTAAGAGTCTAATGATGACCATAAATCCTTTGTTGATTGTTGGAAAAACTCATCTAAATCACTAAAGTCCTTCAGGGAAAGAAACTGCCATCCTTACCTGGTCTGGCTCCATGTGACTCCAGCCCAACAGCAATGTGGTTGAATCTTACCTGCTCTCTGGGCAATTAGGGATGGGCAATAAATGCTGACCTAGCCATTGATACCCTCATCCCATGAATGAATAAAGAAAAACAAATTCAGTTTCCAGTTAAATGCAACCCCCAGGATGTTGATGGTGGGGATTACAGCGATGGTATAAGTTATTCATTCAAGGGATGTGGGGGATTGCTGGCTGGACCTGCATCTAGGGGGCAGTCCCTAATTGCCCCTTGAGAAGGTGGGGATGAGCTGCCTTCTTGAACCGCTGCAGTCCATGTGCTGTAGGTAGACCCACAATGCCCTGAAGGAGGGAATTCCAGGATTCTGACCCAGAGACACTGAAGGAACAGTGATATATTTCTAAGTCAGGATGGTGAGTGGCTTGGAGGGGAATTTGCAGGGGGTGGTGTTCCCATGGATCTGCTGCCCTTGTCCTTCTAGATGGAAGTGGTCGTGGGTTTGGAAGATGCTGTCTGAGGATCTTTGGTGAGTTTCTGCAGGGCATCTTGTAGATGGTCCACACTGCTGCTACTGAGCGTCAGTGGTGGGGGGAGGGGATGTTTGTGGATGTGGTGCCAATCAAGTTGGGGCTACTTTGTCCTGGATGGTGTTAAGCTTCCTGAGTGCTGTTGGAGCTGCCCCCATCCAGGAAAGTGGGGAGTATTCCATCACCCTCCTGACTTGTGCCTTGTAGATGGTGGACAGGCTTTGGGGAGTCAGGAGGTGAGTTACTTGCTTTTGGATTCGAAGTCTTTTTAAGTTTAAGAACTGTAAGTCAGGTGCAGTAAATAAAACAATACTAGAGAAAGGGAAACAAAACTCCCAGCTGACTGCAGTAATCCGAACCTCTGACCTGCTCTTGTAGACATAGTGTTTATGTGGTGAGTCCAGTTCAGTTTCTAGTCACTGGTAGCTCCCATGGTATTGATAATGGGACATTCAGTGATGGTAATGCCTTTGAATGTCAAAGTACAGCAAGTAGATTGTCTTATATAGAGATGGTCATTTATTGCATTTCTGTGGCGTGAATGTTACTTATCACTTGTCAGCCCAAAGACTGTGTACTCCCAGGTCTTGCTGCGTTTGAACATGGACTGCTATTGGATTATGGCCATTACCTGGTGCTCGGAACCAAATCAATGTTTACAATGTCCACTCTTACCTTTAATGGGACTGTCTTCATATTCTAGATTTGTTATGAGCAGATTGGTCATAGAATAGAATTCCTACAGTGTGGAAGCAGGTCATTCAGCCCATCAAGTCCACACTGACCATCCAAACAGCGTCTCATCCAGACCCACCCCATGGCTAAATCAGCTGACCTGCACATCCCTGGGCACTATGGGCAATCTAACATGGCCAATCCACCAAGCCTACACATCCATGGACAATTTAACATGGCTGACTCAACTAACCTGCACACCTTTGGACTGTGGGAGAAAACCCACGCAGACACGGGGAGACTGTGCAAACTCCACACAGACAGTCACCCGAGGCTGGGATCGAACCTGGGACCCTGGTTCTGTGAGGCAGCAGGGCTAACCACTGAGCCACCATGCCACCCTTTAATCCCGATGGCTGCTATGGTGGGATCTCAACCCATAGCATGTAGGAGCAGTAAGGCCATTTTCTCCATCGAGTCGGCTCCAACACTCAATGAGATCATGGATGATCTGATTATTTTCAAATAAAAACAGAAAATGCTGGGAAAACTCAGCAGCTCTGGCAGCATCTGTGGAGAGAAAGTGGGGTTAACGTTTCAGATACTGTGACCCTTCCTCAGAACTGATGTCTTATGCAGTGATCCTCAGCTCAATCAATATTCAATACTTTCCAAGCCCAGGTGATCTTTACTTCTCCCAACTCACTGAGATCTACCCTCTCCTTGCAGGGAGATCACTGTGACATTATGTGTATCCCAAAACTCTGTGGGGAGCTAGGGAAGTGATTGCTCGGCTTCTTGCTGAGATATTTGTATCATTGAGAGTCACAGGTGAGGTGCCGGAAGACTGGAGGTTGGCAAACGTGGTTCCACTGTTTAAGAAGGGCGGTAAAGACAAGCCAGGGAACTATAGACTGGTGAGCCTGACCTCAGTGGTGGGCAAGTTGTTGGAGGGAATCCTGAGGGACAGGATGTACCTGTATTTGGAAAGGCAAGAACTGATTAGGGATAGTCAACATGGCTTTGTGCGTGGGAAATCATGTCTCTTAAACTAGATTGAGTTTTTTGAAAAGGTACCAAGGAAGATTGATGAGGGCAGAGCGGTAGATATATATATGGACTTCAATAAGGCGTTCAACAATGTTCTTCATGGTAGACTATTTAACAAGATTAGATCACATGGGATCCAGGGAGAGCCAGCCATTTGGATACAGAACTGGCTCGAAGGTAGAAGACAGAGGGTGGTGGTGGAGGGTTGTTTTTCAGACTGGAGGCCTGTGACCAGGGGGTGCCACAAGGATTGGTGCTGGGCCCATTGCTTTTTATCATTTACATAAATGACTCGGATGTGAATGTAGGAGATATAGTTAGTAAGTTTGCAGCAGACGGTACAAAATTGGAGGTGCAGTAGATGGAGAAAAGCATGTGATGGAGGCTGGTACAATTGCAACATTTAAAAGGCATCAGGATGGGTATATGATAGGAAGGGTTTAGAGGGATATGGGTCAAGTGCTGGCAAATGGGACTACATTAATTTCGGATATCTGGTCGGAATGGACAAATTGGACCACAGTCTGTTTCAGCGCTGTCCATCTCTTTACCACAGGAATAGTAATTTAACATTTCACTGAATTGAAGGATTAATCACTACTTTTCTTTGTGATCCTTGCTTTGGGACATTAATTGCTGCATTAAAATCATAATCAGTATTGTCCCCAATCCACATTCTAAGGGCCAAGGCAGGAATTTAATACGTTTAAGTGACAGCGCAGTTTAACCCTCTGCGCATGCACAACTGATCAGAGTCACCATTAAAACCATCGGCAGTCCATTCCAGTCACCCCCAACCCTCGTCTACACTGTGAGGGGTCACAGAGTCAATCAGACAGTGAGTATTTACAACACAAAAGAGGCCCTTTGGCCCATCGCATCCATACTGATCATCAATCATCTATCTCGATCAATGTTAGATTCCAGACCCTGGCCCATTCACTTGGTACAACAAGTGCACATTTAAATAGCTCACCAATGTTGCAATGGCTCCTGCCTACACCACTCATTCAGGCATCTAAGCCAATCCTAACCGTAACCCTAACCCTAACCTTAACCCATAAACCTAACCCTAACCCTAACCCTAACCCGTAAATCTAAATGTAACCCTAACCATAACGCTAACCCATAACCCTAAACCTAACTCTAATCCTAACTTTAACCTTAACCCTAGCCCTAACACTAACACTAACGCTCACCCTAGTCCTAACACTAGCTTGACCCAACCCGACCCTAAACCTAACCCAACCTGATGTTAACCCTTACACTAACCTGACCCTAACCCTAACTTGACTTAATCCTAACCCTAACCCTAACCTTAACCTGACACCTTCCCTAACCCTTACCCTAACACTAACCTAACCTAGTCTTTACCCTAATCTTAACACCACCTTGAGCCTGGCCCCAATCCAGATCCTAACCCTTCCCGAAGCCTAACTCTAACACTGACCCTGACTCGAACCCTAACATTTACCCTAACCCTAACCCTGAGCCCAAATCTAACCCTGACCCTAACCCTGACCCTAACCTTGAACCTGACCTTAACCCTGACCCTAACCTTGACCCTAACCCTAACCCTAACCCTGATCCTCACCCCAACCCTAAATTTAACCCTGACTTTGATTCTAATCCTGCCCCAACCCTGACCCTGACCCTAAACCTAACTTTAACCCTGACTCTGTCCCTAACCCTGACCCTGAACCTGAAACTGACCGGAACCCTAACTTTAACAATGACCCTGACTCTGACTCTGACCCTAACCCTAACTTTAACCCTGACCCTGACCCTAACCGTCTGGGTGAAAACATTCCCTCAAATCTCCCCTAAACCTCCTGCTCCTTACTTGCTTTCCATTGGTGGCCTCTCTTTACTGATTCCTAGATGAAGAGGAAGTGTTTTCTCTTCTCTTCCCTATCGATGCCCCTCCTGATTGTGTCCACCTCAGTCAGATCCCATGCTCAGCCTCCCCCAGCCTTGCCCAGAGGCCTGAGCAGAACATGCCACCTGATCTTACTGGGGTAAATGAATGTCCGAAATGTAAAGGGTATTCACCTGAAGATGGTAACTCTATCTGGATGGGGACTGCCGTGTTGTGGATGGTGTTCGGTTGAGAGTGTATGTTTTTCCCATTGAATCTGCTTTTGTGTTACAGTTCATGATCAAAGAGCCCAAAACTTTCAAATATTGAACATCTTCTGTGCTGTTGCTGTTTTAATGAGAGGCGAGAGCAGAGGGAAGCAGCTGTTCCTGCTACAGGAAGCAGTCAGACATCTCTTTGGTGTTGGTTTGATTTATTCACTGAGATTGAAGCTCTCTCAGTGGGAGTCCCTGCTTCCTGGAGGCTGGCTTCACCTGAGCATCCTTTTCGATTATCCCTGAGACTGGAAGTTTCCATCTGGCTTTTTAACACGGGGTAGTCTTTCCCACCTTCATCTTCCACACCCTCTGCTCAACTCTATCCCGTCGGAATAAAACCAGGATGGCCTGGGAAAACACCAATGAAATCAGGAACAGGAGTAGACCATTCGGCCCGTTGAATTGCCAATCTGATCGTCCTCAGGCCTTCTTTGATTTGATTTGATTTGATTCATTATTGTCACGTACCTAGGTACAGTGAAACCTTCTGTTTCTCGTGCAGTACGGGCAGACCATACTGTACAAAGGGTATTAGGATAGTGAGCGGGGAATGCAATGTTACAGTAGAAGCTGATCTTGAATCTGTCGGTACGTGTGTTTGAGCTTTTGTATCTTCTGCCTGACAGAAGAGAGTATAATTGGGGGAGGGGGGGGGGGTGAGGGAGGGTGAGTTGGTGGGGTGTGGGGGGAGTGTCTTTGATTATGTCCTGAGGCAGTGAGGAGTGCTGATGGAGCTAATGGAAGGAAGGCTGGTTTTGCGTGATGAACTGGGCTGTATTCACAACTCTCTGTAGTTTCTTATGGTCCTAGGCAGAGCAGTTGACATACCAAGGCGTGATGCACTCGGATAGAATGTTTTCCATGCTTTCCTGCCTTTTCCCCATGACCCTCGATTCCTCTCCTGATTGAAAATCTATTCCAGCCGTGAATATACTTAATGACCCAGTCTTGACAGCTGCCTGACGAGAAATATTCCACTGATCCATTCCCCTCTGGGAGAAGAAATTCCTCCTCATACCTGTCTTAAATAGGCGACCCCTCATTCTGAGATGATGTCCTCTGGTCCTAGACATTCCCACAAGGGGCAACAAACTCTTCACATCTCCCCTGTCAAGTCCCCTAAGAATTTTATATGTTTCATTAAGGTCACCTCTTGTTCCACTAAACTCCAATGAGTCCAATGAGTCAATCTCTCCTCATACCACAGTCCCTGGGATCAGCTGAGTGAACCTGCTGGACTGCCTGTCATCCCTTAGATACGGAGTCCAAAACTGTTCCCAGTGTTCCGGCTGTGGTCTGACCTAGTGGTGCAGATAGTTTTCACATGGATGGTCCACCTGGTATTGGGATAGGGATTGACCAGAAAGACAGAATACCCCCTTCCTCGACTAGTCTTCAAAATACCGTTCGTGGGTCCTTCCCTGTTCAGCTGAGGGGCCTTGGGTTAACATCTCATTTGGACGAATACTCCAAAGAGCTTGGTCATGTGGGAATGTCACAGCGAGACCCCACAGACAGCAACAAGGTCATGGCCTGCTCATCTGTAATGCCTTAATGAAAGTCGGGAACACTGGTCACGGATGAGACGCTCAATCCCTCACCTCGGCTTTCCAATCGAGGCATCAGATTGTTTCCATGCACCGGAGAGAGGGAGGCCCCAGGCCTCCATACCCTGCCTCAGTGGATTGATGATATCAATGACCAGGCAGGCCTTCCTCAGTGCAGCGTTGGGAGCGGGAGCTGTGGTTATGGTGACCAGCGTACTTTCTCACAGGGATGGCCATTACACACCCAATCACAACTGACACTTTAGTCAATGTTTAACTACACCCCCTGAGAGTGTTTGGTGGGGACAGTGTTGAGAGAGCTTTACTCAGTATCTAACCCCATGCTGTCCCTGTCCCTGCCCCTAGGAGTGTTTGGTGGGCACAGTGTAGTCATAGAGTCTAAGAGATGGACAGCGCCGAAACAGACGCTTTGGTCCAACCCGTCCATGCCGACCAGATATCCCAACCCAATCTAGTCCCACCTACCAGCACCTGGCCCATATCCCTCCAAAGCCTTCCTATTCATATACCCATGCAAATGCCTTTTAACTGTTGCAATTGTACCAGCCTCCACCATTTCCTCTGGCAGCTCATTCCATACACGTACCACCCTCTGTGTGAAAAAGTTGCCCCTTAGGTCTCTTTTCTATCTTTCCCCTCTCACCCTAAACCTATGCCCTCTTGTTCTGGACTCTCCGACTCCAGGGAAAAAACTTTGCCTATTTACCCTATCCATGCCCCTCATAATTTTGTAAACCTCTATAAGGTCACCCCTCAGCCTACGACGCTCCAGAGAAAACAGCCCCAGCCTGTTCAGCCTCTCCCTGTAGCTCAGATACTCCAACCCTGGCAACATCCTTGTAAATCTTTTCTGAACCCTTTCAAGTCTCACAACATCTTTCTGATAGGAAGGAGACCAGAATTGCATGCAATATTCCAACAGTGGCCTAACCAATGTCCTGTACAGCCGCAACATGACCTCCCAACTCCTGTACTCAATACTCTGACCAATAAAGGAAAGCATACCAAATGCCTTCTTCACTATCCTATCTACCTGCGACTCCACTTTCAAGGAGCTATGAACCTGCACTCCAAGCTCTCTTTGTTCAGCAACACTCCCCAGGACCTTACCATTAAGTGTATAAGTCCTGATAAGATTTGCTTTACCAAAATGCAGCACCTCGCATTGATCTGAATTAAACTCCATCTGCCACTTCTCAGCCCATTGGCCCATCTGGTCCAGATCCTGTTGTAATCTGAGGTAATTTTCTTCGCTGTCCACTGCACCTCAAATTTTGGTGTCATCTGCAAACTTACTAACTGTACCTCTTATGCTCGCATCCAAATCATTTATGTAAATGACAAAACGTAGAGGGCCCAGCACCGATCCTTGTGACACTCCACTGGTCACAGGCCTGCAGTCTGAAAAACAACCCTCCACCACCACCCTCTGTCTTCTACCTTTGAGCCAGTTCTGTATAGAGGGAGCTTTACTCCCTGTCCTGGGAGTGTTTGATGGGGAGAGTGTAGAGGGAGCTTTACTCTGTATCTAACCCTGTGCTGTCCCTGTCCGGGGAGTGTTTGATGGGGAGAGTGTAGAGGGAGCTTTACTCTGTATCTAACTCCGTGCTGTCCCTGTCCTGGGAGTGTTTGATGGGGACAGTGTAGACGGAGCTTTACTCTGTATCTAACCCCGTGCTGTCCCTGTCCCTGGGAGTGTTTGATGGGGACAGTGTAGACGGAGCTTTACTCTGTATCTAACCCCGTGCTGTCCCTGTCCCTGGGAGTGTTTGATGGGGACAGTGTAGACGGAGCTTTACTCTGTATCTAACCCCGTGCTGTCCCTGTCCCTGGGAGTGTTTGATGGGGGACAGTGTAGAGGGAGCTTTACTCTGTATCTAACACCGTGCTGTCCCAGTCCTGGGAGTGTTTGATGGGGAGAGTGTAGAGGGAGCTTTACTCTGTATCTAACCCTGTGCTGTCCCTGTCCTGGGAGTGTTTGATGGGGACAGTGTAGAGGGAACTTTACTCTGTATCTAACCTCGTGCTGTCCCTGTCCCTGGGAATGTTTGATGGGAACAGTGTAGAGGCAGATTTACTCTGTATCTAACCCCATGCTGTCCCTGTCCTGGGAGTGTTTGATGGGGGGAGAGTAGAGGGAGCTTTACTCTGTATCTAACCCCATGCTGTCCCTGTCCTGGGAGTGTTTGAATGGGGGGAGAGTAGAGGGAGCTTTACTCTGTATCTAACCCCGTGCTGTCCCTGTTTTGGGAGTGTTTGATGGGGGGGGAGTAGAGGGAGCTTTACTCTGTATCTAACCCTGTGCTGTCGCTGTCCTGGGAGTGTTTGATGGGGATAGTGTAGAGAGAGCTTTACTCTGTATCTAACCCCGTGCTGTCCCTGTCCTGGGAGTGTTTGATGGGGAGAGTGTAGAGGGAGCTTTACTCTGTATCTAACCCTGTGCTGTCGCTGTCCTGGGAATGTTTGATGGGGATAGTGTAGAGAGAGCTTTACTCTGTATTTAACCCCGTGCTGTCCCTGTCCTGGGAGTGTTTGGTGGGGAGAGTGTGGAGGAAGCTTTACTCTGTATCTAACCCCATACAGTCCCTTTCCTGGGAGTGTTTGGTGGGGAGAGTGTGGAGGGAGCTTTACTCTGTATCTAAGCCCATACAGTCCCTTTCCTGGGAGTGTTTGGTGGGGAGAGTGTAGAGAGAGCTTTACTCTGTATCTAACCCCATACAGTCCCTTTCCTGGGAGTGTTTGGTGGGGAGAGTGTGGAGGGAGCTTTACTCTGTATCTAACCCCGTGCTGTCCCTGTCCCGGGAGTGTTAGATGGGGATAGTGTAGAGATGATTTTTACTCTGTATCCAACCCCATACTGTCCCTGTCCTGGGAGTGTTTGATAGGCGCAGTGTAGAGGGAGCTTTACTCTGTATCTAACTCCGTGCTGTCCCAGTCATGGGAGTGTTTGATGGGGACAGTGTAGAGGGAGCTTTACTCTGTATCTAACCCCGTGCTGTCCCGGTCCTGGGAGTGTTTGATGGGGACAGTGTAGAGGAAGCTTTTCTCTGTATCTAACCCCGTGCTGTCCCTGTCCCGGGAGTGTTTGATGGGGAGAGTGTAGAGGGAGCTTTACTCTGTATCTAACCCTGTGCTGTCCCTGTCCTGGGAGTGTTTGATGGGGAGAGTGTAGAGAGAGTTTTACTCTGTATCTAACCCCGTGCTGTCCCTGTCCGGGGAGTGTTTGATGGGGAGAGTGTAGAGGGAACGTTACTCTGTATCTAACCTCGTGCTGTCCCTGTCCCTGGGAATGTTTGATGGGAACAGTGTAGAGGAAGCTTTTCTCTGTATCTAACCCCGTGCTGTCCCTGTCCCGGGAGTGTTTGATGGGGAGAGTGTAGAGGGAGCTTTACTCTGTATCTAACCCCGTGCTGTCCCTGTCCTGTGAGTGTTTGATGGAGATAGTGTAGAGAGAGCTTTACTCTGTATCTATCCCCATGCTGTCCCTGTCCTGGGAGTGTTTGAGGGGAGAGTGTAGAGGGAGCTTTACTCTGTATCTAACCCCGTGCTGTCCCTGTCTTGGGAGTGTTTGAAGGGGACAGTGTAGAGAGAGCTTTACTCTGTATCTAACCCCGTGCAGTCCTTTCCTGGGAGTGTTTGATGGGGATAGTGTAGAGAGAGCTTTACTCTGTATCTAACCCCGTGCTGTCCCTGTCCCAGGAGTGTTTGATGGGGAGAGTGTAGAGGAAGCTTTACTCTGTATCTAACCCCGTGCAGTCCCTTTCCTGGGAGTGTTTGATGGGGACAGTGTAGAGTGAGCTTTCTGTATCTAACCCCGTGCAGTCCCTTTCCTGGGAGTGTTTGATGGGGACAGTGTAGAGTGAGCTTTCTGTATCTAACCCCGTGCTGTCCCTGTCCTGGGGTGTTTGATGGGGAGAGTGTAGAGGGATCATGGAATCATTGCTGATTGTTGGTGGGAAGGCGTGTCGTGGGGAATGTCTGAATTTACTGGGGTACTTTAGGGTAAAAGAACTGCTCTCCTCACCTGGTCTGTCTTCCATGTGACTCCAGACCCACAGCAATGTGGTTGACTCTGAACTGCCCTCTGGGTAATAAATGCAGGCCCATTGCAATATGTTCACGGCTGATTATCCAACTCAGTCCCCTGGTCCCTCATTCTCCCCCCCGTACCCTTTGATCCTTTTAGCCCCGAGAACGACATCTCCTCTTTTCAACAACTCCTTCTTCAAAACGTTCAATGTTTTGGTCCCAACTGCTTTCTGTGACAGAGAATCCCCACAGTTTCCCTCATCTCAGCCCTAAAGGACCCACCCCTGTTTCCTCAGACTGTGACCCCCTGGTTCGGGACTCCCTGGTCATCAGGAACATCCTGCCTGCCTTTACTCTGCCTGGTCCTTTTGGAATTTGATCAGTTTCCATGAGATTTTCCCCTCATTCTTCAGAACTCTCTGGAACGTTGTCCTGTCCAATCCATCTCTCTTCGTCCATCATCCTTTGCTATTTGACACAAATACCGTGGGCGGCACGGTGGCACAGTGGTTAGCACTGCTGCCTCACAGCGCCAGAGACCCGGGTTCAATTCCCGCCTCAGGCGACTGACTGTGTGGAGTTTGCACATTCTCCCCGTGTCTGCGTGGGTTTCCTCCGGGTGCTCCGGTTTCCTCCCACAGTCCAAAGATGTGCAGGTCAGGTGAATTGGCCATACTAAATTGCCCCTAGTGTTAGGTGAAGGGGTAAATGTAGGGGAATGGTGGGTTGCGCTTCGGCGGGTCGGTGTGGACTTGTTGGGCCGAAGGGCCTGTTTCCACACTGTAAAGTAATCTAATCAACCACCCGGTGGCTGACACCTGCAACTACAAGCGTGACAATGTCCTTCCAAGGAATCGGTGTTTCTCAATGCAACGTTCTGAAAGGGACCCTGACGAGGAAAGGAATTATAACAGTGAGCAATAAACAGAAGCAGAATAGGGAAAAATAAAATGGAAACAAAAGAAGTGAAGGAAATAAAGAAACACTGCACCCAACTTCCCATAAATAGAAACAAAATATCTTCAGCGAGAATTGCTCGCATTGTGGACTGGGTCACAAATTCCTTCGTGGAATTGCGACTGTTCGAGTAAACGTATTTTACAGAGCGATCGTTACACAATCTCAAGAGCAGAGCAGTAAAAGTCCAGCTTGCCATCAGCAAGGAAGGACCTCCCAGAAATAACGCGTTCGGACAATCCAGAAAAAGTCCAGGAGGTTCAAGAAGGCCAGCTCAAAGGAGGTGGGAGCTTCAGGAACATCAGAAACCAACCGTGCCACGGAGTCTGTAATCCCTTGAGCCTACGGTGGCACAGTGGTTAGCACTGCTGTCTCGCAGCGCCAGGGACCTGGGTTCAATTCCCGCCTCGAGCGACTGTGTGGAGTTTGCACGTTCTCCCTGTGTCTGTGTGGGTTTCCTCTGAGTGCTCCCAGTTTCCTCTCACAATCCAAAGATGTGCAGGTCAGGTGAATTGGTCACGCTAAATTGCCCACAGTGTTAGGTGAAGGGGTAAATGTAGGGGAATGGGTCTGGGTGGGTTGCTCTTCGGAGGGTCGGTGTGGACTTGTTTGGCCGAAGGGCCTGTTTCCACACTGTAAGGAATCTAATCTAATCTATTGGCTGGGTTTGTCAGGACATGTCTCATGGAAGGGGTCTTTCCAGACACCATTTCTCACAGAGTCTCATCAAATTAGTAATCACCTTTACACCAGGATGTGGAGGTGCCAGTGTTGGACTGGGGTGGACAAGGTCAGAATTCACATGACACCAGGTTATAGTCCTGGAAAAGCACAGCAAGTCAGGCAGCATCCGAGGAGCAGGAAAATTGATGTTTCAGGAAGGAGCCCTTCATCAGGAAGGGCTGAAACATGGATTTTCCTGCTCCTCGGATGCTGCCTGACCTGCTGTACTTTTCCAGCACCACTCTAATCTTGACTCTGATTTCCAGCATCTGCAGTCCTCACATTTGCCTACCAGGTTATAGTCCAACAGGTTTATCTGTTCTGATGAAGGAGTGATGCTCTGAAAGCCTGTGATTTCAGATAAACCTGTTGGACTATAACCTGGTGTCGTGTGACTTCTGACCTTTACGCCAATTAAAGCCTCTTCAGGGCAAGAGGACGGACTATGCCACTGATGAGGATGGACATGATTATGAAGCCACAGTGTCAGGCCGTCAAGGATTGCATGCTGTGGACGCAGACAAGAGGATTACTAAGAGTCGGCAAAACGCAGCAACCGACAAAAAGCCGGCAGTGTGTCACAACAACCCGAAAGCTGGCTGGATTTTCTCCACAGCTGAGAAACGTGTGGTAGCGAGGGGCACTGGAAACTGCCCAAAGGCCCAGCCAGACCCCGGGGCAGTGCACCAGCAGTTACGGACATGCTCAGACCTCAGTCATAACTCATGAGGTTCCAACCTCACTCTCTGCGCTTGTATAGAGTACACATGATGAAACCCAATCAAACCTCAAAGCCCAGCTGTCAGAGCCAGTGTGAACAGTCATCATTGACAACTGCTAAACATGAGCAACTCTGTGAGATTACAAATGACCAGGATCCAGGGATTAGGCCACAGCATTAAGGTGCAAGATTTAGGAATGCTCAGCCCATCATACAAGAAGACTTTACAATTTGCATGAAAGAATGAAACTGGAGAGAATCAGTTATGTAGAACTGAAAGATTTGATATGGAGGGGTAAATTCTCTAGACTTGAAACTCTGTAACTGGATGGATTTGGGAAATAGGCTGGAGACTTGGGATTGCTTGTGTTTTAAGATTTTACTAAATTGCATTCTATATCAAGATAACGTCTTTATCCAAGTAATAACCTTCTGTTCTACTGTTAAAGAAAATCTGGAGATTAGTGTGACATTTAGTTAAGCAAAGTGAACATATATGATCTATCAAGCTAGATGTCATTGTGGGTTCTGACTCATCTGAGAACGCAATCATAATGGAATGATAACACATCCCAAACTATGCACCGGGCAGAGAGAGGGGGGGAGGAGAGAGGGAGAGAGAGAGAGGGGGGGAGGGAGAGAGAGAGACCGAGAGAGAGAGGGGGAGAGAAAGAGAGAGAGAGAGGGAGAGAGATGGGAAAGAGAGAGAGAGGGGGGAGAGAAAGAGCAAGAGGAAGGGAGAGAAAGAGAGAGAGAGACAGAGAGACAGAGAGAGAGAGGAGGAGAGGGGAGAGGGAGAGAGAGAGAGGAGAGAAAGAGAGAGAGAGGGAGGGAGAGAGAGAGAAAGAGAGAGGGGGGAGAGAAAGAGAGAGAGGGAAGGAGAGAGAAAGAGAGAGAGAGACAGAGAGAGAGGGGAGAGAAAGAGAGAGAGGGAGAGAGAGAGAAAGAGAGGGGGGAGAGAAAGAGAGGGGGAGGGAGAGAGAGGGAGAGAAAGAGAGGGGGAGGGAGAGAGAGGGAGAGAAAGAGAGAGTGGGAGACACAGAGAGAGAGCGAGAAAGAGAGAGAGAGAGAGTGAGAGAGGGAGAGAGAGAGAATTACAGCTACATGTACTTGGGTATCAGCAAAGATTTTAAGAAAAGGAATCAATCCAGATCACATGAAATCATTACCAAGCAGGTTTTGTATTGTGTAGGTACAAAACCCAGCTTAGCTCAAAATAATTTACCCCAGTCTTGGACAAAGAACCTCAGGATATGTGTTTTTAAAGAAAAATTCATCTGTGGGATATGGGCATCGCTGGCTGGACCCAGCATTTATTACCCGTCCCTAGTTGCCCCTTGAGAAGGTGGGGGTGAGCTGCCTTCTTGAACCGCTGCAGTCCGTGTGCTGTAGGTCGACCCACAATGCCCTTGGGGAGGGACTTCCAGGATTCTGACCCAGCAACACTGAAGGAACAGCGATATATTTCTGAGTCAGGATGGTGAGTGGCTTGGAGGGGAACTTGCAGGGGGTGGTGTTCCCATGGATTTGCTGACCTGCTGAATGACAGCAACCAGCAGTAAGACCACCAGGTCAGCAATCACAACACAGATCAATATAGACCCACTCCAGGTAGGAATATAATCAAGAGACCAGGATGTGTCAACAAACCCTCCGGAGCATTGGGACGATCTGAAGGACCATCATACATCGAACTTGAAACATTGACTCCATTTCTCTCATTCCCAGATGCTCCCAAACCTGCTGAATTTCTCCTGCATTGTCTGGATTTCAGATTTCCAGTATCCCCATGATATTTTATTTACAGTGGAAACTGGCTGACTTCCTTTGTACTTTAACCTTGAACACAAGAATACAAGAAATTGCAAAAACAGGGAATTACTTCTAAGCATCACATTGAATTTTGAAATATTAGTCTAGTCAATTATGTTCTTAACTTGTTCATATAATTATCAAGTTGATGGTACATGCCTTACAGTATCTGTTGTACACAAGTTTTTATCATTAATTTTAAAAAGGTGGCTGTTGTGTTGTGTTGCGTCTGTAGTCCTCACTTTCTCCTCCGCTGTTGTGATGTATCATGGGTTAGTTCAGTTGGCTGGTCAGCTGGTTTCTCTTGGCAGGGTGATGCGAAAGCATGGATTCACTTCCTGTATTGGCTGAGGTTACAATGAAGGACTCTTCTTCTCAAACTCTCCCTTTCCCTGAGGAGTAGTAAACCCCAGCATCTAGTCATCTGTCTCTAAAGAGAGAGCAGCCGCTGTGGTCTGGTGGGACCATGCAGGTATTACCTAGCAGGTTGGCATATCTTTAAGAGACATGTTCATGATAGTCTTCCTGATTCCGAGCAATGTGACCCGAGGGTATAAAGGCACAGACTCCATCTTACTTGAAGATCTCTTGAAGCTTGACATGCTGTAGGAAGCAGGTGCTCTTTGTAATCAATGTTAGCCCAGGTCAAAAGTCACATGATACCAGGTTACAGTCTAAAAGGTTTATTAAAGTCACAAGCTTTCCAGCCAAACACCTTCACATCAACATTAGCTCAGACACTGATGTGCCTGTGAATGTAATGTTTGAATTCTAATAGCTGCAATAAATATCTGTTTGATTCTTCAGTTCCACAATGTCCATGTCTGGTTTACTTTGTTTTAAGTGATAACGTATAATTTGCCACGTCAGGTAAAACACCCATCTTCAGGCAAAGCTTACAGGGTGGCACGGTGGCTCAGTGGTTGGTATTGCTGCCTCCCAGCGCTAGAGACCCGGGTTCAATTCCAGTCTCAGGTGACTGTCTGTGTGGAGTCTGCACATTCTCCCCGTGTCTGCGTGGGTTTCCTCTCACAGTCCAAAGATTTGCAGGTAAGGGGGTTTAGCTATGGGAAATGTGGGGGTGGGTTTACTCTTTGGAGGGTCAGTGTGGATGTGTTGGGCCAAATAGCCTGTTTCCACACTGTCAGGCTTCTATGGTTCACATCCTGAGTTAGGAGTTGGATCAGCTCCCTCTCACAGGGACTGAGAGTCAGAACCAAGCATGTGGCAGATGGAGTTTAATTTGGATAAAGGTGAAGGTGTCGTAGTTTGGTAAAACAAACAAGGGCAGGGCTTAGACAGAGCAGTTAAAAAGGTGTTTGGCAGCTTGCTTTTATTACTCAACCCTTTGAGTACAGGACGTGGGACGTCAAGTTGAGGTTGTACATGATGTTGGCAAGAACTCTTCTAGAGTACTATGTGCAGTTCTGATCACCCTGTTACAGGAACGATATTATTAATCTGGAGAGAGTTCAGAGAAGACTTAGCAGGATATTGCCAGGGCTGGAGGGTTTGAGATATAAAAATAGACTAAAGAGGCTGGGTCTTTTTCACTGTGACCTTATTGACCTTTATAAAATCATGGAGGCCATATATAAGGTGACTGGCAGTCATCTTTTCTCAAGAGTGGGGGAGTTAATAACTAGGGAACGTATTTTTAAGGTGAGAGGAGAAAGATTTAAAAATACTTTTACACAGAGTGCGGTTTGTGTGTGGAATGAACTACCAGAGGAAGTGATGGAAGCAGGTACAGTTACAATGTTTAAAAGACCTTTGGATAAGTTCATGAATAGGAAAGGTTTGGAGGGAGATGGGCCAGGAGCAGGCAGGTGGGACGAGTTTGGTTTGGGATTATAGTCGGCATGGACCGGGTGGGCTGAAGAGTCTGTTTCTGTATCTGTATGACTCTATGATGTACCACTTGCCAACACATACCTGCGGCTCACTGTTCCCTGCTGTAAGGCTGAGCACCGGGCCTATTCCAGCTCTCATAGAGTCGGAGAGTCATAGAGATGTACAGCACAGAAACAGACCCTTCCATCTAACTCGTCCATACCGACCAGATATCCAGTCCCATTTGCCAGCACTTGGCCCATATCCCTCCAAACCCGTCCTATTCATATACCCATCCAGATACCTTTTAAATGCTGTAATTGCACCAGCCTCCACCACTTCCTCTGGCAGTTCATTCCATACACGCACCACCCTCTGTGTGAAAAGGTTGCCTCTTAGGTACCCTTTATATTAGATTAGACTCCCTACAGTGTGGAAACAGGCCCTTCGGCCCAACAAGTCCACACCGACCCTTCGAAGAGTAACCCACCCAGTCCCATTTAGTGTGGCCAATTCACCTGAACTGCAGGACGAAACCAGAGGAAACCCACACAGACACGGGGAGAATGTGCAAACTCCACACAGACAGTCACCCGAGGCTGGAATCAAACCCAGGTCCCTGGCGCTGTGAGGCAGCAGTGCTAACCCCTGTGCCACCATACCACCCTAAAAGTCTCTATAAACCTCTATAAGGTCTCGGCCTCTGACACTCGAGGGAAAACAGCCCCAGCCTGTTCAGCCTCTCCCTGTAGGCCAAACCCTCCAACCCTGGCAACATCCTTGTAAATCTTTTCTGAACCCTTTCAAGT
This sequence comes from Chiloscyllium plagiosum, assembly GCF_037043375.1. Classification (NCBI taxonomy): domain Eukaryota; kingdom Metazoa; phylum Chordata; class Chondrichthyes; order Orectolobiformes; family Hemiscylliidae; genus Chiloscyllium; species Chiloscyllium plagiosum. The sequence continues at coordinate 112,327,885 of NW_028270145.1, read as the reverse complement.
TGCGAGTTTAACCTCAAGCTGGAGGGACACATGAGCAAGCTGCAGTGAGGTGGGGTGGAGGCAGGAGGGGATTGACAAATTGGAGAGCACTTTCAGGTAGCAGGCAAAAGGGGCTGAATGGCCTCTTATAGATTCATACAGCACAGAAAAGGCCCTTCAGCCCATTGATATAACTACCAGTAAAGGCATGCTGATCCCAATCTCCTGTTATGATATTTGAAGTGCTCATCCACATCTCTTTCAGAGGTTTTAAGGTTTCCAGGCTCCTCTGCCTTCCCAGACAGTGCATCCCAGATTCACACCACCCGCTGAGTGAAAACATCTTTTCCCAAATCCTCTCTGAATCTCCTGCCCCCTCCCCTAAAGTATGCCTCTCTCGGGACAGACCTCTCCACTAAGGGAAACAGCTGCTCTCGATTCACCCTGTCCATGCCCCTCACAGTCTTATACACCTCAATTATATCCCCCCCTCAGTCTACTCTGCTCTGGAGAAAATGATTCAACCCTACCTCGTCTCTCCCTGTAGCTCAATTTCTCCATCCCAGTGGAGAGTGTCAAGCTCCTGGGAGTGGTCATCCACAATGAGCTTTCTTGGACTCTTCATGTGGACGCACCGGTCACAAAGGCTCAACAATGTCTCTTCTTCCTCAGGCAGCTGAGGAAATTTGGCATGACAGCGAATACCCTTACCAACTTTTATAGGTGCGCCATTGAGAGCATTCTGTCTGGATGTATCACTACCTGGTATGGCAATGGTACAATTTAAGATCGGAGACGGTAACAGAGAGTGGCGAACTCAGCCTGGACAATCACAAAGGCCAACCTCCCAACTATAGACAGGATGCAGAGCTGGGCTGAGAAATAGCAGGTGGAGTTCAACCTGGATAAATGCGAACTGATGCATTTTGGAAGATCGAACTCGAATGCTGAATGTAGGATTAAAAACAGGATTTTGGCAGTGTGGAGGAACAGAGGGATCTGGGTGTAAAAGTACATAGATCCCACAACGTTGCCACCAAAGTGGATAGGGTTGTTAAAAAAGCATATGGTGTTTTGGCTTCCATTAACAGGGGGATCGAGTTTAAGAGCCGCGAGGTTTTGCTGCAGCTCTATAAGTCCCTGGTGAGACCACACTTGGAATATTGTGTCCAGTTCTGGTCGCCCTACCAAAGGAAAGAAACAGAGGCTTTGGAGAGGGTGCAACAAAGGTTTACCAGGATGCTGCCTGGACCGGAGGGCTTGCCTTATGAAGAAAGGTTGAATAAGCTCGGACTTTTCTCTCTGGAGAGAAGGAGGAGGAGAGGAGACCTGATCGAGGTGTATAAGAAAATGAGAGGAATAGATAGAGTCAATAGCCAGAGATTTTTCCCCAGGACATGATTGACGGGTATGAGGGGTCATAGTTTGAAGATATTGGGGGAAAGGTATAGAAGAGACGTCAGAGATAGGTTCTTTACGCAGAGAGTTGTGAATGCATGGAATGCGTTGCCAGCGGTGGTGGTGGAAGCAGAGTCATTGGGGACATTTAAGTGACTGCTGGACGTGGACATGGATAGCAGTGAGTTGAGGGGTGTGTAGGTTAAGTTATTATATTTTACATTAGGATTAAATCTTGGCACAACATGGTGGGCCAAAGGGCCTGTTCTGTGCTGTACTTGTCTATGTTCTATGTTCCATATAATCCATCTACCAGGCCCGCTGTCAAGGAAAGGCCGCCAGCATTCTCAAAGATCCATCCCACCCTGGCCATGTTTTTCTACAACCTCTACCATCGGAGAGAAGGTACAGAAACCTGAACACACGCACCAGCCGGTTTTGAAACAGTTTCTACCCTGAATACTGAATGGACTCACAAACTCTTAACATTCGCCTGTACCTGTGTTTATGTTTTGCCGCTGTTTACCTATTATTTACTATCTATGTGATTTAACTCTGTGATCTGCCTGTATTGCTCACATGACAAAGCTTTTCACTGTGCCTCGGTACACGTGACAATAAATTCAATTCTATTCAGTTCAACATCCTAGTGAACTTCCTCTATATCCCCTCCAGTGCTATCACAATGAGGTGTCTAGAACTGTACACAGTACTGCAGCTGGGGTCTGACAAACTCTCTGTACAGCTCTAACATTACCTCCTAGCTCTTATACTCTATGCCACACTGATGAAAGCACTTGTCCCACACGCCTTCTTAACAATCCTGTTCACAAGCTCTGCTGACTCCAGGGATCCGCGAATAATTACCCCCAAAATCCTCTCTGTCCCTCTCTAAGCGATTCAGTGCCCTGCCATTCATTAAATATTCCCATCTCTTGTTTCCTCTCCCAAAGTGTGTCACCTTGTACTGATCAAGGTTAAAGACCATCTGCCATTGCTCTGCCCCTCTGACTAACCCATCAATATCTTCCCGTAACCTACAGCCACCTTCTTCGTTACTAATCACTCTTGACATCATCTACAAATTTGATTAACATTCCCACACGTTTTCATCTATATCGCTTATGTATATAATAAATAATAAAGGTCCCAGTACTGACCCTTGTGGTCGTACACCGGCCTCCAGTCACTCAAGCAGCCTTCCGCTACCCTTTGTGTCCTATTCCTAAGCCAGTTTCTGATCCATCTCACCATGTTTCCCTCAACTCTATGAGCTTTAATCCTCTCGATCAGTCTGTCATTTGGGACTCTTGTCAAAAGATTTGCTAAAATCCACATAAACTATACCAAGTGAACTCCCCTCACCCACACACTTTTCAAAAAACTTTCATAAAATTTGTTGGACATGACCTCCCTCTGACAAAGCCATGCTGACTATCCTTAGTTAACCCATGCCTTTCCAAATTCACTCCTTCAGAATTTTCTCCAATGGCTTCCCTACCGCTGATGGGTGACTTACCATCTGTAATTTCCTGGTTCATCGCTACCACCTTTCTTGAAAATTGGAGCCATGTTAGCCATCCTCCAGTCCTCTGGCACCTCCCCCCCCCGGGGCCAGAGAGGAATTACACATTTCTGTCAGAGCCCCTGCAATTTCCTGCCTCACCTCCCACCGCAGCCTCGGGTACAACTCATCTGGGCCTGGGGATTTGTCTGTTTTTAAGCCCGACAGAGCCTCCAATAACTCCCCATTCCCTATGGAAAACTGTGCAAGCTCCTCACCGTCCCCTTTCCTGGATTCAGTACTTACATTCTCTTTTTCCAGAGTGAAGGTCGAAGAGAAATATTCATCCAACACCCTTCCAAATCCCTGCAGCTTCACACACAGAGTGCCCCCTTGGTCCCGATGACCCCTACTCTTTCCCTGGTTAACCTTTTTCCCTTTAATGCATGCATAAAATATTTTAGGGTTCTCCCTAATCCTGTTTGCAAGTCCTCGTGCTGTAAGATTCTACAAAGTAGGTGTCAGAAATACTGGAGAGGTATGGCAGCACTCCTAAATGCCAATTAATGATAAAATATTCATTGCAAATAAGAAACTCTGAGAAAAGTAGTGAACTGAAAAAGCTGCTACATCCTCTTTAAACGATGGAAGGAAAGTTTTTTTTAATGGTGCATGTTTTCCTGTCTGTTATTCCTGGCACATAAATCAGGAGCAGTAGACAGTTTTAGGCCGATTGCCTGAACCTATTTTATTGTCAGCCTCATACAGTCACAGCTCCTGGGATAGCATGGAATGGAGGGGCAGGATGGTCTCAGGCTACCCATCTGATATTGACCAGCTGGTAAATTGGGCAGAACAACGGCAGATGGAATTTAATCCTTATAAGAGTGAGTTGATGCACTTTGGGGGAACAATGAATGTTAGGTCCCTAGGGAGGGAGTACTGAGGAGTAAAAGTACATTGATGGACAAGTCTATACATCCCTAAAGGTGTCATGACAGGTAGACTGGGTGGTGAGCAAGGCATAAGGCATCCTTGACTTCACTAGACAGGGCATAGAATATTGGAGCAAGGAAATCCTGCTGCAATTTTATGGGACGTTGTTGAGACCACCGATGGAATACTGTGTGCATTTCTGGCCACCCCGCTATCGGAAAGATGTGATTGCACTGGAGAAGAGGTTCACCAGGATGTTGCCTGGGGATGGAAAGTCTCATTAATGAGGAAAGACTGGATAGGCTGGGTTTGTTTTCCCTGGAGCAGAGGAGGCTGGAGGGGTGATCTTATTGAGGTATACAAAATGGAGAGGCATAGACAGGGGAGATCGTGAGAATCTTTGCCCCATGTCAGATGTGTCTGAGGCCAAAGGGGCATAGGTGTGAGGTGAGGAGTAGGCAAGGGGTCTGAGTAAAGAGAACTTTTATCAGCCAGAGTGTGACAGACATGTGGAACGTGCTGCCTGAGAGGGTGGTGGAAACAGATACTCTTACAACTTTTGAGAAATACCTGGATAAATACTTAAAATGCCAGGACATGGTAGTCTATAGACTGAGTGCAGGTAAATGGGATTAATGTAGCTTAGTGTTTACTGGTTAGCATAGACATGGCGGGCCGAAGGGCCTGTTCAATGCTGGAGGACTCTATGACATGATAATAGAAGGACTGACGATTGAGCAGAGACTGAATCATTTCGGTTCAAACTCACTGGGGTTTAGACAAATGAGGGGTTTTTCATAGAAACCTACAACATTCTAACAGGATAAACCCAGGAAGGATGTTCCCGGTGATCAGAGAGTTCAGAACCAGGGGGTCACAGTCTAAAAGTACAGAGTAGACCATTTGGGACTGAGCTGAGGAGAAATATCTTCCCCCAGAGAGTGGGGAGCCTCGGGAATTCTCTGTCACAGAAAGTACTTGAGGATAAAACATTTCTTTCCTGTAGTCCAGACTGAAAAGGGTAAAGAAATGTTTCAAAAGCTAAGAATTGTTGATCGATTCCTGCACTTTATAAAAACTAGAGACCTGACGCTCATTGTAAGTGTTATTTACACAGCTGCTGGTGTGAGCAGCGTGAGGAGGTAACTACAGATGAACCAGGGGCTATGTACAATGGACGATTCGGCCAGTAACAAGTAACTGATTGGTCTGTGGAATGGTGACCAGTTGCCGATGACAATGGCATTCTGCCCGCCAACAGTAATTTGATTGGTTCTCAGCCAGCTGACCTGTTTGGAGGGGGTGGTGGTGGTAGGGGTAGGGGAGGGGAGTGACTACTTGGTCAGATCTCTGCAAAGGGAAGGGCTGTCTATTCCTCTGCAGTAAAATCACCCTGGAGGAAGGCAGGATACCTTTCCCTCATCGGTTAATCAATAAGTCCGAGATTCTCAAGTTGGGGACCAGTCACTTTGTGCCTCATGCGAGGACCTGGAAGTGGGAGATCAGGACAAGCCAAAAGGAGCTGTCTCAGTAAACCCTGTGGACAGTGACCAATGAACACCCTTCCCCGTCTTTCCCTCCGTCCACATCACCCACCTATTTTATTCTGTGTCTGTCTGTAAGTGTGTGGAGTTTAATACAGGAGTTAGAGTTCAGTTATATACTGATTTATTTTTATGTGCAGGTGTTGGACACAGTGAAGGACAACAAATGTGTAAATCTTTATTGATGTTCCACCACCAGGAAGAAGGGGCCGAGTGGCCAGTGACAAGCAGCGCCCTTCTCGGAGGGCAATGCTGTGTGATCAAACAGTGAAGGGGAGGGCAGGGATTAAATCAAAATTGAATTGGAGGGGGAAATAATACACTCCACTCCCTGCGGCGCCCACCTCTCCCTGAAAATCTACACTGATGGTTCTTAATTGTTTATCCCCAGTTGGATTCTATTTATTGGTAACACATGGTTATTCTAGCTCAGTACGGATTCATGTTCTCTTGATCAAAGAGATGGGTCACTGGGGAACTCTGTGCACGTTTATAAAATCCTCGGTGTTTGTAACAGCTCTGAGAATTTCCCGAGCCCTACCCCAGTGAGGGGGAATTAGTGTTATGCTGTGTATTTGAGGATGTAATGACATTTAGCACAGGCACCCACCTCCCCTCCCCTCCCCAGCCGCTCACTTGCCCAATCTGTCAGTTCCAAGACCCGCTCAGACTGGTAGGTCCACGCTGATCCACAAAGACTGAGCTGGAGACGAAGCCGAAAAATTGTGGTGCTGGAAAGGCACAGCAGGTTAGGCAGCACCTGAGGAGCAGGAGAATCGACGTTTCCGCCGAGGGAGACAGGATGGGGTTGAATGGCCTTCTTCCATATTGCAGCAATTTTGTGTTTCAAGGAGCCTCAGTGTCACCAGTTTGAATCTGTGCTTCCAAGCTCTGCTTTCAAAATATTGTGATATTATTAGGTCCAAATCTTCCAGTCAATGTCTTTCCCAAGTTTCCTAAATTGTGGACAGAACATAAAGCTGTCTAAACTGTGAGTGAGCAGAGGTAAACCTGTGCATAATCCTCCCCAAACATGTTCCTTGTCTATTATGGGGTGGTACAGTCCTGGGGACACTGACCGACCCAGCTAATCATCGTCATGAGGTCATTGGGTATATTTAAGATGGAGGTAGATAAAGGGGATCAAGGGTTACAGGGAGAAAGGGGGAGAAAGGGGTTGAGAAACGTATCGGCCATGATTGAATGGTGGAGCAGACTGGATGGGCCTAAGTTCTGCTCCTTTGTCTTATGAATCTTGTCACAACTGTGATTATGGTACAAGGAGAGGCAATCACTGTTGAACTGCCTCCATTTACTCAGTGATGGAGTACTGCATTTTGGACTAAATTGACTGAACATGGTCTCTTCAGAAACACAGCTGTCTTCCATCGGAATCACAGCGTAGGACCATCCAGAGCAATGACCTCATGGTTTTATCGCTCCACTATTAGATTAGATTCCCTACAGTGTGAAAACAGACCCTTCGGCCCAACAAGTCCACACTGACCCTCCGAAGAGCAACCCACCCAGACCCATTCCCCTACATTTACCCCTTCACCTAACACTATGGGCAATTTAGCGTGGCCAATTCACCTGACCTGCACATCTTTGGACTGAGGGAGGAAACCGGAGCACCCGGAGGAAACCCACACAGACACGGGGAGAACGTGCAAACTCCACACAGACAGTCCCTTGAGGCGGGAATTGAATCCGGGTCTCTGGCGCTGTGAGGCAGCAGTGCTAACCACCGTGCCACCGTAGGCTCAAGGGATTGCAGGCACGATTGGTTTCTGATGTTCCTGAAGCTCCTGGCCTTCTTGAACTTTCTGGACTGTCCCGATCGTCCGAATGCATTAATTCCAGGAGGTCCTTCCTTGCCCGAGGCGGGAATTGAACCCGGGTCCCTGGCGCTGTGAGGCAGCAGTGCTAATCACTGTGCCACCGTGCCGCCCTATTAATCCAGTGACTCAGCTAATATTCAGGGGAGTCGAAAAGTGTGGCGCTGGAAAAGCACAGCCGGTCAGACAGCATCTGAGGAGCAAGAGAGTCAGGACAAAAGGTTTTGGAGTGAAACGTTGACTTTCCTGCTCCTGTCTGACCTGCTGCGCTGTTCCAAGATTGAGCTGAGGTAGACAGGTCAAAGGTAATGCCAGAAAGAGGAGTTAAGGTCAGCCACGACCTTATCGAATGGAGCAGCAGGTTCTGGGGGCTGAATGGCCTGCTCTCGCACCTCTTTCTTACACGATCATTTTAAAAATTCATTCACGGGACGACAGCATTGCTGCCGGCATTTATTGCCCAACCTTTAATTAAGGGTCAATCACATTGCTGTGTGTCTGGAGTCACATGTAGGCCGGACCTTGCAGAATGAAACACAGAACGTTGAACCCAACAGCACTGGAACAGGCCATTCGGCCCACCATGTCTGTGCCGACCATGATTCCATTCTGATTCCCATCTGCCTGCACATAGTCCCAATCCCTATATCCTCTGCCTGTTCACATGCCTGTCTAAACCCCGCTTAAATGGATCTGCCTCTACCATCTTTCCCTGGCATTGCATTCCAGGCACCTACCACCCTCTGGGTAAAACACCCTGCCTCACATATCTCCCTTAAACTTTCCCCTCTGACTTTAAACCTTTGCCCCCTCGTATTTGACATTTCTGCCCTGGAGAAAAGGCTCCAACTATCCACCCTGTCCATGCCTCTCATAATGTTATAGACTTGCATAGAACATAGATAGGGTGGACAGAGAGAGCCTTCTTCCAAGTATGGGGGTGGCAAACACGAGGGGACACAACTTTAAAGTGAGGGGAGATGGGTATAAGACAGATGTCAGAGGTAGTTTCTTTACTCAGAGAGTAGTTAAGGGTATGGGATGCTTTGAATGCAACGGTAGTAGATTTGCCAACTTTAAGTGCATTTAAGTCGTCATTGGACAAACATATGGATGTACATGGAATAGTGTAGGTTAGATGGGCTTCAGATTGGTGCGACAGGTCGGCGCAACATCGAGGGCCGAAGGGCCTGTACTGCGCTGTAATGTTCTATGTTCTATGTTCTAAAACATATCAGATACTTCAGGGGCTTGACAGGCTCAATGCTGAGAGGATGTTCCCCGTCATGGGAGAGTCTAGGACCAGAGGGCACAGTCTCTGAATAAAGAGGCATCAATTTAAGACTGAGATGACTAGGGATGCCTTCGCTCGGGGGGGGGTGAGAGTCTTTGGAACCCCTTGCCTCAGGGTGCTGTGGGGGCAGAGTCCTTGTGTATATTTAAGGCTGAGAGAGATTCTTGGTCAGTCGGGGAATCGGGGGTTGCTGGGAAAGGACAGGAAAGTGGGTGTGAGGAATGTTGGATCAGCCTGATCCTATTGAGGGGGGAGCAGGCTCAAGGGGCTGAATGGCCTACACCTGTTCCAATTTCTTATGGGTCTTACCAAGTGAGGGGGTCTTCCCTAACCAGCGTTACTGAACCAGAGGCAAAAGTCAGGCCCACCCACTTTGCTGCTGTGCCCATCCTGTAGGATTGTGTTGTGGGAATGGTGTTGGGCTGGACAGCAGGAGATGTTCATCTTGTTCATGAACCTCGAGCCTTGGGAGTTCCCTTCATTCTGTCTCCCAGACTCAAGTTGGTCCCATCATCAGTTTGCTGGGTATTGTCTCCCTCTCCTGGTAAAGATCTGAACTGCACTTCCATCAATCCCAGGAACTCCCAACCCTTCCTCAATAATTCAACCCAGTTCAAACTAGAAACATTGCCTCCTGTAGTTGTTTTGTTTGACAGCTGTTAGGAATTTTTTTAAAAAATTCATTCCTAGAATGTGGGCACTGCTAGCCAGGGCAATATTTATTACCCAACACCATCTGAGGCCACGTAAGAATGGATGGGTATATGAATAGGAAGGGTTTGGAGGGATATGGGCCGGGTGCTGGCAGGTGGGACTAGATTGGGTTTGGATATCTGGTCGGCATGGATGGGTTGGACTGAAGGGCCTGTTTCCATGCTGTACATCTCTGTGACTCTATGACTCTATAATCCCATTGGGTCTGGAGTCACATGTAGGCCACACCAGATAAGAATGGTAGATTTCGGAATAATTTATAATTCTCTGCCTCAGAGAAGCTGTGTCCACCACAACTGAGCATCTTTTGAGATAAAGGGCAGAAGAGTTTTGGGCTCAGGGACGTGGGAAAGTGGCGATGAGGTGAAAGGTCAGCCATGGTTTTCGCTGATTTGCAGGACGCATTTAACGGACTGAATGGTCTAATCCTAATGGTGTGTCCCAAGGCGTGTCAGCCCTGAATAAAACCATAGTACAGCAGGTACTGGAAATCTGAAACAAACACAGAAAACACTGGAGAAACTCAGCAGGTCTGGCAGTGTCTGTGCTGAGAGAAACACACAGTTAGCATTTGGATTCCCACGTGACTGCTCTTCAGAACCGAAAACCGAAAGAGTTCTGAAAAAGGGGCACCACATCCGAAATGTTTCCCTCTTCATAGACACTGAGTTTCTCCAACTATTTGGTTTACTTCAGCAGTTCTACATTTCATTTGAGGTTTCTCTGTCCCCCACGTGATGAATTGTACAGTTTGGAATGTGTCGCCAGAAACAGCAGAGGAAGCAAATTCAAACATTTGAGGAAATGCCACTTTCAAAGATTACTGCTGGTGGGTGTCGATGGTGCGGGGGATGGACATATCAACACAGCAATGGCCCAGAGGTCAGCATCTGGGTCCCAATTACTTTGTCGATATCAATGACGTCGATGAAGCCATTGAAGCCTGAAGCTTAATTTGCCAGTTACACCAAGATAGAGAGGAAGGTGAGTTGTCAGGGGGAGGTAGAGAGTCTGCACAGGGATAGAGACAGGTTAGGAGAGTGGGTAAACAAGTGTAACTCTGCAGGAGGTCTGAGTCCCTCGACCCGAAACGTTAAACTGATTTCTCTCCACGGATGCTGACAAGCCCGTTCCAGCTATTTCTGGTTTTGTTTCTGATTTACAGCATCCGCAGCTCTTTCGGTTTTTATTTGAACTCAGCAAATTAGCTTTCCAGAAAGGACATCAGTGAATTAAAATGCGTTTTTAATGCCATCAATGAGACCTTCATGGTACAATTGCTGAGACAAGCTGTTCCCATTAATTCATTCATTCAATTTAATTCAAGGTTTCAAATGGAATTTGAACTCATGCCTTCCAGGGGATTAGAGTCAGCCTCTGGATTCCTACGCCATTTGGAGAACGGTGTTGCCTCTATACCCTGGATGATTGATTTGTCATTTGCACACAATCACTCCCAGGTCCCACCATACAGATGAGAAACAGCAATAACTTGGACTTGAATATGGAGGTTACATTTGCTAATCTATCCACGTGCACATTCTGATTCTATGTGTAAAGTAGCACACAGTGAGAGAGTAACACATGCCAAAAACAATCCCAAATAATGAGACAGTACATCTGTAATGGTGCAAAGGGGCAATCCCAAGAGGATGCAAGCTCTCTTTGGAGATCCTGCTGTCTTCCTCCTTCAGATTCTTTGCATGGAATCTCCTGGTTGCTGGGTTCCGAAGGCACTTTGTTCCTGGTGCACATGTTGTCTCAGTTAATCCGGTCACTGGGCAGTTGTAGAGCAGAGGGAGAGCTGACCGAATCTCACTGTCAGGTCAAGGGTTAGGCCGTTGCTCTCTACCTGTCTCCCCCCGAAGTCCTAAGCAATCTCCTGTTGGTGCTGTGATGATTCACTGATGACCTGGCAGGAAAAGCAGAGAGATGTTTTTGTCTTACCCATGAACACGGCCAATTCAGCTTCCAATATCACTCCTTCTGCATCGGAGGTCACAAGGCACATTGGGTATGTCCCTACCTCTGTCTCACAGGCTCTAGGTTCAAGCTACACTCCAGAAATTGATCGGAAAGGAAGGTGTGTTCATCACAAGCGAAATCCTTCCAAAACTCATTAATGACAGGTGGAGGTGAGGGATAGGGTTTGATAGTAAGACATGGGGATACCACAGTGTGTGTAGCTCTAGGCTACAACATGCAGGTAAAAGCCGCATTCCCAGAGCAACACGGTGGCACAGTGGTTAGCACTGCTGCCTCACAGCGCCAGAGACCCGGGTTCAATTCCTGCCTCAGGCAACTGACTGTGTGGGGTTTGCACATTCTCCCCGTGTCTGCGTGGGTTTCCTCCGGGTGCTCCGGTTTCCTCCCACAGTCCAAAGATGTGCAGGTTAGGTGAATTGGCCACGCTAAATTGCCCGTAGTGTTAGGTGTAGGGGAATGGGTCTGGGTGGGTTACGCTTCGGCGGGTCGGTGTGGACTTGCTGGGCCGAAGGGCCTGTTTCCATGCTGTAAGTAATCTAATCTAAACAAGGCCTTCCTGAGTCAGCCAGGACACATTGCTATGACATGGAGATGCTGGTGTTGGACTGGGGTGATCAAAGTTAAAAATCACACAACACCAGGTTATAGTCCAACAGGTTTGGAAGCACTAGCTTTCGGAGCACTGCTCCTACATCAGGTGGTTGTGGAGCAGGATCATAAGACACAGAATTTATAGCTAAAGGTTAGAGTCATGCAACTGAAATGATCTATTGAACAAGCCTAGATTGTTGTTAAGGAGGAGAAAGTGAGGACTGCAGATGCTGGAGATCAGAGCTGAAAATGTGTTGCTGGAAAAGCGCAGCAGGTCAGGCAGCATCCAAGGAGCAGGAGAATCGACGTTTCGGGCATGAGCCCTTCTTCAGGAATGAGGAGGGTGTGCCAAGCGGGCTGAGATAAAAGGTAGGGAGGAGGGACTTGGGGGAGGGGTGTTGGGAGTGCGATAGGTGGAAGGAGGTTAAGGTGAGGTTGATAGGCCGGAGAGGGGGTGGGGGTGGAGAGGTCGGCAAGAAGATTGCAGGTCAAGAAGGCAGTGCTGAGTCTGAAGGCTGGGACTGAGAAAAGGTGGGGGGAGGGGAAATGAGAAAGCTGGAGAAATCTGCATTCATCCCTTGTGGTTGGAGGGTTCCTAGGCGGAAGATGAGTCGCTCTTCCTCCAGGCGTCGTGTTGCCATGGTCTGGTGATGGTGGAGGCCAAGGACCTGCATGTCCTTGGCGGAGTGGGAGGAGGAGTTAAAGTGTTGAGCCACGGGGTGTTGGGTTGGTTGGTCCGGGTGTCCCAGAGGTGTTCTCTGAAACGTTCCGCAAGTAGGCGGCCTGTCTCCCCAATGTAGAGGAGGCCACATCGGGTGCAAAGGATGCAATAGATGATGTGTGTGGAGGTGCAGGTGAATTTGTGACGGATATGGAAGGATCCCTTGGGGCCTTGGAGGGTGGTGAGGGGGGAGGTGTGGGCGCAAGTTTTGCATTTCTTGCGGTTGCAGGGGAAGGTGCCGGGAGTGGAGGTTGGGTTGGTGGGGGGTATGAACCTGACGAGGGAGTCGCGGAGGGAGTGGTCTTTCTGGAACGCTGATAGGGGAGGGAAGGGAAATATATCCTTGGTGGTGGGGTCTGTTTGGAGGTGGCGGAAATGACGAAGGATGATACGATGTAACTGGAGGTTGTTGGGGTGGTAGGTGAGGACCAGTGGGGTTCTGTCCTGGTGGCGGTTGGAAGGGCGGGGTTCAAGGGCGGAGGATCGGGAAGTGGAAGAGATGCGGTGGAGGGCATCGTCGACCACGTCGGGGGGGAAATTGCGGTCCTTGAAGAAGGAGGCCATCTGGGTTGTACGGTTTTGGAACTGGTCCTCCTGGGAGCAGATGCGGCGGAGACGAAGGAATTGGGAGAATGGGATGGCGTTTTTACAGGGGGCAGGATGGGAGGAGGTGTAGTCCAGGTAGCTGTGGGAGTCGATCGGTTTGTAGTAGATGTCCATGTTGAGTCGGTCGCCTGAGATAGAAATAGAAAGGTCGAGGAAGGGGAGGGAGGAGTCTGAGACGGTCCAGGTGAATTTGAGGTCAGGGTGGAAGGTGTTAGTAAAGTGGACGAACTGTTCAACCTCCTCGTGGGAGCACGAGGCAGCGCCGATACAGTCATCAATGTAGCGGAGGAAAAGATGGGGGGTGGGGCCAGTGTAGCTGCGGAAGATGGACTGTTCCACATATCCTACGAAGAGGCAGGCATAGCTGGGGCCCATGCGGGTGCCCATGGCTACTCCTTTTGTTTGGAGGAAGTGGGAGGATTGGAAAGAGAAGTTGTTCAGAGTGAGGACCAGTTCAGTCAGTCGAAGGAGGGTGTCTGTGGAAGGGTACTGGTTGGTACGGCGGGAAAGGAAGAAGCGGAGGGCTTTGAGTCCTTCATGATGGGGGATGAAGGTGTACAGGGACTGGATGTCCATGGTGAAAATAAGTCGTTGGGGGCCGGGGAAGCGAAAATCATGGAGGAGGTGGAGGGCGTGGGTGGTGTCCGGAATGTAAGTGGGGAGATCTTGGACTAAGGGGGACAGGACCGTGTCGAGGTATGCAGAGATGAGTTCGGTGGGGCAGGAATAGGCTGAGACAATGGGTCGGCCGAGGCAGTCAGGTTTGTGGATTTTGTGCAGGAGGTAGAAGCGGGCGGTGCGGGGTTGTGGGACTATGAGGTTGGAGGCGGTGGATGGTAGATCCCCTGAGGTGATGAGGCTATGGATGGTCTGGGAGATGATGGGTCATGGTCAAGGGGGCAGTAGGAGGAGGTGTCCGCGAGTTGGCGTCTAGCTTCAGCGGTGTAAAGGTCGGTGCGCCAAACTACCACTGCGCCTCCCTTGTCTGCTGGTTTGATAGTGAGGTTGGGGTTGGAGCAGAGGGAGTGGAGGGCTGCACGTTGCGAGGGTGAGAGGTGGGAGTGGGTGAGAGGGGTGGAGAGGTTGAGGCGGTTAATGTCGCGGCGGCAGTTTGCTATGAAGAGATCGAGGGTGGGTAAGAGGCCAGCACGGGGTGTCCAGGTGTATGGGGTGTGTTGGAGGTGGGAGAAGGGGTCGTCAGAGGGTGGGCGGGAGTCCTGGTTGAAGAAGTGGGCGCGGAGGCGAAGGCGGCAGAAGAATTGTTCAATTTCTCGCCGCGTGTTGAACTCGTTACTCCGGGAGATCGTTGGTAAGTCTTACATCTTTTAGAATGGGTTGCAGGTTTCGGTTCATTAATATGTTACCTCGAGAATATGACCTAAAAGAAGTTCTGGGATTTACATATTAATGAACTGAAACCTGTAACCCATTCTCAAAGATGAAAGACTTAACAACAATCCAGATTTGATCAATATATCATTTCAGTTGCATGACACTGTGATCTTTTGCTGTACATTCTGTGTCCTATGATCTTAACCTCCACTATCACCTGATGAAGGAGCGTCGCTCCGAAAGCTAGTGCTTCCAATTAAACCTGTTGGACTATAACCTGGTGTTGTGTGATTTTTAACTTAGGACATGTTCCAATAGTGACCACACCTTCACATTTTACTGACTCAGCATCGGATCTCTGGGGAAGCCTTCAGGCTGTGACAGGCGCTATCTAAAGGCACGCCTCTCATTCCAAATAGCAGCCAGCGCTCAGTGGGACCCTGCTCCTCACTTGGACCCCAGCCCACCTCTCCCCCCAACAAACACTGACCTTGCGATGCCCTCCCTCTCCCTGGTGCGCTGACCCTCACTCGCAGTCTCCCTTCGAGTGAGGAAGACCCTCACCCCTCATTCACGGCAAAGACATTCATCTCAACACCACACCGCAATCTCCCCCCACCCATCCTCCCCACCCTATCTGAGCTTCTGGATGGGGCTACAGCCCATTATTGCAAAGTGCTCTCCCCTCTATCTCTTCCACATTTGTGTATCCCTCTATCAACTACCTCATCCGCGGGATCTTACTGTGTACAAATTGGCTGCAGGATTTCCTATGTTCCTGACAGTGAGCCCCAGGTCCAGGGGAAGCACTCAGAGACCATCTGAACCTGGTGCTAGAGAAATGCAGGGCCCTTTCTCTCATTCAGGTTCTTATTAAAGTGTTATTTCACCAAATGTGGGCATTGCTGACTGGGTGAGCATTTATTGCCCATCCCTAACTGCCCCTGAACTGGGTCAAAGGGCAGTGAGAGTCACCCACAATGCTGTGGGTCTGGAGTCACATATAGGCCAGACCAGGTAAAGATGACAGCTTCCTTCCCGAGGGAAACAGATAGGTTTATTTACAACAATGATAGTCCTTCAGACTCATTTTTAATTCCAGATTTATGAATTAAAATCAAATTTCACCCTCAATGGAGGGATTTGAACCACTGGCCTGTGATTCAGGATTACTGACCCAGGACATTAACACTATCCCACCACGTGTCCACATGCAACAGAATTGTCCCCACCCTACCTCACGTCTCCCCTCACACCCCCGCACACATCTCACTCTGTCCTCCCACCCTCTATCCTTCTTCCCTCACTTTCCCACTCTCTCTCTCTCTATCCTCTGTCCCTCTCTCTCTCTCTATCTGTCTGGTCTTTCTCCTTCTCTCTCTCTCTTTCCCTGAACCCTCTGTTCACACCTCCTGCTTTCTGTGACCGTCTCTCCCCCTCTCAATCCCTCGCTATCTATCTCTCCCATTTCTCTTTTCTTCTCTCTCTCTCTCCACTCTTGTGATTCCTTCTCTGTCCCTCTCCCATGTATCCACTCTCTCTATCCCACTTCCCCATCTCCCTCTTTATCTTCCTCCCCACTTCTCTTCCTCTCTCTTTCCTCATCACCCCTTTCCGTCCCTCTCTCTTACATCCTCCCGTCTCTCTCTCTCTCTCCCTTCCTTCCCAGCTCACTCTGTCTTCCATACCCCGCCCCCTCCCCTTCCCTTTCTCTCTCTGTCTCCCCCTCCCCCTCCCTTTCTCTCTGTCTCCACCTCCCCTTCCCCCCCCTTCCTCTCTCTCTCTGTCTACCCCTCCCTCTCTCTCTCTGTCTCCCCCCTCCCTCTCTCTCTCTCTCCCCCCTCCCTCTCTCTCTCTCTCTGTCTCCCCCCTCCTTCCCTCTCTCTCTCTCTGTCTCCCCCCTCCCTCTCTCTCTCTCTGTCTCCCCCTCCCTCTCTCTCTCTCTCTGTCTCCCCCCTCCCTCTCTCTCTCTCTCTGTCTCCCCCCTCCCTCTGTCTCTCTCTCTGTCTCCCCCTCCCTTTCTCTCTCTCTGTCTCCCCCTCCCTTTCTCTCTCTCTCTGTCTCCCCCCTCCCTTTCTCTCTCTCTGTCTCCCCCTCCTCCTCCCTTTCTCTCTCTCTGTCTCCCCCCTCCCCCTCCCTTTCTCTCTCTCTGTCTCCCCCCTCCCCCTCCCTTTCTCTCTCTGACTCCCCCCTCCCTTTCTCTCTCTGTATCCCCCCTCCCTCCCTCTCTCTCTCTCTGTCTCCCCCCCCTCTCTCTCTGTCTCCCCCCCCCCTCTGTCTCCCCCCTCCCTCCCTCTCTCTCTCTCTGTCCCCCCCTCCCTCTCTCTCTCTCTGTCTCCCACCTCCCTTTCTCTCTCTGTCTCCCCCCTCCCTCCCTCTCTCTCTCTGTCACCCCCCCCCTCTCTGTCTCCCCTCTCTCTCTCTCTCTCTCTCTGTCTCCCCCCTCCCTCCCTCTCTCTCTGTCTCCCCGCTCTCTCTCTCTCTCTGTCTCCCCCCTCCCTTTCTCTCTCTGTCTTCCCCCGCTCTCTCTCTCTCTCTGTCTCCCCCCTCCCTCCCTCTCTCTCTCTCTGTCTCCCCCCTCTCTCTCTCTCTCTGTCTCCCCCCTCCCTCCCTCTCTCTCTCTGTCTCCCCCCTCCCTCTCTCTCTCTCTCTGTCTCCCCCCTCCCTCTCTCTCTCTCTGTCTCCCCCCCCTCCCTCTCTCTCTCTCTCTGTCTCCCCCCCTCTCTCTCTGTCTCCCCCCACCTCTCTGTCTCCCCCCTCCCTCCCTCTCTCTCTCTCTGTCCCCCCTCCCTCTCTCTCTCTGTCTCCCCCCTCCCTTTCTCTCTCTGTCTCCCCCCTCCCTCTCTCTCTCTCTCTGTCCCCCCTCCCCCTCCCTCTCTCTCTCTCTCTGTCCCCCCTCCCTCTCTCTCTCTGTCTCCCCCCTCCCTTTCTCTCTCTGTCTCCCCCCTCCCTCTCTCTCTCTCTCTCTCTGTCCCCCCTCCCCCTCCCTCTCTCTCTCTCTCTGTCTCCCCCCTCCCTCTCTCTCTCTCTGTCTCCCCCCCCCTCTCTCTGTCTCCCCCCTCCCTCTCTCTCTCTCTGTCTCCCCCCCCCCTCTCTCTGTCTCCCCCCTCCCTCTCTCTCTCCCTGTCTCTCACCTCTCCATCCCTGGTTTCGTATGTCTTGATGGTGACGGATTTTTTGGTGTGGACCTCCGCGTGCCGACCTTGATCGGGGCTGGTCTCTGGAAGGAAGACAGCAGATAGTTCAGTAACTGCCACATTCCGATTGCGGGGGTGGGCTGGAGGTGGGAATATTGGGAACGGAATCTCCCCGGCTGGGGAGGGAGACGATTCACCTACCTCTCAAACTCAGAGTCGAGAATGTCTGGACTGGCAAAACGATCCTGGACAAAAAAATAAATCAGAAACCGTCATTACTTCTTGCTCAACACTGAGACAGCATTCACCCTGTCAACTTCAGGAAGTTTAAAAAGTCTTTTCATCTCACTTTAGCCTGAGCCCCTTCACTTTACAAGGATGTTGCCAGGGTTGGAGGATCTGAGCTATAGGGAGAGGCTGAACAGGCTGGGGCTGTTTTCCCTGGAGCATCAGAGGCTGAGGGGTGACGTTATAGAGGTTTACAAAATTATGAGGGGCATGGATAGGATAAAGAGACAAAGTCTTTTCCCTGGGGTCGGGGAGTCCAGAACTAGAGGGCATAGGTTTAGGGTGAGAGGGGAAAGATATAAAAGGGACCTAAGGGGCTAACTTTTTCACACAGAGGGTGGTACGTGTATGGAATGAGCTGCCAGAGGAGGTGGTGGAGGCTGGTACAATTACAGCATTTAAAAGGCATTTGGATGGGTATATGAATAGGAAGGGTTTGGAGGGATATGGGCCGGGTGCTGGCGAGATTGGATTGGGATACCTGGTCGGTGTGGGCGAGTTGGACCAAAGGGTCTGTCTCTGCTGCTGTACATCTCTATGTCTCTCTCTCTGTCTCCCCCTCCCCCTCCCTTTCTCTCTCTCTGTCTCCCCCTCCCCCTCCCTTTCTCTCTCTCTGTCTCCCCCCTCCCCCTCCCTTTCTCTCTCTCTGTCCCCCCCTCCCCCTCCCTTTCTCTCTCTCTGTCCCCCCCTCCCCCCTCCCTTTCTCTCTCTGTACACCTCTAATTCCTGTTGAGACGAAACCTTCACAGCAGGGAACAGGTCACTTTGTACAATGTGATCAGTGTTGGTCAAAGATCTCTCCACAGCCACGTGGAATCCATTACAGCCCAGCCCAGACCCTGCCGGATCTGCCAGGAGGAATATAGAGATCCCAGGGACAATATTGTGAAATTCCATTTAGTAATTATTCCCCAGTGTCTCAGAGATAATGTTCAATTAACAGCACTAATAATAGTTTTACAGTCAGTCCCAGCTTGTGGGATCGTGCTGTGCCGCAACATTTCCAATTTTAGAAACATGATAGCGATTGGCTGTCAGTGCTTCAGGACGTCCCAATATCATGAAATGGGGCTATACAAATGTAAGTGTTTTGTCTCAGATGAATATTGGGAACCGTGTGGAATGCGGTGGGCTCAAGTCAAACCAGAGACACCTCAACAAAAAATAAATACTAACTCAGTACTGAGGGAGTGCCACACTGTCAGGGGTCAGTACTGAGGGAGTGCCGCACTGTCAGGGGTCAGTGCTGAGGGAGTGCTGCACTGTCAGGGGTCAGTGCTGAGGGAGTGCTGCACTGTCAGAGGGTCAGTGCTGAGGGAGTTGGCACTGTCGGAGGGTCAGTGCTGAGGGAGTGCCGCATTGTCAGAGGGTCAGTGCTGAGGGAGTGCTGCACTGTCAGGGGTCAGTGCGGAGGGAGTGCTGCACTGTCAGGGGTCAGTGCTGAGGGAGTGCCACACTGTCAGGGGTCAGTGCTGAGGGAGTGCTGTACTGTCAGGGGTCAGTGCTGAGGGAGTGCCACACTGTCAGGGGTCAGTGCTGAGGGAGTGCCACACTGTCAGGGGTCAGTGCGGAGGGAGTGCTGCACTGTCAGGGGTCAGTGCTGAGGGAGTGCCACACTGTCAGGGGTCAGTGCTGAGGGAGTGCTGCACTGTCAGAGGGTCAGTACTGAGGGAGTGCCGCACTGTCAGGGGTCAGTGCTGAGGGAGTGCCACACTGTCAGGGGTCAGTGCTGAGGGAGTGCCACACTGTCAGGGGTCAGTGCTCAGGGAGTGCCGCACTGTCAGGGGTCAGTACTGAGGGAGTGCCGCACTGTCAGGGGTCAGTACTGAGGGAGTGCCGCACTGTCAGAGGTCAGTACTGAGGGAGTGCTGCACTGTCAGAGGGTCAGTGCTGAGGGAGTGTCGCACTGTCAGAGGGTCAGTGCTGAGGGAGTGCTGCACTGTCGGAGGGTCAGTACTGAGGGAGTGCTGCACTGTCAGGGGTCAGTACTGAGGGAGTGCCACACTGTCAGGGGTCAGTACTGAGGGAGTGCTGCACTGTCAGGGGTCAGTGCTGAGGGAGTGCCACACTGTCAGGGGTCAGTGCTGAGGGAGTGCCACACTGTCAGGGGTCAGTGCTGAGGGAGTGCCGCACTGTCAGGGGTCAGTGCTGAGGGAGTGCCACACTGTCAGGGGTCAGTGCTGAGGGAGTGCCGCACTGTCAGGGGTCAGTACTGAGGGAATGCCGCACTGTCAGGGGTCAGTACTGAGGGAGTGCTGCACTGTCAGAGGGTCAGTGCTGAGGGAGTGTCGCACTGTCAGAGGGTCAGTGCTGAGGGAGTGCCACACTGTCAGGGGTCAGTGCTGAGGGAGTGTCGCACTGTCAGAGGGTCAGTACTGAGGGAGTGCCGCACTGTCAGGGGTCAGTACTGAGGGAGTGCCGCACTGTCAGGGGTCAGTACTGAGGGAGTGCTGCACTGTCAGAGGGTCAGTACTGAGGGAGTGCCGCACTGTCAGAGGGTCAGTGCTGAGGGAGTGTCGCACTGTCAGAGGGTCAGTGCTGAGGGAGTGTCGCACTGTCAGGGGTCAGTACTGAGGGAGTGCCGCACTGTCAGGGGTCAGTGCTGAGGGAGTGTCGCACTGTCAGAGGGTCAGTGCTGAGGGAGTGTCGCACTGTCAGAGGGTCAGTGCTGAGGGAGTGCCGCACTGTCAGGGGTCAGTACTGAGGGAGTGCCGCACTGTCAGGGGTCAGTACTAAGGGAGTGCTGCACTGTCAGAGGGTCAGTGCTGAGGGAGTGTCGCACTGTCAGAGGGTCAGTGCTGAGGGAGTGCCGCACTGTCAGGGGTCAGTGCTGAGGGAGTGTCGCACTGTCAGAGGGTCAGTGCTGAGGGAGTGTCGCACTGTCAGAGGGTCAGTGCTGAGGGAGTGCTGCACTGTCAGGGGTCAGTGCGGAGGGAGTGCTGCACTGTCAGGGGTCAGTGCGGAGGGAGTGCTGCACTGTCAGAGGGTCAGTACTGAGGGAGTGCCGCACTGTCAGGGGTCAGTGCGGAGGGAGTGCCGCACTGTCAGGGGTCAGTGCGGAGGGAGTGCTGCACTGTCAGAGGGTCAGTGCTGAGGGAGTGTCGCACTGTCAGGGGTCAGTGCTGAGGGAGTGCTGCACTGTCAGGGGACGGTGCTGAGGGAGTGCTGCACTGTCAGAGGGTCAGTGCTGAGGGAGTGCCGCACTGTCAGGGGTCAGTGCTGAGGGAGTGCTGCACTGTCAGAGGGTCAGTGCTGAGGGAGTGTCGCACTGTCAGAGGGTCAGTGCTGAGGGAGTGCCGCACTGTCAGGGGTCAGTGCGGAGGGACTGCTGCACTGTCAGGGGTCAGTGTGGAGGGAGTGCTGCACTGTCAGAGGGTCAGTACTGAGGGAGTGCCGCACTGTCAGGGGTCAGTGCAGAGGGAGTGCCGCACTGTCAGAGGGTCAGTACTGAGGGAGTGCCACACTGTCAGGGGTCAGTGCGGAGGGAGGGCTGCACTGTCAGAGGGTCAGTGCTGAGGGAGTGTCGCACTGTCAGAGGGTCAGTGCTGAGGGAGTGCCGCACTGTCAGGGGTCAGTACTGAGGGAGTGCCGCACTGTCAGGGGTCAGTGCGGAGGGAGTGCTGCACTGTCAGAGGGTCAGTACTGAGGGACTGCCGCACTGTCAGGGGTCAGTGCGGAGGGAGTGCCGCACTGTCAGGGGTCAGTGCGGAGGGAGTGCCGCACTGTCAGAGGGTCAGTGCTGAGGGAGTGCCACACTGTCAGGGGTCAGTGCGGAGGGAGTGCCACACTGTCAGGGGTCTGTACTGAGGGAGTGCTGCACTGTCAGAGGGTCAGTGCTGAGGGAGTGCCGCACTGTCAGAGGGTCAGTGCTGAGGGAGTGCCACACTGTCAGGGGTCAGTGCGGAAGGAGTGCCACACTGTCAGAGGGTCAGTGCTGAGGGAGTGCCACACTGTCAGGGGTCAGTGCGGAGGGAGTGCCACACTGTCAGGGGTCAGTACTGAGGGAGCGCTGCACTGTCAGGGGTCAGTACTGAGGGAGTGCTGCACTGTCAGGGGTCAGTACTGAGGGAGTGCCGCACTGTCAGGGGTCAGTACTGAGGGAGTGCTGCACTGTCAGGTGTCAGTACTGAGGGAGTGCCGCACTGTCAGGGGTCAGTACTGAGGGAGTGCCACACTGTCAGGGGTCAGTACTGAGGGGGTGCTGCACTGTCAGAGCTCAGTACTGAGGGAGTGCCACACTGTCAGGGGTCAGTACTGAGGGAGTGCCACACTGTCAGGGGTCAGTACTGAGGGAGTGCTGCACTGTCAGAGGTCAGTACTGAGGGAGTGCCACACTGTCAGGGGTCAGTACTGAGGGAGTGCCACACTGTCAGGGGTCAGCACTGAGGGAGTGCTGCACTGTCGGAGGGTCAGTGCTGAGGGAGTGCCGCACTGTCAGGGGGTCAGTACTGAGGGAGTGCCGCACTCTCAGAAAGTCAGTGCTGAGGGAGTGCCGCACTGTCAGAGGGTCAGTGCTGAGGGAGTGCCGCACTGTCAGAGGGTCAGTACTGAGGGAGTGCCGCACTGTCAGACAGTCAGCACTGAGGGAGTGCTGCACTGTCAGAGGGTCAGTGCTGAGGGAGTGCGGCACTGTCAGAGGGTCAGTACTGAGGGAGTGCTGCACTGTCAGAGGGTCAGTGCTTTGGGAGTGTCGCACTGTCAGAGGGTCAGTGCTGAGGGAGTGCAACATTCTCTGAAGACAGAGTAATGAAACTGTTCAAATTGGCGCAAGCATTTGAGGTTATCGACCATCTTTCTGAGGGACTGAGAGGGTCACGTATAAACTGATAACTCTCCCCCTCTGTGCTGATGGTAACAGGGTCAACCAGGTGGACCTCATAGAACGTGAGGTCCCTGATTGGGGCCATTAACCTGGTCCAATCAGGGAGCCCTGGCTGACAGATATAAACAGGAGGACCGGGCGGTGGGGATCCCCAGTGGAGGGCTCTCTACGCGGGAGTCCTCCCCCTTTCTCTCGGGGATCTGGGGTGGATGGTGCTGCACGCAGCAGTCCCCTGCAACCGCAGGTTGCGGTGGTTCACGGACTCCCAGCCCAACTGCTTGTTCTGTGGCGCTGTGGAGTCTGTGGACCACGTGTATATTGGGTGTGGGCGTTTGCACTCCCTTTTTGATTTCCTTAAAAACCTTCTCCTCTGTTTTTGGCTGCACTTCAGTCCCACGCTCCTGATCTTTGGGCACCCGGTACGGAGGAAGGAGGGCAGGTCTGAAGACCTCCTCGTGGGTCTGCTCCTGGGCCTGGCCAAACTGGCCATCAACAGGTCCAGGCAGCGGGCCGTGGAGGGGGTCGTTAGGGCCGACTGCCTGCCCCTCTTCCGCGGTTACGTTAGGGCCCGGGTGTCCTTGGAGAAGGAGCACGCGGTGTCCACCAACACCCTGGAGTTGTTCAGGGAGAGGTGGGTGCCGCAGGGAGTGGAGTGCATCATTTCTCCCTCCAATTCTATTTTGATTTAGTCCCTACCCTCCCCTTCACTGTTTTGATCACACAGCACTGCCCTTTGATATGAAGGGCAGTGTTTGTCACTGGCCACCCGGGTGTTTTCCTATCTTCCTGGTGGTGGAAATTAAATAAAGATTCGTGCACTTTGTGTCTTTCACTGTGTCTCACACCTGCACACACACACCATGGGTGCTGGGGGAAAAATAAGCACTACCGCACTTAGGCGGTAGTGTGGGGGTTTTAAAAAAAAAAACAGGGATTTAAGGGCAGTGCTTGTCACGAAAAAAAAAATTAACAGGGGATTGATCACACAGCAAAAAAAAGAAAAAAGAGAAAAAAGAAAAAAAAACAAAATAAACAGGAGGGTCAGAGGTTCTGCTCACTCTGAGAGCTGGCCCTGAGGAAAAAGGATCAGTGTCAGTGACTCTCCGCATGTAAATAAAGGGTGACTTGGTGACGGGATACTGGCCATTGGGGAGTTATTTCATACCTCCCACCCCCCAGGCCAGGGCAACAGTGAGGACAGACAGAGATGGGGAGCAGCACGGTGGCTCAGTGGCTAGCATTATTGCCTCACAGCACCAGGGTCCCAGGTTTGATTCCAACCTCAGGCGACTGTCTGTGTGGGGTTTGCACATTTTCCCCGTATCTGTGTCGGTTAGGGTGGATAGGCCATGCTATATTGTGTTAGGTGCATTAGTCAGGGGTAAATATAGGGGAATGGGTCTGGGTGGGTTACTCTTCGGAGGGTCGGTGTGGACTTGCTGGGCCAAATGGCCTGTTTCCACACTGTGGGGATTCGATTCTATGGGGTGAAGACGGGAGGGGGACATACCTGCTCTCTTCACCTTCCAGCAGCTTCCTGTAGGTGGCGATCTCCACGTCCAAGGCCATCTTGACGTTGAGCAGCTCCTGATATTCCCGCAGATGTCGCGCCATCTCGTCCTTCAGATGGCGGATCTCGTCCTCCAAGCGGGCGATGCTGTCGGTGTAACCGGCTGCCTCCCCAGCAAACCTCTCCTCCATCTCCCGCATCTGCCGCATCAGGGACTCGTTCTGCCGAGAGAGCTCCGGGTGAGAGCCCAGCGACACCTGAGGCGAGGTCTCCCCTATCCCCTCCCAGGTCACCCTGCAGTGAATCGGGCTTGACCCACAGCCCAACCGGGTAAATAATGGGCTCTAACACCAAACCCCACCGGCATTACCAAAGCCAACCACCTCAACAATAGGAGCAGGAGTAGGCCATTCGGCCCTTCGAGTATTCTCTAATTCAGTACGATCATCCATGGGTTGTAGAAAGTGAATGGGTAATGATCTGGCAAATGACGTGCAATGTGGGAAATTGTCCATCTTTGCAAAAAGACCAAAAAGAAAGAAGTATGCTTTGTAAATGGTGCACAGATGCAGAGGGATCTGGGCTTCCTGGTGGGACAAGAGGGGAGGTACAGCAAGTAATCAGGGAAGCTCATCAAAAGTTGTGTTTTATTGTGAGGGGAACTGAGTTCATGAGTAGGGAGGTTATGCCTCAGCTATACGGGGTATGGGTGAGAGTGAACCCAGAATACAGTCGTTTCTCCTGTCATGCCTTTAGTCTGTTCCTGCGTCACCCCACGCTATACACGTAACACTGGAAGTGTTGGCGAACTAATCATGTTGTAGCAAACGCACATTTTACAAGTTCATGTTTTGGAAACCCATGTTCCCTATTCACTGATCACGTTACGGCCAATTTGTGTTAACAAAAGTCATTAGATTAGATTTGCTACATGTTAGAGCGGAACTGACTGTGCTACGTATAGAGCTGTTTGGTGAACTGACAAAGGGATCATAATACATTGAAAACAATCCAGAGAAGTTTTAGTGGACTCATCCCTGGAATGAGGGGATTGTCTTTTGAGGAAAGGCTACACAGGCTGGGCCTGTATCCTCTGGAGATTAGATTAGAGTGGTGCCAGAAAAGCACAGCAGGTCATTCCTGATGAAGGGCTTTTGCCTGAAACGTCGATTTTCCTGCTCCTCGGATGCTGCCTGACCTGCTGTGCTTTGCCAGCACCACTCAGATCTTGACTCTGATCTCCAGCATCTGCAGTACCCACTTCCTCCTCTGAAGTTTAGCAGAGTCAGTGGTGACTTAGTTGAAACGGGTCAGCCCCTGAGGGGATGTGGAAAGGAGGTTTCCTTTTGTGGGAGAATCTAGAACTAGGATCACGGTTTAAAAATAAGGAGTCGCTCATTTAAGACAGAGATGAGGGAACACTTTTCCCTCTCAGTGGGATTTGAGTCTTTGGAGTTCCCATCCTCAAAAGTGGATGCAGAGTCTTTAGATATTTTTAAGGCAGGTGAAGATAGATAATGGATGACTGAGGGGGATGGAAGATTATCGGGAGTGTGTAGGAATGTCGAGTCGAGGTTAAAATCTCATCAGCCACGATCATATTGAATGGGGGGGGCGGGGGGGGGGGGGGTAAGAGACAGGCTCGAAGGGCCGAATGGCCTACTATTGCTCCTTGTTCATGAGATCAGATCAAAATCAGTTCCCTCATCCTCCCTGTAACCTTTGACCCCTTTAGCTCTAAGAACCACAACTGACTCCTTCTTGGAAACCTTCAATGTTTTGGCCTTGACCACTCTCTGTGACAGAGAATTCTCCAGGCTCCCCACTCTCTGGGGGAAGACATTTCTCCTCAGCTCAGTCCGAAAGGGCCTACCCCGTTTCCTCACACTGTGACGCCCTGATTCGGGACTCCCTGGTCATCAGGAACATCCTTCCTGTGTTTATCCCTGTGTAGTCCTGTTAGAGTTTTATAGGTTCCTATGAGATCCCTCATTTTTCTGAACTCCAGCGAATATAGTCCTAACTGATCCAGGCCCCTCACACAATTCACCTGCCCAATGTCTCTGAAGTGACCACAGTCAGTGAGCTGTGTCGTGTCCCAGGTTATTCAGTAATTTGGAGAGCTTTATGAAGAGGTAGCCCTGGGAATTTTATGAAGCTGCTGCATTCCTCATTGATTTTGCTCATTACTTTGGACTCAGGAACTTGTTTAATAACTGACAATGCAAGTTGCCTTATAACAATCTTAAAATTGTTAACTGTTCATCAATCTCTCCGGCCCAGAAAGTGAACAATTAATAAAAGTAAAACGTCATTCCTTCAGGTTGTCAATTGTTTGAGGAGATTTCAGAAAAAAAATCATCACCATGAATTCTTAATGTTACAATTTGTCTCTTTAATCTCACTCCTTTAATCCGGCCCATGTCTCTCTCTCTCTCTCTGTTTTACCTCCATCTGCACCTGATTTGATTCTAATCTACTTGTGTTCTTGGTTATTATTTATTGCTCCATCCTTTATTCTCACTGATAAAGGGGCAGACTGGTCTCTCAATGATCACTGATGTCCTGGCAGCCCTACTGCCCTCACTGGTCCATTACAAATTCCCAGTTTCCAACAAAGTCTGGTGCAGCAGTGTTACAATTGAAACGGGTCTGGTTAAAAAAACTTTGCAAATATGTAAAGATTGGCTCCAGTTCTATCCTTTGAGTCCAGAGTTCTACAATGTTCTACCTGGTGTAAGGTGTGTCATTCCATTAAGCCCTGGGATGTAACATTTATAGCATGGAAAGAGGCCATTTGGTCCATCTAGTCTATGCTGTGTTTGGGCAGCAATGATTCTACTCTTTCTACTTAACCTTTCCTTTCCCCTCATGAATGATGCAGCGTGCATTTAAATTTCGTTTTGAATGCACCGAAGCTGCTTATTCCCAGCACGCCCCATGGAGGTGAATTCCACTTACAACATAGAACAGTCCAGCACAGTACAGGCCCTTCGGCACGCAATGTTGTGCCGAGCCTTTATCTTAATCTAAGGTCAACCTAACCTGCACACCCCTCAATTTATTGCCATCCATGTGCTTGTCCAGCAGTCGCTTAAATGTCCCTAATGTCTCTGACTCGCCACCCCACTGGCAGTACATTCCACACCCCCATCACTCTCTGCATAAAGAACTGACCTCTCCGATACCTTCCTCCAATTACTTTAGAATTATGACCCCTCATGACAGCCATTTTCTGGGGAAAAGTCTCTGGTTATCTACTCTGTCTCTGCCTCTCATTACCATGTACATCTCTATCAAGTCACCTCTCTTCCCCCTTCCGCATGAAAAGCCTGAGCTCACTCAACCTCTCTTCAGAAGACATCCCTCCAATCCAGGCAGCATCTTGGTAAATCTCCCCTACATCCTCTTTAAAACATCTACATCCCTCCTACACTGAGGTGACCAGAACTGGACACAATATTCCAAGGGTGGTCTAACCAGGACTTTATAGAGCTGCAGCATAACTTCGCAGCTCTTAAACTCAACCTCCTTGTTAATGAAAGCCAAAACACCGTACACCTTAACAACCCTATCAACTTGGGTGGCAACTTTCAGGGATCTATGTAGATGGACCTCAAGATCTTGTTGTCCCTCCACACTGCCAAGAATCCTGCCTTTAACCCTATATCGAACATTCAAATTCGACCTTCCAAAATGAATCACTTTGCATTTATCCAGGTTGAACTCCATCTGCCACTTCTCAGCCCAGCTCTGCATCTTATCTTGGTCAGTGTCTTGTTGAAGCCTGCAACAGCCCTTGACACTATCTACAACACCACTGACCTTTGTGTCATTGGCAACTTACTAACCCACCCTTCCACTTCCTCATCCAAGTCATTTATTAAAAACTGCAAAGAGCAGAGGCCCAAGAACACATCCCTGCGGGACACCACTTGTCACCGACCTCCAGACGGAATACTTTCCATCCACTAGCTGTCTTCTTTTGGCCAGCCAATTCTGTATCCAGACAGCCAAATCTCCCTGTATCCCATACCTCCTAACTTTCTGAATGAGTGCACCGTGGGGAAGCTTACTTCGGAATATAATGGCACAGCAAGTGGAAACAAGGTCTGTACCCCTCCCCAAACAGCCCCATTTTAAAAATCATATTAAAGGTGTACATGGGGTCACCTGCCCTGTCTGTTGGACTTCCTGAGCGATGCCGTCTGCCAGTCCTGCTATTATTCTTGTCAATGGTTTTGTACCTTTCCCAGGGACTGTGTGGAAATACGGGAAACAGAAAGTGATCCAAAAGCCCCACTTGGTTTTGTGATTTCCGCTGAGAAAGTTATCACAGGGGGGTCCTTAACCCTTTATTGGTGCCTCATTGGGTCGCACTGTCACCTCAGAGTGTGGAGGCTGTGCAGACCCAGGGTTTATAATCCAGAGCGAGTACCAGTGCGGGGGTGCTACACTGCCAGTGTCATCATCATCTTTCAGATAGGACATTACGCCAAAGCCGTCTGCTGGGATGGCACAGATTGGAAGAGGAACACATGAGGCTCTCCCCAGTGACCTCACTAACAATGGCTGCTCCTGTGCTCAGGCCCACCAAAGGCAGGCTGCCTGCTCGATGACACGTTTTGTTTGTGAGGGTTTAAAGTCGCAAAGGTCTACACAGCACAGAGAACCGCCCTTCGGTCCAACGAGTTTATGATGGTCAAAAACAACCACCTGTGAGGGGGTGGCATGGTGGTTAGCCCTGCTGCCTCACAGTGCCAGGGACCTGGTTCGATTCCAGCCTCGGGTGACTGTCTGTGTGGAGTTTGCACGTTTTCCCCGTGTCTGGGTGGGCTTCCTCTGGTTTCCTCCCACAGGCCAATGAGGTGCAGGTCAGGTGAACTGGCCATGCGAAAATTGCCCATAGTGTTAGCTGCATTAATCAGGGGTAAATGTAGAGGAATGAGTCTGGGTGGGTTGCTCTTTGGAAGGTCAGTGTGGTCTTGTTGGGCCGAAGGGCCTGTCTGCACACTGTAGAGATTCTATGACCTAACCATTCTATTCCCATTTCCCAGTACTTGGTCTATAGCCTTGTATGCCTTTAGCATCACAAGTACACATCTGAATATTATGAGACTTTCTGTCCCACCCGCCCTTCCAGGCAGTGTGTTCCAGATTCTCACCACCCTCTGGGTGAAACAATTTCCCTAACATCCCCTCGAAACCTTCGGCCCCTTGCCTTAAATGTATTGCCCTCCCACTCCACCCCCGGTCATTGACCCCTTCACCCAGGAAATGGTTTCTCCCTGCCCACCCTATCTATGCCCACATAATCCATCTCAATTATGACCCCCTCCCAACGACCACTCAACCTTCTCTGCTCCAATGAAAACAGTTCTAGCCTGTCCAATCTCCTTACCCCGATCCCCGCACTCTAATCTTCTGTATAAAAAACAAACCATCGTAAAACCATAAAACATAGGAGCAGAAATTAGGCCATTCAGCCCATTGAGTCTGCTCCGCCATTCAATCATGGCTGATATGTTTCTCAACCCCATTCTCCCACTTTCTCCCCATAATCCTTGATCCCCCTGATACTCAAGAACC
Organism: Chiloscyllium plagiosum; assembly: GCF_037043375.1. Taxonomy (NCBI): domain Eukaryota; kingdom Metazoa; phylum Chordata; class Chondrichthyes; order Orectolobiformes; family Hemiscylliidae; genus Chiloscyllium; species Chiloscyllium plagiosum. The sequence goes on along the minus strand of NW_028270145.1, from coordinate 112,298,096 downwards.
TATCTATCTCAGTCTTAAATATACTCAATGACCTGGCCCCCAACAGCCTTCAGCAATGAATTCCTCAGATCCCCCACCCTCTGGCTGAAGATGTTTCTCCTTATCTCCATTCTAAAAGGTCTTCCCTTTATTCCAAGGCTGTGCCCTCAGCTCCTAGTCTCTCCCACCGAGGAGGGGTTTCTGAATGTAAAATACTAACTCTGCTTTCTCTCTACGGATGTTGCCAGACCTGCTGAGCTTTTCCAGCTACTCCTGTTTTTTTTGTTTCTCTTCACTGGGCGTGCTGCTACGTTTCCAACATTACCACAGCAACTACACGGATATAGATAAAGGGAGCTCACTGGCTCTAAACTGCTTTGTGAAGCCCTGATGTCATAAAAGGTGCTATCGAAATGCAAACACTTGCTTTCCTTGACATCGCCAGGTGGGGGTACATCCCAGAGACCCACAAACACTCACGGTTCCTTTGAGAGCATCAATCTCGCAGGTATAGCTCTGAATCTGGTGACGGTACTCCATCATTTCCTGCTTGGCCTGTCGCAAGGCATCATTGTTTTTGGCTGCACTCTGATTCAAATCCATGACCTGGAAAAGAAGGAGGTCAGGGGTCATCCATGTGGGTTAATAGGTTAACTGTACCTTTACTCTATTGAGCATATGTGTAAGCAGTTATGTCATTGGTGTTTGTAATCTTCCAGAACTCACTGCTATAATTCTTTATTCATTCATAGAATGAGCAACGTCAATGGCCAGGCCAGCATTTATTGCCCATCCCTAATTACCCAGAGGGCAGTTAAGAGTCAACCACATTACTGTGAGTCTGGAGTCACATGTAGGCCAGACCAGGTAAGGTTGGCAGTTTCCTTCCCTGAAGGGCATTGGTGACCCAGGTGGGCTTTTCCAACAATGGATTCATAGTCATCATTAGACTCTTAATTCCAAATTTCTCCTCTTATTGAATTCAAATGGCAGGATCTGACCCCAGGTCCCCCAGAATATTACCTGGGTCTCTGGGTGAACAGTCCAGCAACAATACCACTCAGCCACCGCTTCCCCGTCTTCAGGGAAATGATCTGGGATAGCTCCAGTAGATTCACAGTTGCCAGTCACTGGGATGATTTGGGTCAGGTGGTAGTAGGGTCAGTTAGCTCAGTTGGCTGAATGGCTTGGTTATGAGGTAGTGGCGCTAACAGCGTGGGTTCAATTCCCACACCAGCTGAGGGTACCATAAAGGGATCCCTTTCTAAACCTCTCCCCCTCGCCTGAGATGTGGTGACCCTCAGTTTAAACTACCACCAGCCATCTCACTCTAAAAACAGAGCAGCCCGACCATCTGGTAAGATTATGGTGACTTGATCAATCTGATTAGGGAACTCTAAACATTAGGTTGAACTTGATGAACAGTAAATAGGTTAATTACATATTACTTAATGGCTAGTTCCTAGTTATGTAATAGCTGAGATTATAGAGGGAGAAAGCGGGAGCTGGAGATCAGAGTTGAGAGTGTGGTGCTGGAAAAGCACAGCCGGTCAGGCAGCATCCGAGGAGCAGGAGACAGTCCTGATGAAGAGCTTATGCTCAGAACATTGATTCTGCTGCTTCTCAGATACTGCTATGCTTTTCCAGCGCCACACTCTCAATTATACCATCTACTCTCTGCGTCTACCCTGTCAGATCTCCTGAGAATCCTCTAACAGATTATAATATGCCTCTGGAGCAGGTGGGAGTTGTTGGGAGGTCATGCTGTGGCTGTACAGGACGCTGGTTACACAGTTTTGGAATATTATGTGCAATTCTGGTCTCTTTCCTATGGGAAGGATGTTGTGAAACTTGAAAGGGTTCAGAAAAGATTTACAAGGATGTTGCCAGGGTTGGAGGATTTGAGCTACAGGGAGAGGTTGGATAGGCTGGGGCTGTTTTCCCTGGACCGTCAAAGGCTGAGGGGTGACCTAATAGAGGTTTACAAAATTCTGATGGGCATGGATAGGGTAAATAGGCAAAGGCTTTTCCCTGGGGTGGGGGAATCCAGAACTAGAGGCTTTAGGGTGAGAGGGGAAAGATATAAAAGGGACCTAAGGGGCAACTTTTTCACACAGAGGGTGGTATGTGTATGGTATGAGCTGCCAGAGGAAGTGGTGGAGGCTGGTACAATTGCAACATTTAAGAGGCATTTGGATGGGTATATGAATAGGAAGGGTTGGAGGGATATGGGCCGGGTGCTGGCAGGTGGGACTAGATTGGGTTGGGATATCTGGTCGGCACGGACAAGTTGGACTGTCTCTGTGACTATGGCTCTACTAGCTCAGAGATAGAGACATTACCACTGCACAGGAAAAACGTTGCAAAGCCTGCATTCTCAAATAAAATCTAATGCTCTGCTAGTCGAGTTAGTAAACAGAAAATTGTTGGCATCCATCCCATATGCCAAGTGGGCACAGCAATCTTTGAGCTAGCATATCTATTCCATTTGGATGTTAGGTCCACACACGCCTCTCCCCACATGGTACCCAGAGGCCCCAGCATCCCAGTCGCTCGGTGGGTAATGGGGGGAACCGCCCAGCACCAACCTTTGACTTGTACCACTCTTCCGCCTCCGTGACATTCTTGGCTGAGATGGACTCGTACTGTGCCCTGATATCACGCAGGGCAGCGGTGAGGTCAGGTTTCGACAGATCCATTTCAACCTGGACGTGCTGTTCCTGGAGCTGAGCCTGCAGCTCCCGCAGTTCCTACAAACAAATGGAGTAAATCATTATTGGGCCACCCGTGGCATTGCTCAGTTCAAGTGGAAACAATTTGCAGTCGCCCCAGAAGGGAGGGAGAGGGCTCTGAATGCCGTGCCAAGCCCCAGTGTTCCCATTGACGCAGTTAAAGGGTCATAGTGTCACACAGGTCAAAATGCACAATATCTTTATGGGCAGTGTCATTTTCAAAAGAGAGAGGAGACCCTTCCAGCAGACCTGGAGATTAATTACCTTTCACCTTCCAACAAGCAAACACAACACAAACCCCTTAAAGTAAAACTCTAAACCACTGTCCAGTCCCTAGGAGTGTTTAATGGGGGACAGTGTAGAGAGAGCTTTACTCTGTATCTAACCCCATGCTATTCCTGTCCTGGGAGTGTTTGATGGGGAGAGTGTAGAGGGAGCTTTACTCTGTATCTAACCCCGTGCTGTCCCTGTGTTGGGAGTGTTTGATGGGGAGAGTGTAGAGGGAGCTTTACTCTGTATCTAACCCCGTGCTGTCCCTGTCCTGGGAGTGTTTGATGGGAACTTTGCTTTGTATCTGGGAAGCCGGTTTGAGAATGGAGGAGATTTGTTTGAGGAAGGGGCTTTGCCGTTGACTCACCTCCTCATGGACTTTCTTGAGGAATGCGATCTCCTCCTGGAGGGCCTCAATCCTTCGCTCGAGATCCAGGCGAGCGAGGGTGGCTGCATCGACGTCCTAGAAGCAGAAAGAAAAGCTGCTGTGGCCATGAGGTTTTCCAACTGGTCCCTTACACGGTGAGATTATTCCGACTGCCCTGATGGGAGTCATAGAGATGTATAGCACAGAGACAGATCCTTTGGTCAAACCCGTCCATGCTGACCCAGATATCCCAACCCAATCTAGTTCCACCTACCAGCTCCCGGCCTATGTCCCTCCAAACCCTTCCTATTCATATACCCATCCAGATGCCTCTTAAATGCTGTAATTGTACCAGCCTCCACCACCTCCTCTGGCAGCTCATTCCATACACGTACCACCCTCTGTGTGAAAAAGTTGCCCCTTAGGTCCCTTTAATATCTTTCCCCTCTCACCCTAAACCCATGCCCTCCAGTTCTGGACTCCCCCACCCCAGGAAAGAGACTTTGTCTGTTTATCCTATCCATGCCCCACATAATTTTATAAACCTCTATAAGGTCACCCCTCAGCCTCTGACGCTCCAGGGAAAACAGCCCCAGCCTATTCAGCCTGTCCCTATAGCTCAAACCCTCCAACCCTGACAACAACCTTACAAATGTTTTCTGAATCCTTTCAAGTTTCACAACATCCTTCCTATAAGAGGGAGACCAGTAATGCACACAGTATTCCATAACCAATGTCCTGTACAGCCGCAACATGACCTCCCAACTCCTGTACTCAATACTCTGACCAATAAAGGAAAGCATACCAAATGCCTTCTTCATTATCCTATCTATAGAGAACATGGCTTTGTGCATGGAAAATCATGTCTCACTAACCTGGCAAAAATTTTTGAGGAAGTAACAAAGAGGATTGATGAGGGCAGAGCAGTAGATGTGATCCATATGGACTTCAGTAAGGCGTTCGACAAGGTTCCCCATGGGAGACTGATTAGCAAGGTTAGATCTCATGGAATACAGGGAGAACTAGCCATTTGGATACAGAACTGGCTCAAAGGTAGAAGACAGAGGGTGGTGGTGGAGGCTTGTTTTTCAGACTGGAGGCCTGTGACCAGTGGAGTGCCACAAGGATCGGTGCTGGATCCACTGCTTTTCATCATTTATACAAATGATTTTGATGTGTGCATAAGAGGTACAGTTAGTAAGTTTACAGATGACACCAAAATTGGAGGTGTAGTGGACAGCGAAGAGGGTTACCTCAGATTATAACAGGATCTGGACCAGATGGGCCAAGGAGTGGCAGATGGAGTTTAATTTAGAATGTCGACTTCCAAATATAACACAGGAAAGTGGGAGGCTCCTTAAATCAGGATGCTCTGTGCCGAGAGTTAGAGGAGGGCACAGACGGCTCAGAGAGGTGCTGCCTTGCTTTATCCTCACCAGACTGAGTGTTATGCAACAAAACCCATCTTCCAAAACCTTTCTTTGCTACATTTTGTCAAGAATGCAGCTCCCCCACTGCAACAGAGCCCAGGGTTTAGATTAGATTCTCTACAGTGTGGAAACAGGCCCTTCGGCCCAACAAGTCCACACTAGCCCTCCGAAGAGTAACCCACCTAGACCCATTCCCCTCTGACTAATGCACCAAACACTACGGGCAATTTCCCATGGCCAATTCACCTAACTTGCACATCTTTGGACTGTGGGAGGAAACCGGAGCACCCAGAGGAAACCCACGCAGACACGGGGAGAATGTGCAAACTCTACACAGACATTGTCCAAGGCTGGAGTTGAACTTGGGACCCTGGTGCTGTGAGGCAGCCGTGCTAACCACTGAGCCACCATGGCGTCCCTTTAGAGAAGCACTTACTTTCAATTCACACAAACATAGAGGATAGGAGGAGGCCATTCAGCCCTTCAAACCTGCTCTGCCATTCATAGAACAGTACAGCACAGGAACAGGCCATGTCTGTGCAAACAATGATGCCATTCCAAACTAATCCCAGCTTCTTGCAGATGGTCCGTATCCCTCTATTCCCCTCCTGTTTCTGCATCTGTATAATGTTTCTTGACCATTGCTATTGTATCTGTTACTCCCACCTCCCCTAAGTTCCAGACACCTACCACCCTCTGTATAAAAGCACTTGCCTCACACATCTCCCTTAAACCTCTCCCCTCTCACCTTAAAGCTACGTCCCCAAGTATTTGACATTCCCACTCTGGGAAAAAGACTCTGACTCTCCACCCTACCTGGGCCTCTCATAATGTTAGAGACTTCTATCAGGATGCCCCTCAGTTTCCAAGCTCTAGTGAAGACGATCCGTGTTTGTCCACCTTCTCCTTGTAGCTAATACCCTCCAATCCAGGCAGCATCCTGGTAAACCTCTTCAGCACTCTCTCCAAAGCCTCTACATCCTTCCTAAAACACAATCTTCGAAATGTGGCCTAACAAAATATTTGCGAACTTTTATCAATATGATCATGTCCGAACATCCAACTCAGTTCCCTGCTCCTGCTTTCTCCCGGTATTCTTTAATCCCTTTAGCCCTAAGGACCATAACAAATTCTTCCTCGTAAACGAAAATTCCAGATTTATCAACTGAATTTATTTGCCACCCCGTTTGGGATTGGAATGAGAGCTTTTAGTTGGGAACCTCAGATGTGACTGTTCCTCAGTCAATGCCACAATGGGCAGCACGTTGGCTCAGTGGTTAATACTGTTGCCTTACCGCGCCAGAGACCTGGATTCGATTCCAGTCTCACACGGCTGCCTGTGTGGAGTTTGCACGTTCTCCCCGTGTCTGCGTGGGTTTCCTCCGGGGGTGCTCCGGTTTCCTCCCACAGTCCAAAGGTGTGCAGGTCAGGTGGATTGGCCATGGGAAATTGCCCGTAGTGTTAGCTGCATTAGTCAGAGGTAAATGTAGGGAAATGGGTCTGGGTGGGTTACTCTTCGGAGGGTCGGTGTGGACTTGTTGGGCTGAAGGGCCTGTTTCCACACTGTAGGGAATCTAATCTAAAGGTGTGAACCAGATGGGTTTTGACAACAATGGTATCATGACCGTTATTGACCTCTTGGCCCCAGATTTCTTTTCACTTTGAATTCAAACTTCACCATCTGACAGATTCCAGAACGTTGGAATAATAATAATACCACCAGGTCCCTGGAATGGCCACCCACCATGTCCCAACATTCCCTGCCATTGGTGCTTCCTTCCCCCCCACTGTCACCAGCAGCCAATCAGAAAAAGAGCAGTCTCTTCACTACCTGATTGGGCGATTCTGTGACAGTCCAAATCTCTTTTCTCCCCATTACTGAAACTATTTAACAATCAGTAAGCTGAAGAGTTCGAAGTAAGTTCTAAAAAATATCCTTTTTTTTAACCTCCTTCTGGGATTTTTCTGTGATCAGAATACAGGACTTACATGTCGGAAAGCAGCAAGATTATTTTCAGCTTCCTCCTTCAGTTGGATTTCATCTTGTAACCTGTGAGGAAAGGGTAAAGCTCAGTGATCTCCATCTCAATCATATATTGACTTTACACATTGTTTCTTTCGAATGGCTTTCCTTCTGTCTTTGATGTTAATCTGGGTGAGTGATCAACTCAACCAAGTCCCCCACACTGTCCTGAGCACAATAATCTGACCAAGTGCAGTGATTGTAATGAGGTCAGCCAAGTGGACAGTTTAAAAATAAGGGGTAGTCCATTTAGAACAGAGTTGAGAAGAAACCTTTTCACCCAGAGAGTGGTGGGTGTGTGGAATGCTCTGCCCCAGAAGGCTGTGAAGGCCCTGTCTCTGGATACTTTCAACAAAGAGTTGGATAGAGCCCTTAAGGATAGTGGGATCAAGGGTTATGGGGATAAGGCAGGAACAGGATACTGATTGAGGATGATCAGCCATGATCATAATGAATGGTGGTGCAGGCTCGAAGGGCTGAAGGGCCTAACTCCTGCACCTATTGTCTATTGTCATAGAATGTGAGTTCCCTGATTGGGGCTGTTAACCTGGTCCAATTAGGGAGCCCTGGCTGACAGATATAAACAGGAGGGTAACGGTAGGGTTTGGGGCCTGGCTTTGCTGCTCCTCTCCCTTGTAAAATTGCTGTCTCTTGTATGCAGCTGTAAATGTAACTGTTTGTTGTAAACTGTTTTTGTAATTTGTTTAATAAAATAAAATAAATAAATAAATAAAAAATAAACAGGAGGGTCAGAGGTTCTGTTCCCCCTGAGAGCTGGCCCTGAGGAAAAAAGATCAGTCTCTCCGTGTAAATTAAGGGAGACTTGGTGACGGGATACCGCCCTCTTGGAGTTACTTCCCCAAGAATTGCTCCTTTTTCATCTTGCCCAAGATCTAGCTTATCCGCTTGTCTTAAATCTCACTCTATTTTTTCCTGATCCTTGACCTATCCCTCGGGCATTACTCTATAGGTCTCCTTCCCTTCCCCCACTGGCTTCATCATCCAAAACTCAACCCTATCCCTTGCCCCCACAATACCTTTTGATTGTCCACAGCATCACCATCTCCCTTGCCCTAGGCCTCAACCTCCCAGGTCTCAAATCCCTGCCCCTTATCCCAGGCCTCACTCCACTGCCAAGTGGTCTCTAGGCCTCAGCATACCCCTTACCCTCGGGGTCACTCTATCCCTCAGGTACTACAGGCCTTTCCATACTAGGTCTCACCCTATCATTTGCATTAGGCCTTACCTTAACAGTCGGCCTCAACTTATGCCTTTGTTTCAGTTTTTCCTTCCTTTATGCCAGGCCTCACTTGACCTGCTTGACCTAGGCCTCATCCTCTACCTTAACCTCCTCTAGTCATCTGCCTTTTCCTCGGCCTCACTCTCCCTTATTATCCTAGGCTTCATTTTATCCTTTTATAGGGTCACCCTACTAGGCCCCATCTTACTCTTTGCTGGAGGTCTTACCCAACCCCTGATCCTTGAGGCGGCCATGTGCAGTTATTTTTGGTGAGCATCCATTTGCTAACCTCCTCTTGCAATTGGAATTTGTTATTTTAAGTCCTGTATGCCCTTGACGTTGCTGCTATTTTTACGTTTGTTCTCAGCTGTTCTCGCATTAAATTTGCTCTCGCCCCAGCTGCTTGAGGTCTCTGGCATAGATTCATCTTTCTAACTATAGGCCCAGTTGGTGGAACCATCCATTTTCCAGTCTCCTCAGCTAGTCAGCCCTGCATCAATGGGCAGCGTCCTCTCCGATCTCAGTCGTAAATGATGGGCTCTAATCCGATTCCCGAGACTGGGACACGTCGAACTGAATCATTCCTGAGCAGTACTGTAGGAGTGCTGGTCTGTCAGAGATGCCCCCCCACTCCCCCACCCCTGCCATAAGGGTCAGATGCTTTCTCCTGTTTTAAAAGCTCCTGTGGCACGTTTTTAAACAAAGGCAAGGGGAGCTTTCCCTATTTTCTTCTCATCCTTTCATTAAAATCTCTGAACCAAATTAGTTGGATATTCCTCTTACTGTTTGTGAGAGCTTCTGTGTTCTACTTAATACTGCGAGAGATAATAATTCAAAGAGCAAAGAACATTACAGCACAGGCCCTTCGGCCCTCCAAGCCTGCGCTGATCCAGATCCTCTATCTAAACCTGGTTCCTATTTTCCAAGGATCTGTATCCCTCTGCTCCCTGCCCATTCATGTATCTGTCTAGATACATCTTCAATGACGCCATCATGCCCACCTCTACCATCTCCGCTGGCAACGTGTTCCAGGCACCCACTACCCTCTGCATAAAGAACTTTACACACATACTTCCCTTAAACTTTTCCCCTCGCTCTTTGAACTCATGACCCCTCGTATCTGAGTCCCCCACTCTGGGAAAAAAGCTTCTTGCTATCCACCCTGTCTATACCTCTCATGATTTTGTAGACCTCAATCAGGTTCCCCCTCAGGGCTTTTCCATTTACTGTATAGTTTGCTCTTGAATTGGATCTTCCAAAATGCATCACCTCGCATTTGCCTGGAGTGAACCCTATCTGCCATTTGTCTGCCCAACTCTCCAGTCTATCTATATTCTGCTGTATTCTCTGACAATCCCCTTCACTATCTGCTATTCCATCAATTTTAGTGTCATCTGCAAAATTGCTAATCAGACCACCTCTACCTTCCTCCAGATCTATTTATGTTTATCACAAACAACAGTGTCCCCCAACATAGATCCCTGTGGGACACCACAGGTCACAGTTCTCCATTTTGAGAAGCTCCCTTCCACGACTACTCTCTGTCTCCTGTTGCCCAGCCAGTTCTCTATCCATCTAGCTAGTACACCCTGGACCCCATGTGACTTCACATTCTCCATTAACCTACCATGGGGAACCTTATCAAATGCCTTACTGAAGTCCATGTATATGACATGTACAGCCCTTCCCTCATCAATCAACTTTGTCATTTCCTCAAAGAATTCTATTAAGTTGGTAAGACATGACCTTCCCTGCACAAAACCATGTTGCTTATCACTGAGAAGCCCATTTTCTTCCAAATGGGAATAGATACTATCCTTTAGTATCTTCTCCAGCAGCTTCCCTACCTCTGACACCAGGCTGACCGGTCTATAATTACCTGGATCATCCCTGCTACCCATCTATAAGGCACAAGTCAGGAGGGTGATGGAATACTCCCCACTTGCCTGGATGGGTGCGGCTCCAACAACACTCAAGAAGCTCAACTCCATCCAGGACAAAGCAGCCGCTTGATTGGCACCACATACACAAACATCCACTCCCTCCACGGCTGATGTTCAGTGGCATCAGTGGGCACTATCTACAAGACGCACTGCAGAAAGATCCTCAGACAGCACCTTCCAAACCCACAGCCACTTCCTCCCTGAAGGGCAGGGGCAGCAGATACATGGGAACACCAACCCCTGCAAGAACCCCCCCCAAGCCAGTCACCATCCTGACTTGGAAATACTGTCGCTGGGTCAGAATCCTGGAATTCCCTCCCTAAGGGCATTGTGGGTCAACCTACAGCACATGGGCAGCAACGATTCAAGAAGGCAGCTCACCCCCACCTTCTCAAGGGGAGACTAGGGACGGGCAATAAATACTGGGCCCAGCCAACGATGCCCACAAATGAATAAAAAAGACGTAGAAAAGTTCCTGCAAAGAGTGAATGAGCTGTCACATGGCGTAGTGAAGTGATAATGCGATAAATATTGTTCGGACATGAGGAGAATTCCCCTGCTTTTCCTCATATCTGCAGTCAGGGAACTATATCAGGTCGGTATGGACGGGTTGGACCAAAGGGTCTGTTTCCATGCTGTACATCTCTGACTCTATGACAGACATGGCGCTGCATTCTGCGTGTGTCTAATTCCAAGGTGAGGTCTTGATCCCACAGTCAACCCTGGCTCCTAAACGGAAGGGGAACTGAGCAAAGCAGGCGGTGAGTAAGAGACATCAGTTTTACACAACCATTGTGTGTAAGAGAGTCCCATTCCCCTGCTCAGTCCCAAACACAGTTTCTGCAAAATCTTCTCCTTCATCTATTTATCCCAATCCCTTTGGAACTTTCCTGTTGAATATGCTTCCACCGCCCTTTCTCAGCAGCGCATTCCGATTTCTCTTCACTCTACTGATCGTCTTCCCTCATGGAATCCACTTCCTCCATCCATCAAAGCCCCTCTGCTTAATCTCCCCTTCACCTTCCCCATCCGTAGGAAATAGGATCAGGAGTAGGCCACTCAGCTCCTCCAGCCTGCTCCGTGCTTCAATAGGATCGTGTCTGATCTGACATTCCTGCCCTTTCCCTGTAACCCTCGATTCCCCGACCGATTGAGAGTCTATCGATCTCAGCCTTAAATATACACAAGGACTCTGCCCCCACAGAGCTCCGTGTCAGAGACTCCCAATCCTCTGAGAGAAGAAATTCCTCCTCAACTCAATTTTAAACGGGCGCCCCTTTACTCTGAGGCACTCTGCACATCTGAGCTCCCTCAGCACGGTTCCCATTTTCGTATTCTGGAGACAGTGAGCACCGCAGATGCTGGAAGCCAGAGTGAGTGGATGTGGAGCTGGAAAAGCACAGCAGGTCAGGCAGCAACCGTGTGGCAGGAAAGTCAACGTTTCGGGACAAAGCCCTTGGTTCTGACTCTCCTGCTCCTCGGCTGCTGTCTGACCTGCTGTACTTTTCCAGCTCCACATCTACTGACCTCCCTCTCCATTTTAGTACCTCCCAATCATCTCCTCTGTTCCCTCACCAAGATCTGGACATCCTGCCTGAAGTTTGGCATCCAGATTTAAACAATAATCCATCAGCAGGCACTCGTAAATGTTTCGAAACAACTTATTTATTTTTGTACTCAATGATGCTAATAATAAAACGATGGCTCCTGACTGCTTCTGAGCTCAACTCAGTCACCTTCAGACATGTGGCAGGACACTCTGACAGTCCATATGCAACCCAGCAGCTGCGATTGCAATGCATAAGCTCACTGGGAATTGATTCCCACCGTCCAGGACTACGGCCGTGTAACAGGGACTGGGCCCCAGTGTAATCAGCGAACACAACAGTTGAAGGGTGTAGAGGACTGCTTGTGAGTTAGAAAGTGTGAGAACAGAGACTCGGATTCACAGAGTCAGAATCACAGAATCATTCCGACACTGGAGGAGGCCATTTGGCCCATCATTCCGACACTGCTTCATTATTATCTCCTGCCTTTTTGTCATATCCTTGCACACAGTCAAATATACACAAGGACTCTGCCCCCTCTCCTCTCTGGAACAAGGAGTTCCAAAGAAGCCAGTCCAAAGAGAGCGAAACAAACCCTCTTCGACCTCCCTCGTGGAAGCTACCTCCCCCACACTCCAAATAGAGCACTCCAGACCCTAACTACTCGCTGGGTCAGAATCACTTTCTCTGACTGCCTTTGCCTCGTTAGTGCATCACTTTAAAGAAAATGTGGAAATAGGGGGGCAGGGAGCAGAGGTGACAGAAGAATTGAACTGAAATCTCCTCCCTATCTGGCCCTGTGTCCATTCCTGATGTTAATAACTCCACCATTGGCTGCTGAGTCTCTCGCTGGTTGGTGCCTGATCTCTGGGACTCGGTGCTCCCACCTCTTCACATCTCTATCGTTCTTACAGCTCGACAGGACATTGGTTAGGCCACTGTTGGAATATTGCGTGCAATTCTGGTCTCCTTCCTATCGGAAAGATGTTGTGAAACTTGAAAGCGTTCAGAAAAGATCTACAAGGATGTTGCCAGGGTTGGAGGATTTGAGCTATAGGGAGAGGCTGAACAGGCTGGGGCTGTTTTCCCTGCAACGTCGGAGGCTGAGGGGTGACCTTATAGAGGTTTATAAAATTATGAGGGGCATGGATAGGGTAAATCTTTTTACCCTATCCCCAGGTCTTTTCCCTGGGGTCGGGGAATCCTGAACTAGAGGGCATAGGTTTAGGGTGAGAGGGGAAAGGTATAAAAGAGACCTAAGGGGCAAAGTTTTCACACAGAGATTGGTATGTGTATGGAATGAGCTGCCAGAGGGTGTGGTGGAGGCTGGTACAATTGCAACATTTAAGAGGCATTTGGATGGGTATATGAATAGGAAGGGTTTGGAGGGATATGGGCCGGTTGCTGGCAGGTGGGACTAGATTAGGTTGCGATATCTGGTCGGTATGGATGAGTTGGACCGAAGGGTCTGTTTCTGTGCTGTACATCTCTATCATTCCGATACTGTAGGAGGCCATTTGGCCCATCATTCCGACACTGCTTCATTATTGAGTGCCTATCTCCTGCCTTTTTGTCATATCCTTGCTGCTTTGACCCAGTTTTAGCTCGCCTGTCCTAATGTCTCTTAATATGACCCAGTGTCAAAATTCAACCCAGTGTCCCAGCCTGTCCGTTTGGAATTGTGTGGTCGAGAGGCTTTTGTTACCTGAGAGAACCGAAGGGAATGAGACACTGGTGGGAAAAGGGGAGGTGATGGCGAGGGTGGGGAAAGGAGAGGGAATGGAGAGGGTGGGCAAAGGGGGAATGGAGAGGATGGGAAAAGTGAGGGGTGGAGATGGAGAGGTTGGCGATGATCTGAGTGGGCGATAGAGGAGGCTTCTGGGGTCACAAGGCCCAACCCAGCTCTCGTTTTTCCAGAAATGTAAGCTGTTGTAATTGTATCTGTTGCTAAGGAAGCAGATGAGGCAGTAATGCAGACAGACCTGATATTGTTTTACAGAGCTGCTCTCCAGGAACCAGTTCCTGGACCATTTTGGGTCATGCAGTCATCAGTGTGATATACTGTCGGCCCGGTTACTCCCAGGCCAGGAGCAGACCCGATTCTTCCAAACATCTGAGCACCAGAGAAAGCAACCTCAGCCTCAACTCATCTCACAAGAAACAGAGAAGCTACGAGTAGGCCATTCGGCCCTTCGAGCCAGCTCTACCATTCAAGAGGAGGAAGCCTGGTCGACCCACACTCACCCTGATCCAGTTGGGAATTCCTGCCTGATATTTGGACAAACAGTCGAATTATACATATCCCACACCAACCCCTGCACCCACTGCCCCCAACCCCTGCACCCACCCAGCCTTCCCACTCCCAATCCCCAATGCAAGATGGCGGAATCCTCTGGTCTTTGTAACCCACCCACCCATCACGCTCACCTCAAGACCCTCCCCATGGGGTGAAAGTGGGTTAGGGGCTGACGCAACATTGGGAATTACTATTGAGACCACCACGAGCGGCCCTACTCCCACCTAAAGTGTTGGGGGAGGGTGGGGGGGCAAAGGTGTATCAACTTCCTGTGATACAACTTGTATTTACATAGCATCCTGCACAGAGTGAGGAGGATATCCCCGGAACCACATTACATTTAATGAGCTACTACCCTGTATGTTCTCCCACTCTCCTCAAGTGTCCTCAATGTAGGGAATGTAGTAGCCATTTTTCACACAGCAAGATCCCACAGTGTGGAGCTGTTTGTATTTGTTGGTATTGATCGGGGGACCGTGCTGGTCTGGTCTAGAGTGAAATCCTTGATTCTCGCCCAAAATGGTGTCAATGGGAAACTTACAGCAGAGGGGCAAGGGGCCTCGGTTTAATATCTCGCTGCCAGTACAGCACTCCCTCAGCGTCACCCCCTTCAAGTGTGACTCAAACACACAGCTTTCTGGTTCCACTTCTCGCTGAGATACAACCAACACAATTGCGGTGTTGACTAAATATTGGCAAAATTGTCATTCCCCTCCCCTCCTCCACCCCCAACACCCCCCGTGACCCTAACCTCCAACCTCTGGATGACCCCAGACTGATACTGGACGATGATCTCAAGAGGGAAGGGAAGTATTATTATACTACAGTCACACTTTTACTGAAGGTTTACAAGGTTGGTCAGTGGTTGGCCCTGCTGTCTCACAGCACCAGGGAACTGGGTTCGATTCCAGCCTCGGGCGACTGTCTGTGTGGAGTTTGCACGTTCTCCCCATGTCTGGGTGGGTTTCGTTTGAGTGCTCTGGTTTCCTCCCACTGTGCAAAGATGGCCATGCTAAACTGTCCACAGTGTTCAGGGATGGCTGTGGGGAGTGGAGGGTTACAAAGATAGGGAGGGAAGCCCCTTGGAGGGATAGTATGGAATCAATGGGCCAAATGGCCTACTTTCACATTGTAGGTATTCTACAAATTAACTGAAATATAAACTCCTGATCTGTTACCCTTTCAGCTTTATTTCTTAGTCAGTCAGCCTGGTGGATTATTTGCAAGTTACTTGAAGGAATCGTTTAACACTCATTTCCCCCCCCCTCCCCCCGCCTTTGCTCCATCCATTTCTCCATTTATGGTCAACAACATGGTATGGAAAGCTTTAAATGGCCTGACTTAAAATAATCACACATTTTCTCCCAAGGACAAGTGCTGCAGAGGGGTGGGGGGGGGGGGAAAGATCCGTTTGTGGACAGATATCAGACAAAATACTTTCCCTTTCATCACTGAGCTGCCAGCTCGGAATAGTGCTTTATCTTGCTCAGATACAATTACAGGAGTCACATCTGATACACTGGCTGTCATTGGCAGCAATGCTCTCTCTACTCTGTTAAACTGAAAGTAAAGTTCGTTCACTACAATCCCCATCAAACACTCCCAGGACAGGGACAGCACGGGGTTAGATACAGAGCAAAGCCCCCTCTACACTCTCCGTATCAAACTGTCCCAGGACAGGGACAGCACGGGGTTAGATACAGAGTAAAGCCCCCCTCTACACTCAGGTGGCATCTCTGACACCTCCCTCCCCTTCCTGGACCTCTCCATCTCCATTAGTGACGACCGACTTGACACTGACATTTTTTACAAACCCACCGACTCCCACAGCTACCTGGATTACACCTCTTCCCACCCTACCTCTTGCAAAAATGCCATCCCGTATTCCCAATTCCTCCGCCTCCGCCGGATCTGCTCCCAGGAGGAGCGGTTCCACCATAGAACACACCAGATGGCCTCCTTCTTTAGAGACTGCAATTTCCCTTCCCACGTGGTTAAAGATGCCCTCCAACGCATCTCATCCACATCACGCACCTCCGCCCTCAGACTCCACCCCTCCAACCGTAACAAGGACAGAACGGCCCTGGTGCTCACCTTCCAACCTACCAACCTTCGCATAAACCAAATCATCCACCGACATTTCCGCCACCTCCAAACAGACCCCACCACCAGGAATATATTTCCCTCCCGACCCCTTCCCGCCTTCCGCAAAGACCGTTCCCTCCATGACTACCTGGTCAGGTCCACGCGCCCCTACAACCCACCCTCCCATCCTGGCACCTTCCCCTGCCACCGCAGGAACTGTAAAACCTGCGCCCACACCTCCTCCCTCACCTCTATCCAAGTCCCTAAAGGAGCCTTCCACATTCATCAAAGTTTTACCTGCACATCCACTAATATCATTTATTGCATCCGTTGCTCCAGATGTGGTCTCCTCTACATTGGGGAGACTGGGCGCCTTCCAGCAGGACGCTTTAGGGAACATCTCCGGGACACCCACACCAATCAACCAAACCGCCCCTTGGCCCAACATTTCAACTCCCCCTCCCACTCTGCCGAGGACATGGAGGTCCTGGACCTCCTTCACCGCCGCTCCCTCACCACCAGATGCCTGGAGGAAGAACGCCTCATCTTCCGCTTCGGAACACTTCAACCCCATGGCATCAATGTGGACTTCAACAGTTTCCTCATTTCTCCTTCCCCCACCTCACCCTAGTTCTAAACTTCCAGCTCAGCACTGTCCCCATGACTTGTCCGGACTTGTCCTACCTGCCTATCTCCTTTTCCACCTATCCACTCCACCCTCCTCCCTGACCTATCACCTTCATCCCCTCCCCCACTCACCCATTGTACTCTATGCTACTCTATCCGCACCCCCACCCTCTTCTAGCTTATCTCTCCACGCTTCACGCTCACTACCTTAATTCCTGATGAAGGGTTTTTGCCCGAAACGTCGATTTTGCTGCTCGTTGGATGCTGCCTGAACTGCTGTGCTCTTCCAGCACCACTAATCCAGAATCTGGTTTCCAGCATCTGCAGTCATTGTTTTTACCAAGGAAATTCGAGAGCTCAGGGGTGCAGGCACCTGGGGGTCTGGCACACAATGGAGGGGATTAAATTCAGAGGATCAGTCCGACCTGTCGGAGCCAGTGAGTGTGTGTGTGTGAGAGAGAGACTGAGAGTGAGTTAGGGAGTGTGTGTGTGTGTCAGAGAGACTGAGAGTGAGTTAGGGAGTGTATGTGTGAGAGAGAGAGACTGAGAGTGAGTTAGGGAATGTGTGTGTGAGATAGACTGAGAGTGAGTTAGGAAGTGTGTGTGTGAGAGAGAGAGAGACTGAGAGTGAGTTAGGGAGTGTGTGTGTGTGTGTGAGAGAGAGACTGAGAGTGAGTTAGGGAGTGTGTGTGTGTGTGTGTGTGTGAGAGAGAGACTGAGTGAGTTAGGGAGTGTGTGTGTGTGAGAGAGACTGAGAGTGAGTTAGGGAGTGTGTGAGAGAGAGAGACTGAGAGTGAGTTAGGGAGTGTGTGTGTGTGTGAGAGAGACTGAGAGTGAGTTAGGGAGTGTGTGTGTGTGTCAGAGAGACTGAGAGTGAGTTAGGGAGTGTGTGTGTGTGAGAGAGAGAGAGACTGAGTGAGTTAGGGAGTGTGTGTGTGTGAGAGACACTGAGAGTGAGTTAGGGAGTGTGTGTGTGTGAGAGAGACTGAGAGTGAGTTAGGGAGTGTGTGTGTGTCAGAGAGACTGAGAGTGAGTTAGGGAGTGTGTGTGTGAGAGAGACTGAGTGAGTTAGGGAGTGTGTGTGTGAGAGAGACTGAGAGTGAGTTAGGGAGTGTGTGTGTGAGAGAGAGACTGAGAGTGAGTTAGGGAGTGTGTGTGTGTGAGAGAGACTGAGAGTGAGTTAGGGAGTGTGTGTGTGTCAGAGAGACTGAGAATGAGTTAGGGAGTGTGTGTGTGTGTGAGAGAGAGAGAGACTGAGTGAGTTAGGGAGTGTGTGTGTGTGAGAGACACTGAGAGTGAGTTAGGGAGTGTGTGTGTGAGAGAGAGAGACTGAGAGTGAGTTAGGGAGTGTGTGTGTGTGTGTGAGAGAGAGAGACTGAGTGAGTTAGGGAGTGTGTGTGTGAGAGAGAGAGACTGAGAGTGAGTTAGGGAGTGTGTGTGTGTCAGAGAGACTGAGAGTGAGTTAGGGAGTGTGTGTGTGTGTGAGAGAGACTGAGTGAGTTAGGGAGTGTGTGTGTGTGAGAGAGACTGAGAGTGAGTTAGGGAGTGTGTGTGTGAGAGAGACTGAGAGTGAGTTAGGGAGTGTGTGTGTGTGAGAGAGAGAGACTGAGAGTGAGTTAGGGAGTGTGTGTGAGAGAGACTGAGAGTGAGTTAGGGAGTGTGTGTGTGTGAGAGAGAGAGACTGAGAGTGAGTTAGGGAGTGTGTGTGAGAGAAACTGAGAGTGAGTTAGGGAGTGTGTGTGTGTGTGAGAGAGAGACTGAGAGTGAGTTAGGGAGTGTGTGTGTGAGAGAGAGAGAGACTGAGAATGAGTTAGGGAGTGAGTGTCAGAGAGACTGAGAGTGAGTTAGGGAGTGTGTGTGTGTGTGAAAGAGAGAGACTGAGTGAGTTAGGGAGTGTGTGTGTGAGAGAGAGACTGAGTGAGTTAGGGAGTGTGTGTGTGTGTGAGAGAGAGAGACTGAGAGTGAGTTAGGGAGTGTGTGTGTGTGTGAAAGAGAGAGACTGAGTGAGTTAGGGAGTGTGTGTGTGTGAGAGAGACTGAGAGTGAGTTAGGGAGTGTGTGTGTGAGAGAGAGAGACTGAGAGTGAGTTAGGGAGTGTGTGTGTGTGAGAGAGAGAGACTGAGAGTGAGTTAGGGAGTGTGTGTGTGTGTGAGAGAGACTGAGAGTGAGTTAGGGAGTGTGTGTGTGAGAGAGAGAGACTGAGAGTGAGTTAGGGAGTGTGTGTGTGTGTGAGAGAGAGAGAGACTGAGAATGAGTTAGGGAGTGTGTGTGTGTCAGAGAGACTGAGAGTGAGTTAGGGAGTGTGTGTGTGAGAGAGAGAGAGAGACTGAGAGTGAGTTAGGGAGTGTGTGTGTGTGAGAGAGAGAGACTGAGAGTGAGTTAGGGAGTGTGTGTGTGTGTGAGAGAGACTGAGAGTGAGTTAGGGAGTGTGTGTGTGAGAGAGAGAGACTGAGAGTGAGTTAGGGAGTGTGTGTGTGAGAGAGAGAGAGAGACTGAGAGTGAGTTAGGGAGTGTGTGTGTGTGAGAGAGAGAGACTGAGAGTGAGTTAGGGAGTGTGTGTGTGTGTGAGAGAGACTGAGAGTGAGTTAGGGAGTGTGTGTGTGAGAGAGAGAGACTGAGAGTGAGTTAGGGAGTGTGTGTGTGTGAGAGAGAGAGAGACTGAGAATGAGTTAGGGAGTGTGTGTGTCAGAGAGACTGAGAGTGAGTTAGGGAGTGTGTGTGTCTGTGTGTGTGAGAGACTGAAAGTGAGTTAGGGAGTGTGTGTGAGAGAGAGACTGAGAGTGAGTTGGGAGTGTGTGTGTGTGTGACAGAGACTGAGAGTGAGTTAGGGAGTGTGTGTGTGTGAGAGAGAGAGACTGAGTGAGTTAGGGAGTGTGTGTGTGTGAGAGAGACTGAGAGTGAGTTAGGGTGTGTGTGTGTGTGAGAGACTGAGAGTGAGTTGGGAGTGTGTGTGTGTGTGTGTGAGATAGACTGAGAGTGAGTTGGGAGTGTGTGTGTGAGAGAGAGAGAGACTAAGAGTGAGTTAGGGAGTGTGTGTGTGTGTGAGAGACTGAGAGTGAGTTGGGAGTGTGTGTGTGTGTGTGTGAGATAGACTGAGAGTGAGTTAGGGAGTGTGTGTGTGTGTCAGAGAGACTGAGAATGAGTTAGGGAGTGTGTGTGTGTGTGAGAGAGAGAGAGACTGAGTGAGTTAGGGAGTGTGTGTGTGTGAGAGACACTGAGAGTGAGTTAGGGAGTGTGTGTGTGAGAGAGAGAGACTGAGAGTGAGTTAGGGAGTGTGTGTGTGTGTGTGAGAGAGAGAGACTGAGTGAGTTAGGGAGTGTGTGTGTGAGAGAGAGAGACTGAGAGTGAGTTAGGGAGTGTGTGTGTGTCAGAGAGACTGAGAGTGAGTTAGGGAGTGTGTGTGTGTGTGAGAGAGACTGAGTGAGTTAGGGAGTGTGTGTGTGTGAGAGAGACTGAGAGTGAGTTAGGGAGTGTGTGTGTGAGAGAGACTGAGAGTGAGTTAGGGAGTGTGTGTGTGTGAGAGAGAGAGACTGAGAGTGAGTTAGGGAGTGTGTGTGAGAGAGACTGAGAGTGAGTTAGGGAGTGTGTGTGTGTGAGAGAGAGAGACTGAGAGTGAGTTAGGGAGTGTGTGTGAGAGAGACTGAGAGTGAGTTAGGGAGTGTGTGTGTGTGTGAGAGAGAGACTGAGAGTGAGTTAGGGAGTGTGTGTGTGAGAGAGAGAGAGACTGAGAATGAGTTAGGGAGTGAGTGTCAGAGAGACTGAGAGTGAGTTAGGGAGTGTGTGTGTGTGTGAAAGAGAGAGACTGAGTGAGTTAGGGAGTGTGTGTGTGAGAGAGAGACTGAGTGAGTTAGGGAGTGTGTGTGTGTGTGAGAGAGAGAGACTGAGAGTGAGTTAGGGAGTGTGTGTGTGTGTGAAAGAGAGAGACTGAGTGAGTTAGGGAGTGTGTGTGTGTGAGAGAGACTGAGAGTGAGTTAGGGAGTGTGTGTGTGAGAGAGAGAGAGACTGAGAGTGAGTTAGGGAGTGTGTGTGTGAGAGAGAGAGAGAGACTGAGAGTGAGTTAGGGAGTGTGTGTGTGTGAGAGAGAGAGACTGAGAGTGAGTTAGGGAGTGTGTGTGTGTGTGAGAGAGACTGAGAGTGAGTTAGGGAGTGTGTGTGTGAGAGAGAGAGACTGAGAGTGAGTTAGGGAGTGTGTGTGTGTGAGAGAGAGAGAGACTGAGAATGAGTTAGGGAGTGTGTGTGTCAGAGAGACTGAGAGTGAGTTAGGGAGTGTGTGTGTCTGTGTGTGTGAGAGACTGAAAGTGAGTTAGGGAGTGTGTGTGAGAGAGAGACTGAGAGTGAGTTGGGAGTGTGTGTGTGTGTGACAGAGACTGAGAGTGAGTTAGGGAGTGTGTGTGTGTGAGAGAGAGAGACTGAGTGAGTTAGGGAGTGTGTGTGTGTGAGAGAGACTGAGAGTGAGTTAGGGTGTGTGTGTGTGTGAGAGACTGAGAGTGAGTTGGGAGTGTGTGTGTGTGTGTGTGAGATAGACTGAGAGTGAGTTGGGAGTGTGTGTGTGAGAGAGAGAGAGACTAAGAGTGAGTTAGGGAGTGTGTGTGTGTGTGAGAGACTGAGAGTGAGTTGGGAGTGTGTGTGTGTGTGTGTGAGATAGACTGAGAGTGAGTTAGGGAGTGTGTGTGTGTGTCAGAGAGACTGAGAATGAGTTAGGGAGTGTGTGTGTGTGTGAGAGAGAGAGAGACTGAGTGAGTTAGGGAGTGTGTGTGTGTGAGAGACACTGAGAGTGAGTTAGGGAGTGTGTGTGTGAGAGAGAGAGACTGAGAGTGAGTTAGGGAGTGTGTGTGTGTGTGTGAGAGAGAGAGACTGAGTGAGTTAGGGAGTGTGTGTGTGAGAGAGAGAGACTGAGAGTGAGTTAGGGAGTGTGTGTGTGTCAGAGAGACTGAGAGTGAGTTAGGGAGTGTGTGTGTGTGTGAGAGAGACTGAGTGAGTTAGGGAGTGTGTGTGTGTGAGAGAGACTGAGAGTGAGTTAGGGAGTGTGTGTGTGAGAGAGACTGAGAGTGAGTTAGGGAGTGTGTGTGTGTGAGAGAGAGAGACTGAGAGTGAGTTAGGGAGTGTGTGTGAGAGAGACTGAGAGTGAGTTAGGGAGTGTGTGTGTGTGAGAGAGAGAGACTGAGAGTGAGTTAGGGAGTGTGTGTGAGAGAGACTGAGAGTGAGTTAGGGAGTGTGTGTGTGTGTGAGAGAGAGACTGAGAGTGAGTTAGGGAGTGTGTGTGTGAGAGAGAGAGAGACTGAGAATGAGTTAGGGAGTGAGTGTCAGAGAGACTGAGAGTGAGTTAGGGAGTGTGTGTGTGTGTGAAAGAGAGAGACTGAGTGAGTTAGGGAGTGTGTGTGTGAGAGAGAGACTGAGTGAGTTAGGGAGTGTGTGTGTGTGTGAGAGAGAGAGACTGAGAGTGAGTTAGGGAGTGTGTGTGTGTGTGAAAGAGAGAGACTGAGTGAGTTAGGGAGTGTGTGTGTGTGAGAGAGACTGAGAGTGAGTTAGGGAGTGTGTGTGTGAGAGAGAGAGAGACTGAGAGTGAGTTAGGGAGTGTGTGTGTGTGAGAGAGAGAGACTGAGAGTGAGTTAGGGAGTGTGTGTGTGTGTGTGAGAGAGACTGAGAGTGAGTTAGGGAGTGTGTGTGTGAGAGAGAGAGACTGAGAGTGAGTTAGGGAGTGTGTGTGTGTGTGAGAGAGAGAGAGACTGAGAATGAGTTAGGGAGTGTGTGTGTGTCAGAGAGACTGAGAGTGAGTTAGGGAGTGTGTGTGTGAGAGAGAGAGAGAGACTGAGAGTGAGTTAGGGAGTGTGTGTGTGTGAGAGAGAGAGACTGAGAGTGAGTTAGGGAGTGTGTGTGTGTGAGAGAGAGAGACTGAGAGTGAGTTAGGGAGTGTGTGTGTGTGTGTGAGAGAGAGAGACTGAGTGAGTTAGGGAGTGTGTGTGTGAGAGAGAGAGACTGAGAGTGAGTTAGGGAGTGTGTGTGTGTCAGAGAGACTGAGAGTGAGTTAGGGAGTGTGTGTGTGTGTGAGAGAGACTGAGTGAGTTAGGGAGTGTGTGTGTGTGAGAGAGACTGAGAGTGAGTTAGGGAGTGTGTGTGTGAGAGAGACTGAGAGTGAGTTAGGGAGTGTGTGTGTGTGAGAGAGAGAGACTGAGAGTGAGTTAGGGAGTGTGTGTGAGAGAGACTGAGAGTGAGTTAGGGAGTGTGTGTGTGTGAGAGAGAGAGACTGAGAGTGAGTTAGGGAGTGTGTGTGAGAGAGACTGAGAGTGAGTTAGGGAGTGTGTGTGTGTGTGAGAGAGAGACTGAGAGTGAGTTAGGGAGTGTGTGTGTGAGAGAGAGAGAGACTGAGAATGAGTTAGGGAGTGAGTGTCAGAGAGACTGAGAGTGAGTTAGGGAGTGTGTGTGTGTGTGAAAGAGAGAGACTGAGTGAGTTAGGGAGTGTGTGTGTGAGAGAGAGACTGAGTGAGTTAGGGAGTGTGTGTGTGTGTGAGAGAGAGAGACTGAGAGTGAGTTAGGGAGTGTGTGTGTGTGTGAAAGAGAGAGACTGAGTGAGTTAGGGAGTGTGTGTGTGTGAGAGAGACTGAGAGTGAGTTAGGGAGTGTGTGTGTGAGAGAGAGAGAGACTGAGAGTGAGTTAGGGAGTGTGTGTGTGTGAGAGAGAGAGACTGAGAGTGAGTTAGGGAGTGTGTGTGTGTGTGAGAGAGACTGAGAGTGAGTTAGGGAGTGTGTGTGTGAGAGAGAGAGACTGAGAGTGAGTTAGGGAGTGTGTGTGTGTGTGAGAGAGAGAGAGACTGAGAATGAGTTAGGGAGTGTGTGTGTGTCAGAGAGACTGAGAGTGAGTTAGGGAGTGTGTGTGTGAGAGAGAGAGAGAGACTGAGAGTGAGTTAGGGAGTGTGTGTGTGTGAGAGAGAGAGACTGAGAGTGAGTTAGGGAGTGTGTGTGTGTGTGAGAGAGACTGAGAGTGAGTTAGGGAGTGTGTGTGTGAGAGAGAGAGACTGAGAGTGAGTTAGGGAGTGTGTGTGTGAGAGAGAGAGAGAGACTGAGAGTGAGTTAGGGAGTGTGTGTGTGTGAGAGAGAGAGACTGAGAGTGAGTTAGGGAGTGTGTGTGTGTGTGAGAGAGACTGAGAGTGAGTTAGGGAGTGTGTGTGTGAGAGAGAGAGACTGAGAGTGAGTTAGGGAGTGTGTGTGTGTGAGAGAGAGAGAGACTGAGAATGAGTTAGGGAGTGTGTGTGTCAGAGAGACTGAGAGTGAGTTAGGGAGTGTGTGTGTCTGTGTGTGTGAGAGACTGAAAGTGAGTTAGGGAGTGTGTGTGAGAGAGAGACTGAGAGTGAGTTGGGAGTGTGTGTGTGTGTGACAGAGACTGAGAGTGAGTTAGGGAGTGTGTGTGTGTGAGAGAGAGAGACTGAGTGAGTTAGGGAGTGTGTGTGTGTGAGAGAGACTGAGAGTGAGTTAGGGTGTGTGTGTGTGTGAGAGACTGAGAGTGAGTTGGGAGTGTGTGTGTGTGTGAGATAGACTGAGAGTGAGTTGGGAGTGTGTGTGTGAGAGAGAGAGAGACTAAGAGTGAGTTAGGGAGTGTGTGTGTGTGTGAGAGACTGAGAGTGAGTTGGGAGTGTGTGTGTGTGTGTGTGAGATAGACTGAGAGTGAGTTAGGGAGTGTGTGTGTGTGTCAGAGAGACTGAGAATGAGTTAGGGAGTGTGTGTGTGTGTGAGAGAGAGAGAGACTGAGTGAGTTAGGGAGTGTGTGTGTGTGAGAGACACTGAGAGTGAGTTAGGGAGTGTGTGTGTGAGAGAGAGAGACTGAGAGTGAGTTAGGGAGTGTGTGTGTGTGTGTGAGAGAGAGAGACTGAGTGAGTTAGGGAGTGTGTGTGTGAGAGAGAGAGACTGAGAGTGAGTTAGGGAGTGTGTGTGTGTCAGAGAGACTGAGAGTGAGTTAGGGAGTGTGTGTGTGTGTGAGAGAGACTGAGTGAGTTAGGGAGTGTGTGTGTGTGAGAGAGACTGAGAGTGAGTTAGGGAGTGTGTGTGTGAGAGAGACTGAGAGTGAGTTAGGGAGTGTGTGTGTGTGAGAGAGAGAGACTGAGAGTGAGTTAGGGAGTGTGTGTGAGAGAGACTGAGAGTGAGTTAGGGAGTGTGTGTGTGTGAGAGAGAGAGACTGAGAGTGAGTTAGGGAGTGTGTGTGAGAGAGACTGAGAGTGAGTTAGGGAGTGTGTGTGTGTGTGAGAGAGAGACTGAGAGTGAGTTAGGGAGTGTGTGTGTGAGAGAGAGAGAGACTGAGAATGAGTTAGGGAGTGAGTGTCAGAGAGACTGAGAGTGAGTTAGGGAGTGTGTGTGTGTGTGAAAGAGAGAGACTGAGTGAGTTAGGGAGTGTGTGTGTGAGAGAGAGACTGAGTGAGTTAGGGAGTGTGTGTGTGTGTGAGAGAGAGAGACTGAGTGAGTTAGGGAGTGTGTGTGTGTGAGAGACACTGAGAGTGAGTTAGGGAGTGTGTGTGTGAGAGAGAGAGACTGAGAGTGAGTTAGGGAGTGTGTGTGTGTGTGTGAGAGAGAGAGACTGAGTGAGTTAGGGAGTGTGTGTGTGAGAGAGAGAGACTGAGAGTGAGTTAGGGAGTGTGTGTGTGTCAGAGAGACTGAGAGTGAGTTAGGGAGTGTGTGTGTGTGTGAGAGAGACTGAGTGAGTTAGGGAGTGTGTGTGTGTGAGAGAGACTGAGAGTGAGTTAGGGAGTGTGTGTGTGAGAGAGACTGAGAGTGAGTTAGGGAGTGTGTGTGTGTGAGAGAGAGAGACTGAGAGTGAGTTAGGGAGTGTGTGTGAGAGAGACTGAGAGTGAGTTAGGGAGTGTGTGTGTGTGAGAGAGAGAGACTGAGAGTGAGTTAGGGAGTGTGTGTGAGAGAGACTGAGAGTGAGTTAGGGAGTGTGTGTGTGTGTGAGAGAGAGACTGAGAGTGAGTTAGGGAGTGTGTGTGTGAGAGAGAGAGAGACTGAGAATGAGTTAGGGAGTGAGTGTCAGAGAGACTGAGAGTGAGTTAGGGAGTGTGTGTGTGTGTGAAAGAGAGAGACTGAGTGAGTTAGGGAGTGTGTGTGTGAGAGAGAGACTGAGTGAGTTAGGGAGTGTGTGTGTGTGTGAGAGAGAGAGACTGAGAGTGAGTTAGGGAGTGTGTGTGTGTGTGAAAGAGAGAGACTGAGTGAGTTAGGGAGTGTGTGTGTGTGAGAGAGACTGAGAGTGAGTTAGGGAGTGTGTGTGTGAGAGAGAGAGAGACTGAGAGTGAGTTAGGGAGTGTGTGTGTGAGAGAGAGAGAGAGACTGAGAGTGAGTTAGGGAGTGTGTGTGTGTGAGAGAGAGAGACTGAGAGTGAGTTAGGGAGTGTGTGTGTGTGTGAGAGAGACTGAGAGTGAGTTAGGGAGTGTGTGTGTGAGAGAGAGAGACTGAGAGTGAGTTAGGGAGTGTGTGTGTGTGAGAGAGAGAGAGACTGAGAATGAGTTAGGGAGTGTGTGTGTCAGAGAGACTGAGAGTGAGTTAGGGAGTGTGTGTGTCTGTGTGTGTGAGAGACTGAAAGTGAGTTAGGGAGTGTGTGTGAGAGAGAGACTGAGAGTGAGTTGGGAGTGTGTGTGTGTGTGACAGAGACTGAGAGTGAGTTAGGGAGTGTGTGTGTGTGAGAGAGAGAGACTGAGTGAGTTAGGGAGTGTGTGTGTGTGAGAGAGACTGAGAGTGAGTTAGGGTGTGTGTGTGTGTGAGAGACTGAGAGTGAGTTGGGAGTGTGTGTGTGTGTGTGTGAGATAGACTGAGAGTGAGTTGGGAGTGTGTGTGTGAGAGAGAGAGAGACTAAGAGTGAGTTAGGGAGTGTGTGTGTGTGTGAGAGACTGAGAGTGAGTTGGGAGTGTGTGTGTGTGTGTGTGAGATAGACTGAGAGTGAGTTAGGGAGTGTGTGTGTGTGTCAGAGAGACTGAGAATGAGTTAGGGAGTGTGTGTGTGTGTGAGAGAGAGAGAGACTGAGTGAGTTAGGGAGTGTGTGTGTGTGAGAGACACTGAGAGTGAGTTAGGGAGTGTGTGTGTGAGAGAGAGAGACTGAGAGTGAGTTAGGGAGTGTGTGTGTGTGTGTGAGAGAGAGAGACTGAGTGAGTTAGGGAGTGTGTGTGTGAGAGAGAGAGACTGAGAGTGAGTTAGGGAGTGTGTGTGTGTCAGAGAGACTGAGAGTGAGTTAGGGAGTGTGTGTGTGTGTGAGAGAGACTGAGTGAGTTAGGGAGTGTGTGTGTGTGAGAGAGACTGAGAGTGAGTTAGGGAGTGTGTGTGTGAGAGAGACTGAGAGTGAGTTAGGGAGTGTGTGTGTGTGAGAGAGAGAGACTGAGAGTGAGTTAGGGAGTGTGTGTGAGAGAGACTGAGAGTGAGTTAGGGAGTGTGTGTGTGTGAGAGAGAGAGACTGAGAGTGAGTTAGGGAGTGTGTGTGAGAGAGACTGAGAGTGAGTTAGGGAGTGTGTGTGTGTGTGAGAGAGAGACTGAGAGTGAGTTAGGGAGTGTGTGTGTGAGAGAGAGAGAGACTGAGAATGAGTTAGGGAGTGAGTGTCAGAGAGACTGAGAGTGAGTTAGGGAGTGTGTGTGTGTGTGAAAGAGAGAGACTGAGTGAGTTAGGGAGTGTGTGTGTGAGAGAGAGACTGAGTGAGTTAGGGAGTGTGTGTGTGTGTGAGAGAGAGAGACTGAGAGTGAGTTAGGGAGTGTGTGTGTGTGTGAAAGAGAGAGACTGAGTGAGTTAGGGAGTGTGTGTGTGTGAGAGAGACTGAGAGTGAGTTAGGGAGTGTGTGTGTGAGAGAGAGAGAGACTGAGAGTGAGTTAGGGAGTGTGTGTGTGTGAGAGAGAGAGACTGAGAGTGAGTTAGGGAGTGTGTGTGTGTGTGTGAGAGAGACTGAGAGTGAGTTAGGGAGTGTGTGTGTGAGAGAGAGAGACTGAGAGTGAGTTAGGGAGTGTGTGTGTGTGTGAGAGAGAGAGAGACTGAGAATGAGTTAGGGAGTGTGTGTGTGTCAGAGAGACTGAGAGTGAGTTAGGGAGTGTGTGTGTGAGAGAGAGAGAGAGACTGAGAGTGAGTTAGGGAGTGTGTGTGTGTGAGAGAGAGAGACTGAGAGTGAGTTAGGGAGTGTGTGTGTGTGAGAGAGAGAGACTGAGAGTGAGTTAGGGAGTGTGTGTGTGTGTGTGAGAGAGAGAGACTGAGTGAGTTAGGGAGTGTGTGTGTGAGAGAGAGAGACTGAGAGTGAGTTAGGGAGTGTGTGTGTGTCAGAGAGACTGAGAGTGAGTTAGGGAGTGTGTGTGTGTGTGAGAGAGACTGAGTGAGTTAGGGAGTGTGTGTGTGTGAGAGAGACTGAGAGTGAGTTAGGGAGTGTGTGTGTGAGAGAGACTGAGAGTGAGTTAGGGAGTGTGTGTGTGTGAGAGAGAGAGACTGAGAGTGAGTTAGGGAGTGTGTGTGAGAGAGACTGAGAGTGAGTTAGGGAGTGTGTGTGTGTGAGAGAGAGAGACTGAGAGTGAGTTAGGGAGTGTGTGTGAGAGAGACTGAGAGTGAGTTAGGGAGTGTGTGTGTGTGTGAGAGAGAGACTGAGAGTGAGTTAGGGAGTGTGTGTGTGAGAGAGAGAGAGACTGAGAATGAGTTAGGGAGTGAGTGTCAGAGAGACTGAGAGTGAGTTAGGGAGTGTGTGTGTGTGTGAAAGAGAGAGACTGAGTGAGTTAGGGAGTGTGTGTGTGAGAGAGAGACTGAGTGAGTTAGGGAGTGTGTGTGTGTGTGAGAGAGAGAGACTGAGAGTGAGTTAGGGAGTGTGTGTGTGTGTGAAAGAGAGAGACTGAGTGAGTTAGGGAGTGTGTGTGTGTGAGAGAGACTGAGAGTGAGTTAGGGAGTGTGTGTGTGAGAGAGAGAGAGACTGAGAGTGAGTTAGGGAGTGTGTGTGTGTGAGAGAGAGAGACTGAGAGTGAGTTAGGGAGTGTGTGTGTGTGTGAGAGAGACTGAGAGTGAGTTAGGGAGTGTGTGTGTGAGAGAGAGAGACTGAGAGTGAGTTAGGGAGTGTGTGTGTGTGTGAGAGAGAGAGAGACTGAGAATGAGTTAGGGAGTGTGTGTGTGTCAGAGAGACTGAGAGTGAGTTAGGGAGTGTGTGTGTGAGAGAGAGAGAGAGACTGAGAGTGAGTTAGGGAGTGTGTGTGTGTGAGAGAGAGAGACTGAGAGTGAGTTAGGGAGTGTGTGTGTGTGTGAGAGAGACTGAGAGTGAGTTAGGGAGTGTGTGTGTGAGAGAGAGAGACTGAGAGTGAGTTAGGGAGTGTGTGTGTGAGAGAGAGAGAGAGACTGAGAGTGAGTTAGGGAGTGTGTGTGTGTGAGAGAGAGAGACTGAGAGTGAGTTAGGGAGTGTGTGTGTGTGTGAGAGAGACTGAGAGTGAGTTAGGGAGTGTGTGTGTGAGAGAGAGAGACTGAGAGTGAGTTAGGGAGTGTGTGTGTGTGAGAGAGAGAGAGACTGAGAATGAGTTAGGGAGTGTGTGTGTCAGAGAGACTGAGAGTGAGTTAGGGAGTGTGTGTGTCTGTGTGTGTGAGAGACTGAAAGTGAGTTAGGGAGTGTGTGTGAGAGAGAGACTGAGAGTGAGTTGGGAGTGTGTGTGTGTGTGACAGAGACTGAGAGTGAGTTAGGGAGTGTGTGTGTGTGAGAGAGAGAGACTGAGTGAGTTAGGGAGTGTGTGTGTGTGAGAGAGACTGAGAGTGAGTTAGGGTGTGTGTGTGTGTGAGAGACTGAGAGTGAGTTGGGAGTGTGTGTGTGTGTGAGATAGACTGAGAGTGAGTTGGGAGTGTGTGTGTGAGAGAGAGAGAGACTAAGAGTGAGTTAGGGAGTGTGTGTGTGTGTGAGAGACTGAGAGTGAGTTGGGAGTGTGTGTGTGTGTGTGTGAGATAGACTGAGAGTGAGTTAGGGAGTGTGTGTGTGTGTCAGAGAGACTGAGAATGAGTTAGGGAGTGTGTGTGTGTGTGAGAGAGAGAGAGACTGAGTGAGTTAGGGAGTGTGTGTGTGTGAGAGACACTGAGAGTGAGTTAGGGAGTGTGTGTGTGAGAGAGAGAGACTGAGAGTGAGTTAGGGAGTGTGTGTGTGTGTGTGAGAGAGAGAGACTGAGTGAGTTAGGGAGTGTGTGTGTGAGAGAGAGAGACTGAGAGTGAGTTAGGGAGTGTGTGTGTGTCAGAGAGACTGAGAGTGAGTTAGGGAGTGTGTGTGTGTGTGAGAGAGACTGAGTGAGTT
Organism: Chiloscyllium plagiosum; assembly: GCF_037043375.1. Lineage (NCBI taxonomy): Eukaryota > Metazoa > Chordata > Chondrichthyes > Orectolobiformes > Hemiscylliidae > Chiloscyllium > Chiloscyllium plagiosum. Next base: position 112,268,309 of record NW_028270145.1, on the reverse strand, counting down.
AGGGAGTGTGTGTGTGTGAGAGAGACTGAGAGTGAGTTAGGGAGTGTGTGTGTGAGAGAGACTGAGAGTGAGTTAGGGAGTGTGTGTGTGTGAGAGAGAGAGACTGAGAGTGAGTTAGGGAGTGTGTGTGAGAGAGACTGAGAGTGAGTTAGGGAGTGTGTGTGTGTGAGAGAGAGAGACTGAGAGTGAGTTAGGGAGTGTGTGTGAGAGAGACTGAGAGTGAGTTAGGGAGTGTGTGTGTGTGTGAGAGAGAGACTGAGAGTGAGTTAGGGAGTGTGTGTGTGAGAGAGAGAGAGACTGAGAATGAGTTAGGGAGTGAGTGTCAGAGAGACTGAGAGTGAGTTAGGGAGTGTGTGTGTGTGTGAAAGAGAGAGACTGAGTGAGTTAGGGAGTGTGTGTGTGAGAGAGAGACTGAGTGAGTTAGGGAGTGTGTGTGTGTGTGAGAGAGAGAGACTGAGTGAGTTAGGGAGTGTGTGTGTGTGAGAGACACTGAGAGTGAGTTAGGGAGTGTGTGTGTGAGAGAGAGAGACTGAGAGTGAGTTAGGGAGTGTGTGTGTGTGTGTGAGAGAGAGAGACTGAGTGAGTTAGGGAGTGTGTGTGTGAGAGAGAGAGACTGAGAGTGAGTTAGGGAGTGTGTGTGTGTCAGAGAGACTGAGAGTGAGTTAGGGAGTGTGTGTGTGTGTGAGAGAGACTGAGTGAGTTAGGGAGTGTGTGTGTGTGAGAGAGACTGAGAGTGAGTTAGGGAGTGTGTGTGTGAGAGAGACTGAGAGTGAGTTAGGGAGTGTGTGTGTGTGAGAGAGAGAGACTGAGAGTGAGTTAGGGAGTGTGTGTGAGAGAGACTGAGAGTGAGTTAGGGAGTGTGTGTGTGTGAGAGAGAGAGACTGAGAGTGAGTTAGGGAGTGTGTGTGAGAGAGACTGAGAGTGAGTTAGGGAGTGTGTGTGTGTGTGAGAGAGAGACTGAGAGTGAGTTAGGGAGTGTGTGTGTGAGAGAGAGAGAGACTGAGAATGAGTTAGGGAGTGAGTGTCAGAGAGACTGAGAGTGAGTTAGGGAGTGTGTGTGTGTGTGAAAGAGAGAGACTGAGTGAGTTAGGGAGTGTGTGTGTGAGAGAGAGACTGAGTGAGTTAGGGAGTGTGTGTGTGTGTGAGAGAGAGAGACTGAGAGTGAGTTAGGGAGTGTGTGTGTGTGTGAAAGAGAGAGACTGAGTGAGTTAGGGAGTGTGTGTGTGTGAGAGAGACTGAGAGTGAGTTAGGGAGTGTGTGTGTGAGAGAGAGAGAGACTGAGAGTGAGTTAGGGAGTGTGTGTGTGTGAGAGAGAGAGACTGAGAGTGAGTTAGGGAGTGTGTGTGTGTGTGAGAGAGACTGAGAGTGAGTTAGGGAGTGTGTGTGTGAGAGAGAGAGACTGAGAGTGAGTTAGGGAGTGTGTGTGTGTGTGAGAGAGAGAGAGACTGAGAATGAGTTAGGGAGTGTGTGTGTGTCAGAGAGACTGAGAGTGAGTTAGGGAGTGTGTGTGTGAGAGAGAGAGAGAGACTGAGAGTGAGTTAGGGAGTGTGTGTGTGTGAGAGAGAGAGACTGAGAGTGAGTTAGGGAGTGTGTGTGTGTGTGAGAGAGACTGAGAGTGAGTTAGGGAGTGTGTGTGTGAGAGAGAGAGACTGAGAGTGAGTTAGGGAGTGTGTGTGTGAGAGAGAGAGAGAGACTGAGAGTGAGTTAGGGAGTGTGTGTGTGTGAGAGAGAGAGACTGAGAGTGAGTTAGGGAGTGTGTGTGTGTGTGAGAGAGACTGAGAGTGAGTTAGGGAGTGTGTGTGTGAGAGAGAGAGACTGAGAGTGAGTTAGGGAGTGTGTGTGTGTGAGAGAGAGAGAGACTGAGAATGAGTTAGGGAGTGTGTGTGTCAGAGAGACTGAGAGTGAGTTAGGGAGTGTGTGTGTCTGTGTGTGTGAGAGACTGAAAGTGAGTTAGGGAGTGTGTGTGAGAGAGAGACTGAGAGTGAGTTGGGAGTGTGTGTGTGTGTGACAGAGACTGAGAGTGAGTTAGGGAGTGTGTGTGTGTGAGAGAGAGAGACTGAGTGAGTTAGGGAGTGTGTGTGTGTGAGAGAGACTGAGAGTGAGTTAGGGTGTGTGTGTGTGTGAGAGACTGAGAGTGAGTTGGGAGTGTGTGTGTGTGTGTGTGAGATAGACTGAGAGTGAGTTGGGAGTGTGTGTGTGAGAGAGAGAGAGACTAAGAGTGAGTTAGGGAGTGTGTGTGTGTGTGAGAGACTGAGAGTGAGTTGGGAGTGTGTGTGTGTGTGTGTGAGATAGACTGAGAGTGAGTTAGGGAGTGTGTGTGTGTGTGAGAGAGAGACTGAGAGTGAGTTGGGAGCGTGTGTGTGTGAGAGAGACTGAGAGTGAGTTAGGGAGTGTGTGTGTGAGAGAGAGAGACTAAGAGTGATATAGGGAGTGTGTGTGTGTGTGAGAGAGAGACTGAGAGTGAGTTAGGGAGTGTGTGTGTGTGTGTGTGAGAGAGACTGAGTGAGTTAGGGAGTGTGTGTGTGTGTCAGAGAGAGAGTGAGACTGAGAGTGAGTTAGGGAGTGTGTGTGTGAGAGAGAGAGACTGAGATTGAGTTAGGGAGTGTGTGTGTGTGAGAAAGAGAGAGACTGAGAGTGAGTTAGGGAGTGTGTGTGTGTGTCAGATAGAGAGAGATTGAGAGTGAGTTAGGGAGTGTGTGTGTGTGAGAGAGAGAGAGAGACTGAGAGTGAGTTAGGGAGTGTGTGTGTGTGTGTGTGTGTGAGAGAGAGAGAGACTGAGAGTGAGTTGGGAGTGTGTGTGTGTGTGTGTGAGAGACTGAGAGTGAGTTAGGGAGTGTGTGTGTGTGAGAGAGACTGAGAGTGAGTTAGGGAGTGTGTGTGTGTGTGTGAGAGAGACTGAGAGTGAGTTAGGGAGTGTGTGTGTGAGAGAGAGAGACTGAGAGTGAGTTAGGGAGTGTGTGTGTGTGAGAGAGAGAGACTGAGAGTGAGTTAGGGAGTGTGTGTGTGTGTGAGAGAGAGAGAGAGAGAGAGAGACTGAGAATGAGCCAGTGACTGTGTTTGATTGGAGATTTATCCTCCTTTATCCACCTTTATCCTCACCTTCACCTACCTACCACATTCCCAGTTACCTTCCCCCCACCGCAGCCCCCTCCTATGTATCTCTCAGCCCCCTTGGGCCATCCCCCACATTCCTGATGAAGAGCTCCTGCCCAAACGCTGGCTCTCCTGCTCCTCGGCTGCTGCCTGACCGGCTGTGCTTTTCCAGCGCCACACTCTCGGACTCTGATCTGCAGTCCTCACTTTCTCCCCCTTTAACTTCAGGGATTCCGAAGAGAGTTGGATTGGAAGGAGTTCAGCTAATTCGCCGCTTGGAGTAAAACCTGTGAATCCCACAGCAGAGATTCTCCTGACCAACCTGCTCAGAAATGTTTTTACACACCTCTGGAGCAGGTGGACTTGTACCCAGGTCTCCAGACTCAGAGGTAGGGATCCTACCACTGAACCACAAGACCTCGCTCGCCTTCCACAGTAGAGCCCGTTTCAGGGCCCAGGAATCACAGGTCCTTCCCCGTGTTTCGGAGAGACCCCACCTGTTCATTGTGTCTAACGTTCACACAGCCAAGGTCAGACCTGCAACACGGTGCCCAGTGGGAACGAGCTGAAATTTAATTAACCGGCCGCTACATCAAAGACTGATTAAATTACAGAGTGAGACTTACTGCCAAGTGTTTGATTTGGTTACAGTGACAGCAACATCTTTCACATTTACTCTGGTTATTTTTAACTAATGATCAGTGGCAAAAAGTGGCTGCTGTAAGAAACTGGATCCGATCACAATCTCCAATCAAACACACTCACTGGCTCACTCTCAGTCTCTTTCACACACACTCACAGTCACTGGCTCACTCAGTCTCTCTCACACACTCACACTCACTGGCTCACTCTTAGTCTCTCTCACACGCACTCACACTCACTGGCTCACTCTCAGTCTCTCTCACACGCACTCACACTCACTGGCTCACTCTCAGTCTCTCTCCCCCTCTCTCTCACTCTAGCCCAGTCTCTCCCTCTCTCTCTCTCACTAGCCCAGTCTCTCCCCCTCTCTCTCTCTCACTAGCCCAGTCTCTCCCTCTCTCTCTCTCTCACTAGCCCAGTCTCTCCCCCTCTCTCTCTCTCACTAGCCCAGTCTCTCCCCCCCTCTCTCTCTCTCACTAGCCCAGTCTCTCTCTCTCTCACTAGCCCAGTCTCTCCCCCTCTCTCTCTCTCTCACTAGCCCAGTCTCTCTCTCTCACTAGCCCAGTCTCTCCCTCTCTCTCTCTCTCACTAGCCCAGTCTCTCTCTCTCTCTCACTAGCCCAGTCTCTCTCTCTCTCTCACTAGCCCAGTCTCTCCCTCTCTCTCTCTCTCACTAGCCCAGTCTCTCTCTCTCTCTCACTAGCCCAGTCTCTCCCTCTCTCTCTCTCTCACTAGCCCAGTCTCTCTCTCTCTCTCACTAGCCCAGTCTCTCCCTCTCTCTCTCTCTCACTAGCCCAGTCTCTCCCTCTCTCTCTCTCTCACTAGCCCAGTCTCTCTCTCTCTCTCACTAGCCCAGTCTCTCCCCCCCTCTCTCTCTCACTAGCCCAGTCTCTCTCTCACTAGCCCAGTCTCTCCCCCTCTCTCTCTCTCACTAGCCCAGTCTCTCTCTCACTAGCCCAGTCTCTCCCTCTCTCACTAGCCCAGTCTCTCCCTCTCTCTCTCTCTCACTAGCCCAGTCTCTCTCTCTCTCTCACTAGCCCAGTCTCTCCCCCTCTCTCTCTCTCACTAGCCCAGTCTCTCTCTCACTAGCCCAGTCTCTCTCTCTCTCACTAGCCCAGTCTCTCTCTCTCTCTCACTAGCCCAGTCTCTCTCTCTCTCTCACTAGCCCAGTCTCTCTCCCTCTCTCTCTCTCTCACTAGCCCAGTCTCTCTCTCTCTCTCACTAGCCCAGTCTCTCTCTCTCTCTCACTAGCCCAGTCTCTCCCTCTCTCACTAGCCCAGTCTCTCCCTCTCTCTCTCTCTCACTAGCCCAGTCTCTCTCCCTCTCTCACTAGCCCAGTCTCTCCCTCTCTCTCTCTCTCACTAGCCCAGTCTCTCTCTCTCTCTCACTAGCCCAGTCTCTCCCCCTCTCTCTCTCACTAGCCCAGTCTCTCCCTCTCTCTCTCTCTCACTAGCCCAGTCTCTCTCCCTCTCTCACTAGCCCAGTCTCTCCCCCTCTCTCTCTCACCCTAGCCCAGTCTCTCTCTCTCTCACTAGCCCAGTCTCTCCCCCCCTCTCTCTCTCTCACTAGCCCAGTCTCTCTCTCTCTCTCACTAGCCCAGTCTCTCCCTCTCTCTCTCTCACTAGCCCAGTCTCTCCCTCTCTCACTAGCCCAGTCTCTCTCTCTCTCACTAGCCCAGTCTCTCTCTCTCTCACTAGCCCAGTCTCTCCCCCCCTCTCTCTCTCTCACTAGCCCAGTCTCTCTCTCTCTCTCTCACTAGCCCAGTCTCTCCCCCTCTCTCTCTCTCACTAGCCCAGTCTCTCCCTCTCTCTCTCTCTCACACTAGCCCAGTCTCTCCCCCTCTCTCTCTCTCTCTCACTAGCCCAGTCTCTCTCTCTCTCTCACTAGCCCAGTCTCTCTCCCTCTCTCACTAGCCCAGTCTCTCCCCCTCTCTCTCTCTCACTAGCCCAGTCTCTCCCTCTCTCACTAGCCCAGTCTCTCCCCCTCTCTCTCTCTCTCTCACTAGCCCAGTCTCTCTCTCTCTCTCACTAGCCCAGTCTCTCCCTCTCTCTCTCTCTCTCACTAGCCCAGTCTCTCCCTCTCTCTCTCTCACTATCCCAGTCTCTCCCCCTCTCTCTCTCTCACTAGCCCAGTCTCTCTCTCACTAGCCCAGTCTCTCTCTCTCTCACTAGCCCAGTCTCTCCCTCTCTCACTAGCCCAGTCTCTCCCTCTCTCTCTCTCTCACTAGCCCAGTCTCTCTCCCTCTCTCTCTCTCACTAGCCCAGTCTCTCTCTCTCTCACTAGCCCAGTCTCTCTCTCTCTCTCACTAGCCCAGTCTCTCTCTCTCTCTCACTAGCCCAGTCTCTCCCCCTCTCTCTCTCTCACTAGCCCAGTCTCTCTCCCTCTCTCTCTCTCTCACTAGCCCAGTCTCTCTCTCTCTCTCACTAGCCCAGTCTCTCTCTCTCTCTCACTAGCCCAGTCTCTCTCCCTCTCTCTCTCACTAGCCCAGTCTCTCTCTCTCTCACTAGCCCAGTCTCTCTCTCTCTCTCACTAGCCCAGTCTCTCCCTCTCTCACTAGCCCAGTCTCTCCCTCTCTCTCTCTCTCACTAGCCCAGTCTCTCTCCCTCTCTCACTAGCCCAGTCTCTCCCTCTCTCTCTCTCTCACTAGCCCAGTCTCTCTCTCTCTCTCACTAGCCCAGTCTCTCCCCCTCTCTCTCTCACTAGCCCAGTCTCTCCCTCTCTCTCTCTCTCACTAGCCCAGTCTCTCTCCCTCTCTCACTAGCCCAGTCTCTCCCCCTCTCTCTCTCACCCTAGCCCAGTCTCTCTCTCTCTCACTAGCCCAGTCTCTCCCCCCCTCTCTCTCTCTCACTAGCCCAGTCTCTCTCTCTCTCTCACTAGCCCAGTCTCTCCCTCTCTCTCTCTCACTAGCCCAGTCTCTCCCTCTCTCACTAGCCCAGTCTCTCTCTCTCTCACTAGCCCAGTCTCTCTCTCTCTCACTAGCCCAGTCTCTCCCCCCCTCTCTCTCTCACTAGCCCAGTCTCTCTCTCTCTCTCTCTCACTAGCCCAGTCTCTCCCCCTCTCTCTCTCTCTCACTAGCCCAGTCTCTCCCCCTCTCTCTCTCTCTCACTAGCCCAGTCTCTCTCTCTCTCACTAGCCCAGTCTCTCTCTCTCTCACTAGCCCAGTCTCTCCCCCTCTCTCTCTCTCACTAGCCCAGTCTCTCTCTCTCTCTCTCTCACTAGCCCAGTCTCTCCCCCTCTCTCTCTCTCACTAGCCCAGTCTCTCCCTCTCTCTCTCTCACACTAGCCCAGTCTCTCCCCCTCTCTCTCTCTCTCTCACTAGCCCAGTCTCTCTCTCTCTCTCACTAGCCCAGTCTCTCTCCCTCTCTCACTAGCCCAGTCTCTCCCCCTCTCTCTCTCTCACTAGCCCAGTCTCTCCCTCTCTCACTAGCCCAGTCTCTCCCCCTCTCTCTCTCTCTCTCACTAGCCCAGTCTCTCTCTCTCTCTCACTAGCCCAGTCTCTCCCTCTCTCTCTCTCTCACTAGCCCAGTCTCTCCCTCTCTCTCTCTCACTATCCCAGTCTCTCCCCCTCTCTCTCTCTCACTAGCCCAGTCTCTCTCTCACTAGCCCAGTCTCTCTCTCTCTCACTAGCCCAGTCTCTCCCTCTCTCACTAGCCCAGTCTCTCCCTCTCTCTCTCTCTCACTAGCCCAGTCTCTCTCCCTCTCTCTCTCTCACTAGCCCAGTCTCTCTCTCTCTCTCACTAGCCCAGTCTCTCTCTCTCTCTCACTAGCCCAGTCTCTCTCTCTCTCTCACTAGCCCAGTCTCTCCCCCTCTCTCTCTCTCACTAGCCCAGTCTCTCTCCCTCTCTCTCTCTCTCACTAGCCCAGTCTCTCTCTCTCTCTCACTAGCCCAGTCTCTCTCTCTCTCTCACTAGCCCAGTCTCTCTCCCTCTCTCTCTCTCTCACTAGCCCAGTCTCTCTCTCTCTCTCACTAGCCCAGTCTCTCTCTCTCTCTCACTAGCCCAGTCTCTCCCTCTCTCACTAGCCCAGTCTCTCCCTCTCTCTCTCTCTCACTAGCCCAGTCTCTCTCCCTCTCTCACTAGCCCAGTCTCTCCCTCTCTCTCTCTCTCACTAGCCCAGTCTCTCTCTCTCTCTCACTAGCCCAGTCTCTCCCCCTCTCTCTCTCACTAGCCCAGTCTCTCCCTCTCTCTCTCTCTCACTAGCCCAGTCTCTCTCCCTCTCTCACTAGCCCAGTCTCTCCCCCTCTCTCTCTCACCCTAGCCCAGTCTCTCTCTCTCTCACTAGCCCAGTCTCTCCCCCTCTCTCTCTCTCTCACTAGCCCAGTCTCTCTCTCTCTCTCACTAGCCCAGTCTCTCCCTCTCTCTCTCTCACTAGCCCAGTCTCTCCCTCTCTCACTAGCCCAGTCTCTCTCTCTCTCACTAGCCCAGTCTCTCTCTCTCTCACTAGCCCAGTCTCTCCCCCCCTCTCTCTCTCACTAGCCCAGTCTCTCTCTCTCTCTCTCTCTCACTAGCCCAGTCTCTCCCCCTCTCTCTCTCTCTCACTAGCCCAGTCTCTCCCTCTCTCTCTCTCTCACTAGCCCAGTCTCTCCCCCTCTCTCTCTCTCTCTCACTAGCCCAGTCTCTCTCTCTCTCTCTCACTAGCCCAGTCTCTCTCCCTCTCTCACTAGCCCAGTCTCTCCCCCTCTCTCTCTCTCACTAGCCCAGTCTCTCCCTCTCTCACTAGCCCAGTCTCTCCCCCTCTCTCTCTCTCTCTCACTAGCCCAGTCTCTCTCTCTCTCTCACTAGCCCAGTCTCTCCCTCTCTCTCTCTCTCTCACTAGCCCAGTCTCTCCCTCTCTCTCTCTCACTATCCCAGTCTCTCCCTCTCTCTCTCTCTCACTAGCCCAGTCTCTCCCTCTCTCTCTCTCACTATCCCAGTCTCTCCCTCTCTCTCTCTCACTAGCCCAGTCTCTCCCTCTCTCTCTCTCACTATCCCAGTCTCTCCCTCTCTCTCTCTCTCACTAGCCCAGTCTCTCCCCCTCTCTCTCTCTCACTAGCCCAGTCTCTCCCTCTCTCTCTCTCACTATCCCAGTCTCTCCCTCTCTCTCTCTCTCACTATCCCAGTCTCTCCCTCTCTCTCTCTCTCACTAGCCCAGTCTCTCCCTCTCTCTCTCTCACTAGCCCAGTCTCTCCCCCTCTCTCTCTCTCTCTCACTAGCCCAGTCTCTCTCTCTCTCACTAGCCCAGTCTCTCCCCCTCTCTCTCTCTCAGTAGCCCAGTCTCTCCCTCTCTCTCTCTCACTAGCCCAGTCTCTCCCCCTCTCTCTCTCTCTCTCACTAGCCCAGTCTCTCTCTCTCTCACTAGCCCAGTCTCTCTCTCTCTCTCACTAGCCCAGTCTCTCCCCCTCTCTCTCTCTCTCACTAGCCCAGTCTCTCCCCCTCTCTCTCTCTCACTAGCCCAGTCTCTCCCCCTCTCTCTCACTAGCCCAGTCTCTCCCCCTCTCTCTCTGTCTCACTAGCCCAGTCTCTCTCTCTCTCACTAGCTCAGTCTCTCCCCCCTCTCTCTCTCTCTCACTAGCCCAGTCTCTCTCTCTCTCACTAGCTCAGTCTCTCCCCCTCTCTCTCTCTCTCTCACTAGCCCAGTCTCTCTCTCTCTCACTAGCTCAGTCTCTCCCCCTCTCTCTCTCTCTCTCACTAGCCCAGTCTCTCTCTCTCTCACTAGCTCAGTCTCTCCCCCTCTCTCTCTCTCTCTCACTAGCCCAGTCTCTCTCTCTCTCACTAGCCCAGTCTCTCCCGCTCTCTCTCTCTCTCACTAGCTCAGTCTCTCCCCCTCTCTCTCTCTCTCTCACTAGCCCAGTCTCTCTCTCTCTCACTAGCTCAGTCTCTCCCCCTCTCTCTCTCTCTCTCACTAGCCCAGTCTCTCTCTCTCACTAGCTCAGTCTCTCCCCCTCTCTCTCTCTCTCTCACTAGCCCAGTCTCTCTCTCTCTCACTAGCCCAGTCTCTCCCCCTCTCTCTCTCTCTCACTAGCTCAGTCTCTCCCCCTCTCTCTCTCTCTCTCACTAGCCCAGTCTCTCTCTCTCTCACTAGCCCAGTCTCTCCCGCTCTCTCTCTCTCTCACTAGCCCAGTTTCTCGCTCTCTTTCACCCAATCTCTCTCTTTCTCTCTCTCTCTCTTGCCATTCGGTGACCCCAGTACTTTCCCATCCTTTTTCCCAGCCCAAAGAAATTCATTCCCACTTTTCCTTTCCCCCCCTCCCCCCGCACTCGGAATCAGAGTCCCTGTTCCTAATGGTTCATAGTCCTCACAGACTGGACTCTCACGCTAACCCCGAGCAGCTCACTGGGAACTGAGGCTTCAGTTATGTCCATTCTCCATATCAAGGGCCAGACATTTTCCAATAAATATGGACGTGTTTCCCTCCCACCATGTGGATCATGTCATGCATTTCAAACCCGGTCTGAGTGACTGATTCCCATTCCCCGACGGAATCGGTGGGTGCTCCTGGAGAAATTAATGATGCATTTTCAGGTGCAGTCTCAGCTCGTGACCTGACACAGTCAGACCCCAACGGCTCAGGGTTAGTTGTGATGAAATATCGTAAAAACTCATCGATCAATAGTGTAAAGACACTGTGGCTCATCAAAGCCTCAATATACAGGAGTCAGCACAATTACAGTAACGCCTGTATTTTAACGGAACTCCCATCCAGTGCACAGTAACAGCAGTGTCTACCATCGATCAGAGACACAGCAGCGACGCATCAAGGCTCCTCAGACAGCACTTTCCACACCCATGACCTCTACCCCCTTGAAGGACAAGGGCAGCAGATACATGAGAACCCCACCCCCCTGCGAGTTCCCCTCCAAGCCGCTCACCATCCTGACTTGGAAATCTATTGCCGTCCCTTCAGTGTCACTGAATTCCCTCAGGGTTCCCTCCCTGATGGCATTGTGAGTCTACCCACACTCCCAGGACTACAGCAATACAAGAAGACAGCTCCCCTCAAAACCATTCTACAGGATGTGGACACTGCTGGCTCGCTCAGTATTTATTTCCTAACCTTAATTACCCTTGAGAAGGTAGTGGTAATCTGTTGGAGGGCAATTAGGGATGGGGAATTAATGTTGCTCACATCTTCTCATCTCACTGGTGAAACTTCTCAAATGACTCTTAAGGTGAGGACAGCCCCTGAAGTGTAGCCACTGCTGTAAAGTAGGAAAGACAGCAGGCAATTTGTGCACAGCAAGATCCCACAAATTGCAAAATGACGGTGAGACAATAACCAAACGGTCTGTTTTTGTGCTTCCGACTGAGGGGTAAACATTGCCCTGGACAATGGAGAGAGAGAGAGAGAGCTCTCTTCAAAGCCATGACCATCCATGCTCATTTCTGTGTCTATCTGAGAGGGTAGCCTGGGTGGAATAGCAACAGCCTCTGATGGGTACAGCTCTGACAGTGCCAGCCTGGAGAGGACACTCCCCTTTCTGGTGTTAAGCTAACAATCTTCAAACTCGGAGTGCCTGCCACTGTGCTGTCACATGGGGTACGGAGAAGGGGCAATTGGCACGCGATGTGGCTGGAAAATGGATTTAGGGCAAAAGGTGAGGTGCCTGGCTATGAATAAAGCCGGGAGCAGCTACTCAAGGGGGATGGGGGGGGGTGCGTTCCCGCAGTGTGGTGGGAGCGTCCCTACCTCTGGACTGGGTTCAAGTCCTACCTGCCCCATAACTTCACTGTCCTACCTCTGTTTGAGCTTCTGCAGGTCATCAGCCAGGTTGTCCCTCTCCACCTCCACTCGGACCTTCTCATTGGTCAGTGCGTCTATCTGGCGCCGGAGCTCCCTCATCTCCTGCTCGTAGAGATCGTTGATCCTGCCGGGTTCCTGGCCCTTCAGCCTGTTCACCTCGCCCACCAGCACCTTGTTTTGCTGCTCCAGGAAGCGCACCTTCTCGATGTAGCTGGCAAAGCGGTCGTTCAGGTGCTGCATCTCGGCCTTCTCGTTGGTGCGCGTCTGGACAAACTCCTGGTTCAGGGCATCGGCCAGACTGAAGTCCACCACCTCGTAGCCCCGGGACGGCGCCTTGAGCCGGTAGCTGGAGTAAGAGGGCAGCACGGTGGGTTTGGAAATGTGAACGCTGGAGGAGAGGTTAGATGCCCCTCCGCCCAGTCTCCCACTGGCGTAGGAAGCCCTGGAGAGATGGGGAGAGCCCAGGACACTACCCCCGAAAGTTCTCCTGTAGGAGCTGGTGCTGGTGGTGCTAAAGGCCATGGCGTCTGCCTCAAATCTTCCTCACCTCCTGTGTTCTTATCCCTCTCGCTCTCGCCCTGCTCACCTCCCTGCCTGCCGTAGATCTGACAACTCGGCAGCTCCAACCAGCCCACTATAAATATGTTCCTCTGAGTGGCACTGCTTCCAGTTCCTGGGTCCTAGTGCCCAGTGAGTCACACAGGCATTCCTGAACATCAATCTCAGGCGAATGTTTAAGCCCTCCCTCCTTCCTCCAACATCACTAACATTAGATGATTCACTCATTGTCACATTGCTGACTGTGGGAGCTTGCTGCACATAAATCAGCTGTTGTGTTTTCGACATGACAACAGTGATAAACAATTCTGTTATTCGATATATAAACCATCTAAAACTACTCAATTAGATTCCAGTCTGTAACTCACTCCCAGGTATCTGTTATTCCATATATAAACCACTCTGAACCCCTTGATTACATTAGTGGGTGGCACAGTGGTTAGCACTGCTGCCTCACAGCGCCAGAGACCCGGGTTCAATTCCCGCCTCAGGCGACTGACTGTGTGGAGTTTGCACATTCTTCCCGTGTCTGCGTGGGTTTCCTCCGGGTGCTCCGGTTTCCTCCCACAGTCAAAAGATGTGCATGTCAGGTGAATTGGCCATGCTAAATTGCCCGTAGTGTTAGGTGAAGGGGTAAATGTATGGGAATGGGTGGGTTACGCTTCGGTGGGTCGGTGTGGACTTGTTGGGCCGAAGGGCCTGTTTCCACACTGAAAGTAATCTAATCTACGTAATCTAATAATTCCAGTCTGTAACTCACTCGATTATGGATGTAAACCATGCCACATATGAGGGAGTGCCACACTGTCAGAGGGTCAGTGCTGAGGGAGTGCCGCACAGTCGGAGGGTCAGTACTGAGGGAGTGCTACACTGGCAGAGGGTGAGTGCTGCACTGTCAGAGGGTCAGTGCTGAGGGAGTGCCGCACTGTCGGAGGGTCAGTACTGAGGGAGTGCCGCACTGTTGGAGGGTCAGTACTGAGGGAGTTGAATGGTCAGTGCTGAGGGAGTGCCACACAGTCACAGGGTCAGTACTGAGGGAGTGCCACACTGTCAGAGGGTCAGTGCTGAGGGAGTGCCGCACTGTCAGAGGGTCCGTACTGAGGGAGTTCCGCACTGTTGGAGGGTCAGTGCTGAGGGAGTGCTGCACTGTCAGAGGGTCAGTGCTGAGGGAGTGCCGCACTGTCAGAGGGTCAGTGCTGAGGGAGTGCCACACTGTCAGACGGTCAGTGCTGAGGGAGTGCCGCACTGTCAGATGGTCACTGCTGAGGGTCAGTGCTGAGGGAGTGCCGTACTGTCTGAGGGTCAGTGCTGAGGGAGTGCCGCACTGTCGGAGGGTCAGTGCTGAGGGTCAGTGCTGAGGGAGTGCCACACTGTCAGAGGGTCAGTGCTGAGAGAGTGCCGCACTGTCAGAGGGTCAGTGCTGAGGGAGTGCCACACTGTCAGACGGTCAGTGCTGAGGGAGTGCCGCACTGTCAGATGGTCACTGCTGAGGGAGTGCTGAACTGTCACAGGGTCAGTGCTGAGGGAGTGCCACATTGTCAGGGGGTCAGTGCTGAGGGAGTGCCGCACTGTCGGAGGGTCAGTGCTGAGGGAGTGCCACACTGTCAGAGGGTCAGTGCTAAGGAAGTGCCGTACTGTCAGATGGTCATTGCTGAGGGAGTGCTGAACTGTCATAGGGTCAGTGCTGAGGGAGTGCTGCTCTTTTGGAGAGTCAGTACTGAGGGAGTGCCGCACTGTCGTAGGGTCAGTACTGAGGGAGTGCCACACAGTTGAAGGGTCAGTGCTGAGGGAGTGCTACACTGTCACAGGGTCAGTACTGAGGGAGTGCCACACTGTCAGAGGGTCAGTGCTGAGGGAGTGCCGCACTGTCAGAGGGTCAGTGCTGAGGGAGTGCCGCACTGTCAGAGGGTCAGTGCTGACGGAGTGCCACATTGTCGGAGGGTCAGCGCTGAGTGAGTGCCACACTGACAGAGGGTCAGTGCTGAGGGAGTGCCGCACTGTCAGAGGGTCAGTACTGAGGGAGTGCCACACTGTCAGAGGGTCAGTGCTGAGGGAGTGCCACATTGTTGGAGGGTCAGCGCTGAGGGAGTGCCACACTGTCAGAGGGTCAGTGCTGAGGGAGTACGCACTGTCAGAGGATCAGTACTGAGGGAGAGTCGCACTGTCGGATGGTCAGTGCTGAGGAAGTGCCGCACTGTCAGAGGGTCAGTGCTGAGGGAGTACCGCACTGTCAGAGGGTCAGTGCTGAGGGTGTGCCGCAATGTCTGAGGGTCAGTGCTGAGGGTGTGCCGCAATGTCTGAGGGTCAGTGCTGAGGGAGTGACGCACTGTCAGAGGGTCAGTACTGAGAGTGGCACACTGTCAGAGGGTTAGTACTGAGGGAGTTCCGCACTGTTGGAGGATCAGTGCTGAGGGAGTGCCGCACTGTCAGAGGGTCAGTGCTGAGGGAGTGCCGCACTGTCAGAGGGTCAGTGCTGAGGGAGTGCCGTACTGTCTGAGGGTCAGTGCTGAGGGAGTGCCGTACTGTCGGATGGTCAGTGCTGAGGGAGTGCCGCACCATCGGAGGGTCAGTGCTGAGGGAGTGCCGCACCGTCGGATGGTCAGTGCTGAGGGAGTGCCGCACCGTTGGAGGGTCAGTGCTGAGGGAGTGCCACACTGTCGGAGGGTCAGTGCTGAGGGTGCGCTGCTTATTGAAGTGTTTCTGTGATGAATGCGGTTTCCGGGTTCGGAGCTGAAAGTGTTCTGGGTGTTCAGAGTGATGCGAGGGAGTGCTGCACTGTCAGAGGGTCAGTGCTGAGGGAGTGCCGCACTGTCTGAGGGTCAGTGCTGAGGGAGTGCCGCACTGTCAGAGGGTCAGTGCTGAGGGAGTGCCGCACTGTCAGAGGGTCAGTACTGAGGGAGCGCCACACTGTCAGAGGGTCAGTGCTGAGGGAGTGCTGCACTGTCAGAGGGTCAGTACTGAGGGAGCGCCACACTGTCAGAGGGTCAGTGCTGAGGGAGTGCTGCACTGTTCACAGGGAGTGGTGTTGACATCTGGAAGCCTCTCCTTTCCAGCCTCCATCAAGAAAAGCAAACAATCTGTTGAGATTCGGGGCATGTTGGAAGGCTCCCAGTTGAGCTTGATTGTTTTGGGAAGGGGATGGCAGAATTCTGGACATGAATAAATGGAGTTCTGGGACAGGTGAGCTCTGATGGAACGGGACAGTGGAAAGGGTTGGTGAATTTGAATGTTCTCCTCCTGATCCCGAGTCCAATCTTCAGGATTAAACGGATTCCTGTCTGAAAGACCTCCCTCACCAGAACTCATTTCTTCAGAGTCAACACTGCGTGTTCTGCAGGACTATCCTGTGCCAAAAGTAATGCACTCCCTTTGAAAGATTAATGAGATTGATTAATTACTCAATTAATCTTGGCTACAGCGCCAATCCTTGTAGAGAACTGAGACAATCCTCAAATCTATCGACATCTTTACTCCTAAGAGGGCCAGGATCTCCTGATGTTCCTGTACTGTAATAATCAGCATGCACCCTCACCATTATCTATGATCCCTGTCCCCATTTCTCCTTCATCCCTTTGCCCTCTCCCTCTCCGTCTTTCTCTCTCTCTGTGCGAGGATTGTTAGTCAAACCCTACTCGATGTGACACCAAGCTCTCCAGACAAGGCCTTGACTGTGAGGCCTCAAGGCAGAACCGGGACAGCCCAATGAGCAGTTTCCCTCCTTCTCTGATTCCCTCTCAACCTCTCACCCGTCTCTCGAAAGATATCAGTGTTCCTTTCATCATCTCTGGGACAAAGCCTTAGAAGATCACCCCCCCCCCCCCCCCACCCCCGAACAGCACCCTCACCACACGTTCAACAACATGGGGGCTCCCAGCCATCTCCTCAAGGGTGGGAAAAGATGACAAGTAAAATTCGGCCATTTTCACAAACCCACCACAGAGATGGGACAGAGGTGGACATATTGGGGATGGGGCTGGGGATTAGGTGCAAAATTGACCCCCGATCGTGTCATCATCCAACATTAAGACCCAAGCACTTTGTAAACAATGCCAGTCTGGACCCCCATCGTACTCTGGGTACGTTGGCTTGGCTTATTCCAGGGGTTCCCGCATAAGAACATTAGAACCAGGAGCAGGAGTAGGCCATCCGGCCCATCGAGCCTGCTTCACCATTCAATAAGATCATGGCTGATCTTTTCATGGGCTCATACACCCATATACAAAGGCAGGCAACTGCATGGGACACCGCACTGTCTATATATCGTCCAAATCCATCTTGTGGTTCCCAAGTATAATAAGGACAAAAGGGTAACCAGGGAGAGAATAGGGCCCCTCAAAGATCAGCAAGGCGGCCTTTGTGTGGAGCCGCAGAAAATGGGGGAGATACTAAATGAATATTTTGCATCAGTATTTACTGTGGAAAAGGATACGGAAGATATAGAATGTAGGGAAATAGATGATGACATCTTGCAAAGTGTCCATATTACAGAGGAGGAAGTGCTGGATATCTTGAAACGGTTAAAGGTGGATAAATCCCCAGGACCTGATCAGGTGTACTCGTGAACTCTGTGGGAAGCTAGAGAAGTGATTGCTGGGCCTCTTGCTGAGATATTTGTATCATCGATAGTCACAGATGAGGTGCTGGAAGACTGGAGGTTGGCAAACGTGGTTCCACTGTTTAAGAAGGGTGGTAAAGACAAGCCAGGGAACTATAGACCAGTGAGCCTGACCTCGGTGGTGGGCAAGTTGTTGGAGGGAATCCTGAGGGACAGGATGTACATGTATTTGGAAAGGAAAGGACTGATTAGGGATAGTCAACATGGCTTTGTGCGTGGGAAATCATGTCTCACAAACTTGATTGGGTTTTTTGAAGAAGTAACTAAGAAGATTGATGAGGGCAGAGCAGTAGATGTGATCTTTATGGACTTCAATAAGGCGTTCGACAAGGTTCCCCATGGGAGACTGATTAGCAAGGTTAGAACTCACGGAATACAGGGAGAACTAGCCATTTGGATACAGAAATGGCTCAAAGGTAGAAGACAGAGGGTGGTGGTGGAGGGTTGTTTTTCAGACTGGAGGCCTGTGACCAGTGGAGTGCCACAAGGATCGGTGCTGGGTCCTCTACGTTTTGTCATTTACATAAATGATTTGGATGTGAGCACAAGAGGTACAGTTAGTAAGTTTGCAGATGACACCAAAATTGGAGGTGTAGTAGACAGTGAAGAGGGTTACCTCAGATTACAACAGGATCTTGACCAGATGGGCCAATGGGCTGAGAAGTGGCAGATGGAGTTTAATTCAGATAAATACGAGGTGCTGCATTTTGGGAAAGCAAATCTTAGCAGGACTTATACACTTAATGGTAAGGTCCTAGGGAGTGTTGCTGAACAAAGAGACCTTGGGGTGCAGGTTCATAGCTCCTTGAAAGTGGAGGCACAGGTCGATAGGATAGTGAAGAAGGCGTTTGGTATGCTTTCCTTTATTGGTCAGAGTATTGAGTACAGGAGTTGGGGGGTCATGTTGTGGCTGTACAGGACATTGGTTAGGCCGCTGTTGGAATATTGCATGCAATTCTGGTCTCCTTCCTATCGGAAAGATGTTGTGAAACTTGAAAGGGTTCTGAAAAGATTTACAAGGATGTTGCCAGGGTTGGAGGATCTGAGCTACAGGGAGAGGCTGAACAGGCTGGGGCTGTTTTCCCTGGAGCGTCGGAGGCTGAGGGGTGACCTTATAGAGGTTTACAAAATTATTAGGGGCATGGATAGGATAAATAGGCAAAGTCTTTTCCCTGGGGTTGGGGAGTCCAGAACTAGAGGACATAGGTTTAGGGTGAGAGGGGAAAGATATAAAAGACGCCTAAGGGGCAACTTTTTCATGCAGAGGGTGGTATGTGTATGGAATGAGCTGCCAGAGGATGTGGTGAAGGCTGGTACAATTGCAACATTTAAGAGGCATTTGGATGGGTATATGAATAGGAAGGGTTTGGAGGGATATGGGCCGGGTGCTGGCAAGTGGGACTAGATTGGGTTAGGATATCTGGTCGGCATGGACGGGTTGTACTGAAGGGTCTGTTTCCGTGCTGTACACCTCTATGACTCTATGACTCTAAGTAACCAAACTGTCGAGGGGTTCCCCCTCACCAACTCCAGTTTGGAACATAAAAACTTCAGAAATTGGAGTGGAAGGAGTCCATTTAGTCACTTGTGCCTGTTAGTTAGAGATCATCAAGTTAGATCTTGGTCACCATCAACATCATTTCCCTGCGCTATCCCCATAGGCCCCGAGATTGTTATTATCCAGAAGTCTATCAATCTCTCAACATCCTGAACATACCAATGGCTTGCAGGGCCAGAGGATTTCAGAGGTTGTACACTGCCTGAATGAAGAGGTTCCTCCTCATCTCACAGCAGACTGGCCTACACCAGAGCATGGGTCTGTGCATTCTGAGGCTGCTTCTAGAACATTCCCTCTCTTCCCGCCAAATCCAAGGGTGAACCTTCCTGTAAGAATGTGGTGAGCTTAAATGAGATCACCTCATTCATCAAAACCTCAGGGAAGACAGGGTCCATCTTCTTCAATCTTTCCTCAGAGGATGATTCCTCCATCCCAGAATTCAGTCTGGTGAATGCCCAATGCCCTCTCTCCATGGTAAGTTTATCCTTCCTTTGATAAGGGACATTAAATTGCACACAATACCCCTGGTGCAGTCTTACCAAAGCCCCGTACAACTGCAGAAAGACATGTTGACTCCCCTACAATAATGGCCAAAGTATTGTGTGCCTTTGTGACCTCAATACCAACCTTCAATGACTCATGAACAAGAGCACCCTGGTCCTTTGGTACCTCAACAGTTTCCAATTGGTTTTTATTTGTTCAGGGGAGCAGGGCATTGCTGACTACACAGCATTTATTGCCCAAAGAGCATTTAAAAGTCAAACACATTGCTGTGTGTCTGGAGTCACATGTAGGCCAGACCAGGGAAGGACATTAGTGACCCAGATGATTCATGGTCATCATTACACTCACAATTCCAGACATTTATGGAATATCTGCTGTCGTGGGATTCGATCCTGGGTCCCCAGAGCTTTCTCTGGATTAACAGTCCAGTGATAATACCACTCGGCCATTGCCTCCATCCATCATAATCTCTCACCAGTTAAGAAATACTCTGCGTTATCTTCCCTTCTCCACGAAAGTTCCTAACCTGACACTCATCCACGTTATATTCCCTCTGCCATACTCTTACTCACTCACCTGGTCTGTCTGAATCACCTTGAAACCTCGCTGCATCTTCCCTCACGACTCATTCTGACCAATTTGGTGCCACCTGCAAACTTGACCTTTGATCCTCATGTCCAAATCGATTGTGAGTAGTTAATTCTTGTGATAGGTAGCCAGCTTGCCAACCTGAAAATAAGTTGCTTATTCCCATTGATTATTACCGATCCACATACCTGCTGTCAGTGTCTATCTCCCTGTCCCTCTGCTCTCCTTTTGATGGCTAACTTTCTGTGAGGGACCTTTCTGAAAACCCACATCCCTGTTTATCTAGTCGACAAGTTACATTCTCAAAACGCTCTAATAGGTTTGTCAAACATGATTTCTCTTTTAGAAGGATGAGAGGGGATCTGATTGAGACGTATAAGATTATTAACAGATTGGACACTTTGGAGGCAGGAAGCATGTTTCTGCTGATGGGTGAGTCCAGAGGACACGGTTTAAAAATAAGGGGTAGGCCATTTAGAACAGAGCTGAGGAGAAACTCCTTCACCCAGAGAGTGGTGGGTGTGTGGAAGGCTCTGCCCCAGAGGGCTGTGGAGGCCAAGTCTCTGGATACTTTCAAGAAAGAGATGGATAGAACTCTTAGAGATAGTGGAATCAAGGGTTATGGGGAAAAGGCAGGAACAGGATACTGATTGTGGATGATCAGCCATGATCATGATGAATGGCGGTGCTGGCCCCAAGGGCCGAATGGCCTACTCCTACACCTGTTGTCTATTATTGAAATCCATGTTGACATTTTTATGAGAGATTCCAGCATTTTCCTTATCGCTGACACTGGGACAACTGGTCTGCAATCCTTTTTCCTTTCTATCTTCCATTTCTTACTGTCCAATCTGCAAGAAACGTTCCGGAATCAATGGGATTTTGGAAGATGACTAACAACACATCCATTATCTCTCCCTCCACTGCTTTCCACACTTGAGGGTGTAGATTGTGGAGTGGCTCAACATGTAATCCCAGTCACTTCTCCAGTATTCATGTTTTACCAAAACTGGTTTCTTACCATTCCTCACACTCAGGTGCCTCTCAGTTCTCCAGTATTCCTGAGAGGCTTTTACATGTTCCTCCGGGAAGGCAGATGTCAAGGTGAAAGTTGCATTAAAGAGCCCGAGCAACACTAGAGTCGATGGGTTTCGGGGGCAAACTCTCTGCTGGTTGGAAACATACCTGGCGCAGAGGAAGATGGTGGTGGTTGTTGGAGGTCAGTCATCTCAGTTCCAGGACATCCCTGCAGAAGTTTTCGTTCAGCACAGAGACAGGTCCTTTGGCCCAAACTGGTCCATGCTGACCAAAATGTCCATCCAGGCTAACCCCATTTCCCTGCACTTGGCCCATATCCTTCTAATCCTTCCCTATCCATGTATTTGTCCAAATGCCTTTTCAATGTTGTTAATGTACCCGCCTCAACCACTTCTGCTGGCAGCTCATTCCATATGCGTGCCACCCTCTGGGTAAAAAGCTGACTCTCAGGTTCCCTTTTATTCTTTCCTCTTAAAGTGATGTCCTCTAGTCCTCGATTCCCCAACCCTGGGAAAAAGACTGAGTGTATTCATTGTATCCATGCCTCTCATGATCTTATACACTTCTATAAAATCCCCCCCTCAGTCTTCAAAGAAAGAAGTCCTAGCTTGTCCAACCTCTCCCTATAACTCAGACCCTTGAGACCTGGCAACATCCTTGTAAATTTCTTCCACACTCTTTCCAGTTTAATAACATCCTTCCTGTAGCAAGGTGACCAAAACTGAACACAATACTCCAAGTGTGGCCTCCCCAACATCCTATATAACTGCAACAATAACTTCCCAATTTCTATACTCAGTGCCCTGACTGATGAAGGCCAGTGTGCCAAAAGCCCTCTTCACTGCCCTGTCTACCTGGGACTCCACTTTCAGAGAACTGTGCACCTGAACTCCAAGGTCCCTCTATTCCACTATACTCCTTAAGGCCCTACCATTCACCATGAAACTACTGCCTTGGTTTAACTTTCCAAAATGTAAGACCTCACATGTATCTATATTAAACTCCATTTGCCATTTCTCAGCCCACTTCCCCAGCTGATCAAGGTCCTGCTGCAATTTCTGATAACCTTCCTCACTGTCCACAATACAGTCTATTTTAGTGTCATAGCAAACTTCCTAAACATGCCTTGTACGTTCTCATCCAAACCATTGATATAGATAGCAAACAGAAATGGACCCAGCACTGACCCCTGAGGCACTCCACTAGTCACAGGCCTCCAGTCCGACAAACATCCTTCCTCTATTACCCTCTGCTTCCTACCATCAAGCCAATTGTGTATCCAGTTTGCCAGCTCCCCCTGGATTCCATTTGATCTAACCTTCCAGACTAGCCAACCACGGAGTCACAGAGTCATAAAGATGTACAGCACAGAAACAAACTCTTTGATCCAACTCGTTTATGCCGACCAGATATCCTAACCTAATCTAGTCCCATTTGTCAGCACTTGGCCCATATCCCTCCAAACCCTTCCCATTCATATACCCATCCAGATGCCTCTTAAATGTTGCAATTGTACCAGCCTCCACCACTTCCTCTGGCAGCTCATTCCATACACGTACCACCCTGTGTGTGAAAAAGTTGCCCCTTAGGTCTCTTTTATATTTGTCCTCCTCACCCTAAACCTATGCCCTCTAGTTCTGGACCTTGTGGAACCTTATCAAAGGCCTTATTGAAGCCCATATAGACTATGTCTACTATCCTGCCCTCGTCAACCTTCCTGATCACTTCATCAAAGAACTCTAACAAGTTTGTGAGGCATGATCTCCCACTCACAAAGCCTGCTGACTACTCTTAATCAAATCCTGTCTTTATAATCTTCTCAATAACTTACCTACCACAGATGTTAGTTCCTCAGGGTAGTGCCCTAGTCTCAACCATTCCCAACTGCCTCATCAATGACTTTCCCTCCATGATAAGGTCAGAAATGATTGCACAATGTTCAGCACCATTTGCAACTCCTCAGATACTGAAGCAGTCTGTGATCAAATGCAACAAGATCTGGACAATATCCAGGCTTGGGCTGACAGGAGGCAATGACATTTGTGAATCACAAGTGCCAGGCTATGACCCCTCTCCAACAAGAGAGAATCTAACCATCAACCCTCCATGTTTAATGAGCTCACCATCACTGTCACAGTGAGGCACCATCTGTCCCGTCAGGTAGATATAAAATACCCCATTGCCCCATTTGAAAAGGTCTCCCTACTGTTCTGATGCTGATATTTATGCCTCCAACAGCCTTATGAAAAGCAGGTTAATTGGTCCTTATTGCACATCCTATTTTTGGGATCTTGCTTTGTTAAAAAATGGCTGCTTTTTTTTCTACCTGATGGCACCTCAAAGCTGGTTCACTGGGTGTAAAGCCATGTGGGATATGTGGGGAATGTGCCCAGGCTTTCAATTCAAAGTCAGTGTGTTATAAGAATGCTCCATGTTCTACATTGCTATGTTTCAGTATAGAAACAGGCCATTCAGTCCATCAAGTTTATTGATTCTTTCCACATCTGCCAGTTATTTCCAAATCTCTAACTCTCCACAGGCACCTTCCAATATACTATACCTGCTTCTGCTCCCATATCTTACGGTCTTATTCAAGATGTGGAGGTGTTGGACTGGGGTAGACAAAGTTAAAAATCACACAACACCAGGTTATAGTCCAACAGATTTAATTGGAAGCACTAGCTTTCAGAGCGCTGCTCCTTCACGACGTAGCAAGATCTTTTGCTATAAATTCTGTGTCCTGTGATCCTGCTCCACAACCACCTGATGAAGGAGCAGCGCTCCGAAAGCTAGTGCTTCTAAATAAACCTGTTGGAATCTAACCCGGTGTTCTGTGATCTTATTCAAGGCTGAGATAGATGTTTAGTCAGGAAGGGGAATCGAGGGTTATGGGGAAAAGGCAGGAACATGGGGCTGAGGATGATCATAGAGTCATAGCGATGTACAGCATGGAAACAGACCCTTCGGTCCAACCTGTCCATGCCGACCTGATATCCCAAGCCAATCTAGTCCCACCTGCCAGCACCCGGCCCATATCCCTCCAAACCCTTCCTATTCATATACCCATCCAAATGCTTCTTAAATGTTACAATTGTACCAGCCTCCACCACATTCTCTGGCAGCTCATTCCATACACGTCCACCCTCTGCGTGAAAAAGTTGCCCCTTAGGTCTCTTTTATAACTTTCCCCTCTCACCCTAAACCTATGCCCTCTAGTTCTGGACTCCCCAACCCCAGGGAAAAGACTTTGCCTATTTATCCTTTCCATGCCCCTCATAATTTTGTAAACCTCTATAAGATCACCCCTCAGCCTCCGACGCTCCAGGGAAAACAGCCCCAACCTGTTCAGCCTCTCCCTATAGCTCAAATCCTCCAACCCTGGCAACATCCTTGTAAATCTTTTCTGAACCCTTTCAAGTTTCTCAACATCTTTCCGATAGAAAGGAGACCAGAATTGCATGCAATATTCCAACAGTGGCCTAACCAATGTCCTGTGTAGCCACAACATGACCTCCCAACTCCTGTACTCAATAATCTGACCAATAAAGGAAAGCATACCAAATGCCTTCTTCACTATCCTATCCACCTGTGACTCCACTTTCAAGAAGCTATGAACCTGCACTCCAACTCATTGAACAACACAGTAGACCTGATGGGCCGAATAACCTCAGGAACTGCGGACACTGTAAATCAAAAACAAAATCAGAAATCGCTGGAGAAGCTCAGCAGGTGTGGCAGCATCTGTGGAGAGAAATCAGAGATAATGTTTCAGGTCGAGTGACATGTTTTCAGAAGGTCAAAAGGACATTTTACAGAGATGTTTAAAATCATGAAGGGTAAACAAAAGGGAGATGACTTTCAGTCACAGAAAAACAAAATGGAGTTGAGCAGCCTAAGAGCCAGAGAGAGCATGGCGTGTTGGCACTGTGGTTAACATTCGGTCTTGCTGTTCCTGGGTTCGATTCCAGCTGTGGGTAATCATCTGTGGGGATTTTGCACGTTTGTCTGGAAGGGATTTCCTCCTGCAGTCCAAACCTGAGCAGGTCAGGTAGATTGGCTGTGCCAAATTACCCCGCGATGTGCTGGCTAGGTGGACAAGCCATGGGAAATGCTGGGGCTGGTTGGGGGATACCCTTTGTGGATTTGATGGGCCAAATGGCCTCTTTCCACACTGTAGGGATTCTATGTTAAGCGTTTTTATTGAACCCAGCGCGTGATTGTGATCAGGAATGTGCTGCCTGAAGTGGCAGTGGAAGCAGATTCAACAGGAACTTTCCGAAGGGAATTAGAGAAACACTTGAGGGAGATAAAAGTTAGGAGAAAGTGAGGACTGCAGATGCTGGAGATCAGAGTCGAGAGTGCGGTGCTGGAAAAGCACAGCAGGTCAGGCAGCAGCTGAGGAGCAGGAGAATCGACATTTCGGGCATAAGCCCTTCATCAGGAATGAGGCTAGGGGGTCGGGGCTGTGAGATAAATGGGAGGGGGTGGGGTTGGGGGGGGAGGTAGCTGGGAAAGCGGTAGGTAAATAAAGGTGAGAGAGAAGGTGATAGGTCAGAGGGGGCAGTGATGGACGGGTCCAGAGGGCAGTGCCAAGTTGGAGGCTTAGTAATTGGATACTTCAAAGAGCTAGCACTCACCCAGATGGGCCAAATGGTACCTTTGGGGTAAAATTGTATGATATCAGTCAGACAACAGAAACAGAGCATGGCCACTGGACGTCTGTGGCCTATTAATGGGTCGGTTATTAGGGCTCTGACTATAACTGTGGAAGCCAACCTCTCCCTTCCCCCACACACCTGACCCACTATGTAATGAGTAGTCAGGACATTCCAACACCATGAGCCAAAATAAAGCTTCCCAACTTAGTGTCTGAGGCAGGGCCAGACTCTGGAATCTTCTATCAGGACTCTATTTCCAGGCAGTCGCTGTCAGCAGGTCCTGATGGATCTTTTCCCCAGCCCTCAGCCCCTCCTTTACCAGAGTCTTGCAGATACCTTCTGTGTGGGCATCTATATAAAAGATTGAGTCAAAAGTTGCCCTAAACTTATCCTTGCCGAAGTGTAGACCTCAAAGAATCAGGTTCCAAATGAGCAATCAAATAAAACAGGGTCCTTCGCTGATTCATAGATACCGAGAAACCCTAAAAATAGTGGGAGTGCTCTGGATGGAGTCCAGAGCAGAATTGTTCCTATTCATGAAAAGTGAGAGGACATTGATCTAAAATGTAAAGGAAACAGAGGGTAAAAGGTCAGCAGAGGCAGGAACCCTCGGAAGGAAGCGTTAGCCTCACCGAGGAAGGGTTTAGCTGTGCACCTACAATGCCAAGGTACACAAGGCTATGGGCCAAGCGCTGGGAATTGGGATTAGAATGACCAACGATGGGCCGAAGGGCCTTTTTCTGTGCCGTAGACCTCTGTGACTATGAAAGCAAGATGAGAAAAAAACTCTTCCACGCAGTGAGTGAGGGTCCGGAATGAGTTGCAAGAGATTGTGGTGGAGCCAGGTTCAATGGAGGCTTTCCAAATGGACTTTGATTTGTTTTTTTCTTGCTCACAGGCTGAAAAGCCAACTCTTGCTCATAATTTGTGTGCTTGTAAATGCATTTCACTGTCGGAAGATGGGCTGTCATCCATTTTGGACCTGAAATGATAGCACAGATTACTGGTGAAAAGCAGGGAACTGTGGAGGTCCAAAGAGACTTGGGGACCCAGGGGCACATATCGTTAAATTGCTACGAACAGTTATAGAAAATAATCTTTCTTTCTCTCTCTTTGAAGTAAACCCATGGAGGTCAGTATCCCATCATCAAGTCACCCTTTATTTACATTGGACAGTCCTTGACACTGATCCAGCTCCCTCAGAGCCAGCTCTCAGAGTGAACAGGATGGCTGACACTCCGGTTTGGATCTGGATTGTTCTCCGAAAAGGAACAACATTGAAGTTGCAGGGAGAGATGGATGGGCGCAGATCCAAAAACACTCAATAAGCTTGGCACGATCCATTTTGTTTCATACATTCAAAGCATGTGGGCATCGCTGGCTTGGCCCAGTATTTTTT
The DNA here is from genome assembly GCF_037043375.1 of Chiloscyllium plagiosum. NCBI lineage: Eukaryota > Metazoa > Chordata > Chondrichthyes > Orectolobiformes > Hemiscylliidae > Chiloscyllium > Chiloscyllium plagiosum. Next base: position 112,241,937 of record NW_028270145.1, on the reverse strand, counting down.
GCCCGTCCCTAGTTGCCCCTTGAGAAGGTGCCTTCTTGAACCGCTGCAGTCCATGTGCTGTGGGTTGACCCACAATGCCCTTAGGGAGGGAATTCCAGGATTCTGACCCAGTGACACTGAAGGAACAGCGATAGATTTCCAAGTCAGGATGGTGAGTGGCTTGGAGGGGAACTTGCAGGAGGTGGGGTCCCCATGTATCTGCTGCCCTTGTCCTTCTAGATGAAAGTGGCCATGGCTTTGGAAGGTGCTGTCTGAGGATCTTTGGTGAATTTCTGCAATGCATCTTGTAGATGGTTCTCACTGCTGCTACTGAGCGTCGGTGGTGGAGGGAGGGGATGTTTGTGGATGTGGTGCCGATCAAATGGGGTTGATTTGTCCTGGATGGTGTTGAGCTTCTTGAGTGTTGTTGGAGCTGCCCCCATCCAGGCAAGTGGGGAGTATTCCATCATCCTCCTGACTTGTGCCTTGTAGATGGTGGACAGGCTTTGGGAAGTCAGGAGGTGAGTTACTCACCGCAGTATTCCCAGCCTCTGACTTGTCCTTGTAGCCACGGTGTTTATGTGGTGAGTCCAATTGTGTTTCTGGTCAATGATATTCCCCAGGATGGTGATAGTAGGGGGATACAGTGATGGTAACACCATTGAATGATTAGATTCATGGTGGCTCAGTGGTTAGCACTGCTGCCTCACAGCGCCAGAGACCCAGGTTCAATTCCCGCCTCAGGCAACTGTCTGTGGGGAGTTTTCAAATTCTACCTGTGTCTGCGTGGGTTTCCTCCGGGTGCTCCGATTTCCTCCCACAGTCCAAAAATGTGCAGGTCAGGTAAATTGGCCATGCTAAATTGCCCATAGTGTTAGGTGAAGGGGTAAATGTAGGGGAATGGGTCTGGGTGGGTTGCGCTTCGGCGGGTCAGTATAGACTTGTTGGGCCGAAGGGCCTGTTTCCACACTGTAAGTAATCTAATCTAATCTAAAGATTGGCTCTTATTGATGATGGCCATAGCCTGGCATTTGTGTGAGACAAATGCTACTCATCATCAGCCCAAGCCTGGATATTGTCCAGATCTTGTTGCATTTGAGCACGGACTGCTTCAGTGTCTGAGAAGTCACGAATGGTGCTGAACATTGTGCAATCATCAGTGAACATCCCCACGTCTGACCTTATGATAGAGGGAAGCTGAATTCAGGACAAAGCAGCACATCCACAAACATCCGCTCCCTCCACACTGACTCTTAGTAGCAGCAATGTGTTCCATATACAAGATGCACTGCAGAAATTCACCAAAGATCCTCAGACAGAACCTTCCAAACCCACAACCATGCCCATCGAGAAGGACAAGGGCAGAAGATGTCAGTAACTGGAGTCACAACTTCAAGACTGTCAGCAAGAGAGCTCGGAGTGAAATGAGGAGAAATCACTTGCCTCAGAGAATGGGTAGGGTTTGGAATGCACTGCCTGGGAGAGTGGGGGAGACCGATTCCATAGGAGATTTGAAAAAAGAGCAGGAGATATATTTGAAAGGGATGAGCTTAGAGGAGATAGGGCTGGAGAATGGGACTGGCTGGTTAGCTCCTTCGGGAGCTGGTACAGACATGATGGCTCGAATGGCCTGTTTGTTTCGTGTAAAATTCTAGGATTCTGTGATTCTAGATACATGGGAATACCACCCCCTGCAAGTTCCCCTTCAGGCCACTCACCACTCTGACTTGGAAATATATCTCAGTTCCTTCAGAGTCTCCAGGTCAAAATCCTGGAATTCCCTCCCTGACAATATCATGGGTCTAAATAAACCACCTGCCAACCTTCCCCCAGGCATCCACCCACACCGAATTGCCAGTTCCATAAGTCACTGCTGCACACAGATATTGAAGCAGCTGGAAAAATGTGTGGGAGTTTCTCCCCCGGTGCTCCCAGGGCCACTTGGGTTCACCAGATCCCCCAATCAATTTACAGTGTCTCTCTCAGTCTACCCAAGGCACTATCCCTCAAACAACAAGGAGCTAAATCAGCTAATACTCTGATTCCAGTGATATTGCTTGAGAGCTAACTCTAGGTCAGGACACCAAGGGGAAGCTTAGAAAGCCTACAGTGCAGGTACCGGCCCTTTGGCCCATTGAGTCTGTAGTGACCTTCCAAAGAGTATCCCGCACTATCTCAGGCATCCTGCATTTATTAGCACAGCCAATCCACCTAACCTGCACATTGTTGGACTGGGGGAGGAAACCCAGGCTGACACGGGGAGAATAGAGTCATAGAATCATAGAGATGTACAGCACGGAAACAGACCCTTCGGTCCAACTCGTCCATACCGACCAGATGTCATAACCTAATCTAGTGTCCCACCTGCCAGAACTTGGCCCATACCCCTCCAAACCCTTCCTATTCATATACCCATCCAGGTGCTTTTTAAATGTTACGATTGTACCAGCCTCCACCACTTCCTCAGGCAACTCATTCCATACACGTACCACCCTCTGTGTGAAAATGTTGCCCCTTAGGTCCCTTTTAAATTTTTCCCCTGTCACCCTAAACCTATACTCTCTAGGTTTGGATTCCCCACCCCAGGGAAAAAAAACTTTGTCTATTTATCCTATCCATGCCCCTCATAATTTTATAAACCTCTATAAGGTCACCCCTCAGCCTCCGACGCTCCAGGGAAAACAGCCCCAACCTGTTCAGCCTCTCCCTATAGCTCAAATCCTCCAACCTTGGCAACATCCTTGTAAATCTTTTCTGAACCCTTTCAAGTTTCTCAACATCTTTCCGATAGGAGGGAGACCAGAACTGCACACAATATTCCAAAACTGGCCTAACCAATCTCCTGTACAGCCGCAACATGACCTCCCAATTCCTGTACTCAGTGCACTGACCAATAAAGGAAAGCATACCAAACGCCTTCTTCACTATCCTATCTACCTGTGACTCTACTTTCAAGGAGCTATGAACCTGCACTCCAAGGTCTCTTTGTTCAGCAAATGTGCAAACTCCATTCATACAGTTACCAGAGGCTAGAATCAAACGTGGGTCCCTGGTGCTGTGAGGCAACCGTGCTAACCACTGAGCCACTGTGCCAACCCAGGATAAAGTCTGGAATAGTGCCAAGGGATTGTTTCAACCTATGTGGTACCATCTCTCTGATGGAGCACTCCTTTGAGACCAGACTAGGAGAGATCCCAAATGGCCCTTTAAGAAGGATGGTTTATCTCTCGTTTTATCTCTGATTAACTGTTACACCAAGCAAGCACATGATCTGATTATTTGCTTTCTGTTGCACCTTGCTGGCCAGTGGACTTAGCCATGTGGCAGTGGCTGTGCATCAGTAATAATTTGATCTCTCCCTTGGCTCCAGAATTCTCTGTAGCGGGAGCAGCCTTCAGGAGCAGAGTTTCTGCTCTCTCTCTCTCTCTCTAGCTATAGTTTATAGATGCTCAGGTTATCACATCAACAATGGAACAGGGAGCTAGGTTTGTTAGTGGCCTGACTGCTGATTATATATTACATCAGTTCCCCGGCGCCTGGCATCCCAATCAAATACTCAGTCCTATGTCAACGTAAATCCAGCCGCAGTAAATTCATCGCATGCAATATGTGCTGGAATTTAAAAATAATAAATTGTCTTTTTCACACTCTGTGAACCCACTTGACTCTGTTTAAATGCGTACCGAATATGGTAAACATTTCTTGAGCAGCTAAACACGAAGGTTATAAAAGTAGGTCACTCATCTGTCTGACAGCACATTCCTAAGAAGCTGATAGCTCACAGGAACAAAGTGGTTGCCCACTTAACGATATGGCTCCTGTAACATGTACACACTTAAAGGCAGAGAACTTTAGGAAGAAACAGCGCAGGAGGAGAGGATTTGGCCCACCCTGTGTCTACTGCTCCTTCAAAATAACTTCCTAACCAGTCACACGTCTGCTTTCTCTGTTAACTTTTCATCTTTGAGTATTTCTGCATTGCCCTTTTGAAAGTTCCTGTTTCCACTGCCCTTTCAGAAAGTGAGTTCCAGCTCACAAGTAGTTGTAGACTTCCTTCTCTCACATATCACCTCTAGACTTTCTGCCAATCCCCGTAAATCTATCTGGTCTGGTGATTGACCCTTTTTACTATCGCCATTCATAACTCTTGCCAACCTCATTACTGTTTTAATTCATTCACAGGATGAGACCATTGCTGGCTGGGACAGCAATTATGGTCCATCCCTAATTACCCAGAGGGTCACTAAGAGTCAACCACATTGCTGTGGGTCTGGAGTCACATCTAGGCTAGGCCGGCTAAAGATGGCTGTTTCCTTCCCTAATGGACATCAGTGACCTGTATAACTGAAACATAACATAGAATCATAGAGTAAGACAGCATGGATGTAGCTGTAAATGCATTGGGCATAGGTTAGTATGTTGCTGCAGCAGGTAATTAGGAAGGTTAATGGAATGCTATCATTTATCATCAGAAAAAAATGGGCATACAAGTAACGAGGGGCATTGATAGGATGGATACAGTCATCTGTACAAAATACAGTCTTTCCCAGGGATAGGGAATTGAAAACTCGAGGATATAGGTTTAAGGTGAGAGGGGAACGACCCGAGGGGCAATTTCTTCATGCTGAGAGTGGTGCATATATGGAATGGGATGCCAGAGAAAGTGGCTGAGGCAGCTACAATTTGCAACATTTAAAAAATATTTAGATAGGAACATGAATGGGAAGGGTTTAGAGAGATATGGACCAAATGTGGGCAATTGGAATGAACTGAGTGGCCAGTTTGGGCTGAAGGGCCTGTTCCCATGCTGTATTACTCTATGACTCTATATTATATTTTAGTTATACAGGGCACTGGTGAGACCACATCTCAAATACATATTGCACTTGGTTTCCTTATTTGATGAGGAATTAGTTGGATGGGTTCAGAGGTGGTTTCTAGATTGATACCTGGAGTAAGTAGATTAGATTACTTACAGTGTGGAAACAGGCCCTTCGGCCCAACAAGTCCACACCGACCTGCAACCCACCCAGACCCCTACATTTACCCCTTCACCTAACACTACCAGCATGGCCAATTCACCTCACCTGCACATCTTTGGACTGTGGGAGGAAACCGGAGCACCCGGAGGAAACCCACACAGACACGGGGAGAATGTGCAAACTCCTGAGTCGGGAATTGAACCCGGGTCTCTGGTGCTGTGAGGCAGCAGTGCTGACCGCTGTGCCACCGTGCCGCCCTTATGGATGGTGTTAATGAGGAAAGGTTGGACAGGTGGGGTTTGTTTCCACTTTTAGTTCTGAAGGAGTCATATGGGACTTGAGGCATTAACTCTGTTTCTCTCCGAAGACCCACTGAGTTTCTCCTGTAACTTCTGCTTCTATTCCCTGTTTATATTGGAGTTCAGAAGAGTCAGGAGTGACCTTCCTGAACTGTACAGGATATTGAATGATCAGACCTGGTGGAAGTGGATCTTGTGGGGTCAGTCCTGGACCAGGGGTCACTGGATTTTAATTTGATTTACCCAATGAAGACAGAGATGGGGAAAATGCTTTGCACTCTCTCAGCAGGGTTGTGTGATTTTAGAAGCCTCTGTCTCCGAAAGCGGTGGTGAGTGAATCATTTCAAGGCAGAGATGTCTTGATCCTCATTGGGTGAAGCAATCGAAGGTTTTCAGGGAGGTCAATGGGAATGTGGAGCTATAGAGCCATAGAGTTATACAGCATGGAAACAGACCCTTCGGCCCGACTCGTCCATGCTAACCAGGCTTCCCAATTCAACTCGTCCCACTTGCTTACAAGGTGTGGACTTGTTGGCCCATTTCCCTCTCAACCTTTCCTATCCATGTACCTGTCCAAAAGTCTTTTAAATGCTGTAATTGTACCAGCCTCTACCACTTCCTCTGGCAGCTCATCCCACATAAGAAGCACCCAGTGTGTGGAAGCACTGTCCCCCAAGTCCCTTTCAAACCTTGCCCCTCTCACCCTAAACATATGCCCTCTAGTTTTGGACTCCCCCAGCCTGGGGAAAAGACCTTGCCTATTTACCCTGTCCAAGCCCCTCATGGTTTTACTAACCTCTATAAGGTCACTCCTCAGCCTCCAACACTCCAGGAAATAAAGTCGCAGCCTATCCAGCTTCTCCTTATAATTCAAACCCTCCAGTCTCTGGGAACATCCTTGTAAGTCTTTTACGTACCCTCTTCAATCTAATAATATCCTTCCTATAGCAGGGTGACCAGGACTGTAGTCAAGAGTGTGACACTGGAAAAGCACCGCAGGTCAGGCAGCATCCAAGGTGCAGGAGAATCGACGTTTTGGGCATCAGCCCTTCACCAGGACCAGAACTGTACACAGTACTCCAAACGTGGCCTCACCCATGTCCTGTACAGCTACAGCATAATGTCCCAACTCCTGAGGTCAATGCACTGACTAGTGAAGGCAAACATGCTAAACACCTTCTCCACCACCCGAATGTGGGGCAGGGAACAAATGGTCTATATGTGTTCCCAATTGGTATGTTCACATGTGTGTTACTGAACATGTGACTCTGACATCAGGAAGACAGAAGACAGCAGACTGGAGGAGGTTGTGAAGAGAGATGTCTTAGACACTGTACTATCGAGCTGTATTTGATAGCCTGTTATGTGCAGATGGATGTAAAGGAGTGGGTTTTTTTGACTAAGGAAATTCTAATCTCCTGGTTATATAATTTTTTTTCTCTTTGCCCAACAGCGGGAGTGCTTATTTCTCCCCAGCACCCACGTTGTGTGTGTGTAGGTGCAGGACACAGTGAAGAAACATCGAGTGCAGGAAAGTTTATACATATTCCACCACCAGGAAGAAAAACTCTCCGAGTGGCCAGTGACAAGCAGTGCCCCTAGTAACGGACTGAAACAGTATGTAAGGAATTGGTGAGTTTTATTTCGCGATTAGGAGCCTCATGTTCAGTGTATAGGAACTCACCCACAGTCTGGGGATACGCCAGACCAGAATCTCAATGGACAGGCAACAGTGCTGTCTCCAAGCCCAGGATGAAATCTGTGGGATCCTTAGGAATAAGTAGAGGCTTGGACCAAAAAAGCAACAAAGTCACGCTAACCTTTTGTAAACCTTTGAATCGATCTCAGCTGGAGTATTACTTCAGTTCGGAAGACCAGCCTTCAGTAAGGAGAGCAGTCCCTTCAACATGATGCAGAGCTGATGGAATGGTACCAGGAGTGAGGGACTTCAGTCGATGTGGAGGCATGAGAGACACTGGGACTTTTCAAGCAGTAAACTTTAAATTGATGCTATCAAAATGATCAATAGCTGCTTGGGAGGAGGTGATGGCCTCATGGCATTATCACTGGGCCGTGAATACAGAGACCCAAGGAATGCTCTGGGAATCTGAGTTTGAATCCTGTTATGGCAAATGGTGAAATTTGAATTCGAGACATTTCTGGAATTTGGGATTCCTAAGATTGCCCATGAATCCATTGTCGGGGAGAATCCCAATTGGTGCTAATAGAGCCCTGTGTGCCAGTGCAGTAACCCAGTGTTTGCTGCTACAAGGATAATCTTTCCATGTAGGAGATAGTCAGGACTGCAGACGCTGGAGAGTCAGGGTCAAAAAGTGTGGCACTGGAGAAAGCAGAGCAGGTCAAGCAGCATCCGAGGAGCAGGAAAGTCAACATTTCGGGCATGAGCCCTTCATCAGGAATTCCTGATGAACTGTGTTCCCATGTACCTGTCATCAACAATCATCAATACCTGTCCTTTCCTCCATACCTTGACACCGTCCTGTCCCCCTTGGTCCAGGAATTCCCCACATATATTCGGGATACCACCCAAGCCCTCCACTTCCTCCATGACTTTCGTTTCCCCAGCCCCCAATGCCTCATCTTCACCGTGGACATCCAGTCCCTGTACACCTCTATCCGCCATGACAAAGGCTCCCAAGCTCTCCATTTCTTCCTCTCCCGCCGACCCAACCAGTACGCATTGTCAGCTGCCTTACCCCCCAGCCCCACCCCCTCCCATTTATCTCTCAGCCTCCTTCCTCCCTCCACATTCTTGATGAAGGGCTTATGCCCGAAACATCGACTCTCCTCCTCCTCGGATGCTGCCTGACCGGCTGTGCTTTTCCAGCACCACACTCATCGGCTCTTTCTTCCCATCCACTGACTATCTTGAGGAGGAGTGAGTGAGGGGAGGACCCTGCGATGGTCAGTCAGCATTACTGAACAGGCAACCCCAGGCAGTCTCAGTCCCAGGCACCTACTGCGTGAGGTCACCTTGAGCCTGTCGTGTTTGCTGATTGGTCTTCCAGTTTGGAAGCTGGTGAGGGGGTGAGGCGGGGAGGGTGGGTGTTGTGTGGTTCCTCCAGGGAGTGCACCCACAGCCGATTCCTGGCACCACAGGGGACTCAGCCGGACAGGGGAGGAGGAAGCTGGAAGAAGAATTGTCATAGGGGGCTCCATAGTCAGGGACAGGAAGGAGGCTGGAGGAACACAGCAAGCCAGGCAGCATCAGGATGTGGAGGTCAACATTTCAGGTGTAACCCTCCTTCAGGACTGGGAGCGTGGGTGTAGGGGGCGTGCAGATAAAGGGGGTGGTGGGGACAGGGTGGTGAAGACAGGTAGAGGGTGCGACCAAGTTGGTCAATGGGAGGGATGAATACAGTTGGTGGCAGGGAGCAGTGGAATGGAGGGGGGGGGGGGGGGGGGGGTGTGGCTGGTAAGGGTGTCGGGGGATGGAGAGGGAGGTTATTCGAAATTGGAGAATCCAATGTTGAGTCTCAGTGGCAGTAAACATGACTCCAGACTGGCATGTCGTCTCCCTGATGCCTGGGTCAAGGCTGTCACAGAGTGGGTACTTGACACGGTTCTGGGAGAGGGGCAATCAGCCCGAGGTCATGGTCCACATTGGGTGCTAACAATATCAGAAGGTAGAGGGATGGGTCACTGAGAGCAGCCCTCAGTGCGTTAGGAAGGAAATTAACCAGCAGCATCTCAGGATTCTAGTCTCTTCATCACAAGAGTAGATATTGCTGCTGTAGACAGAGAACAATGTAGGTTCACCATCTACAAAAGGCACAAGTCAGGAGGGTGATGGAGTACCCCCCAATTGCCTGGATAGGGGCAGCTCCAACAACACTCATGAAGCTCAACACCATCCAGGACAAAGCACCCACTTGATCGGCACCACATCCACAAACATCCCCTCCCCCCACCAGCAACTCTCAGTAGCAGCAGTGTGTACCATCTACAAGATGCCCTGCAGGAATTCACCAAAGATCCTCAGACAGCACCTTCCAAACCTACGACCACTTCCATCCAGAAGGACAGGGACAGCAGATCCATGGGAACACCACCTCCTGCAAGTTCCCCTCCAAGTCACGCACCATCCTGACTTGGAAATATATCGCCGTTCCTTCACTGTCACTGGGTCAGAATCCTGGAATTCCCTCCCTAAGGGACATTGTGGGTCTACCCACAGCACATGGACTGCAGCGGTTCAAGAAGGCAGCTCACCCCCACCTTCTCAAGGGGCAACTAGGGATGGGGAATAAATGCTGGGCCCAGCCAGCGACACCCACATCCCACGAGCGAACGATAATAAAAAGCGAGAACTCTGGATGTTGTGACTGTCCTGTGAAGAGACATCGGGCCTGTATTTTCTTCAGGTTCGAAGAATGAGAGGTGACCTTACCTACAAAATAGTTAAAAGATACCAACTGGGTCATAGAGTCATAGAGATGTACAGCACAGAAACAGACCCTTTGATCCAACTCATCCATGCCAACTATCTAGTCCCACCTGCCAGCACCCAGCCCATATCCCTCCAAACCCTTCCTATTCATATACCCATCCAGATGCCTTTTAAATGTTGCAATTGTACCAGCCTCCACCACTTCCTCTGGCAGCTCATTCCATACACGCATCACCCTCTGTGTGAAAATGTTGTCCTTAAGATCCCTTTTATATCTTTCCCCTCTCACCCTAAACCTATGCCCTCTAGTTCTGGGCCTTACCATTAAGTGTATAAGTCCTGCCCTGATTTGACTTTCCAAAATTGTACCTTGCATTAAACTCCATCTGCCACTTCTCAGCCCGTTGGCCCATCTGGTCCAGATCCTATTGTAATCTGAGGTAACCCTCTTCACTGTCCACTACACCTCCAATTTTGGTGTCATCTGCAAACTTAATAACTGTACCTCTCATGCTTGCATCCAAATCATTTATGTAAATGACAAAAAGTAGTGGACCCAGCACCGATCCTTGTGGCACTCCACTGGTCACAGGCCTCCAGCCTGAAAAACAACCCTCCACCACCACCCTCTGTCTTCTACATTTCAGCCAATTCTGTATCCAAATGGCTAGTTCTCCCTGTATTCCGTGAGATCTAACCTTGTTAATCAGTCTCCCATGGGGAACCTTGTTGAATGCCTTACTGAAGTCCATATAGATCACATCCACTGCTCTGCCCTCATCAATCCTCTTCGTTACTTCTTCAAAAAACTCAATCAAGTTTGTGAGACATGATTTCCCATGCACAAAGCCATGTTGACTATCCCGAATCAGTCCTTGCCTTTCCAAATACATGTACATCCTGTCCCTCAGGATTCCCTCCAACAACTTGCCCACCACCGAGGTCAGGCTCACTGGTCTATAGTTCACTGGCTTGTCCTTACCTCCCTTCTTAAACAGTGGCACCACATTAGCCAACCTCCAGTCTTCCGGCACCTCACCTGTGACTAATGATGATACAAATATCTCAGCAAGAGGCCCCGTAATCACTTCTCTAGCTTCCCACAGAGTTCTCGGGTACACCTGATCAGGTCCTGGGGATTTATCCACCTTTAACCCTTTCAAGACATCCAGCACTTCTTTCTCTGTAATATGGACATTTTTCAAGATGTCACCATCTATTTCCTTACATTCTATACCTTCCATGTCGTTTTTCACATTAAACACTGAGGAAAAGTACTCATTTACTTTCTCCCCCATCTCCTACAGCTCCACACAAAGGCCGCCTTGCTGATCTTTGAGGGGCCTTATTCACTCCCTAGTTACCCTTTTGTCCTTAATATATTTGTAAAATCCCTTTGGATTCTCCTTAACTGTATTTACCAAAGTTACCTCATGTCCCCTTGTGGCCCTCCTGATTTCCCTCTTAAGTATACTCCTACTTCCTTTATACTCTTCTAAGGTTGTTGGGTTAGTGTGGGTGAGAGAAATGGAAGTGTTTAATCAGTCATGATCAGATTAAATGGCAGAATAGGTTCAATGGGCTGAATGGCCTACTGCTGTTCCATGATCTTGTGTTCCTGTGTCTCTAAAAGTAAGCAATCTCTTTCTAAACATCCTGGAGATATTTATTTCCCTCCCCGTCCGCTCCCAAAGGTGAATATCCTCGATTGGCAATGCTGTGGTCGCAGGTTAGCACTCTGTCCGCCACGTGAATGAGGGAGATAGCAGGCAGCATTCTGGTAAATGTCATGTCAGCACTGAATTCCTGGAGCTTGACTTCATCCATGGCCTCATACAGCACTATCACAAAGCAGATAAAACTCCGCAAACAAGGTCAGTCTGCACGGAAAGCACTTCACTCAGTCTCTCAGGAACCTTGAGCTCTCTTGTATCTGACCGTGTAGTCAACTGAAAGTTTGATTTATGTACAAACACTTACTGAGCTCAGGCACATCAAGGAGGTCAGAGTGTTGTTTTTTTTCTAAAAAAGCCACAAGGACAAATTGGGATCTGAGCTCCACAATTGTCCTGAAGAAACATACGATTAGGGCTCATCTCATTTCAGCGTCACGCTTTCCACTTGGGGACCCTGGCAAAAGTGAGGACTGCAGATGCTGGAGATCAGAGTCTAGATTAGACTGGTGCTGGAAAAATGCAGCAAGTCAGGCAGCATCCGAGGAGCAGGAAAATTGACATTTCGGGCAAAAGTCCTTCATCAGCAGATTTTCCTGCTCCTTGGATGCTGCCCAACCTGCTCTGCTTTTCCAGCACCACTGTAATCTTGACTCCAGTTCAGTAATATCACGACCTGAACACCTTCTCCCATTTACCCGACTCCACACCCCAGACTCTGTTGTGACATGGGCTGCTTTCAGCACAACCAACCCATTTTCACCTAATGACCGCCCCCATCATCACCTTCTCTTTCTCCCTGGCATTCCTTTGTCTGCCTAACTCTGTGATTTTGGAGTAGATTTGTAGCTCAGGTTGAGGTTGAGGTTGTAAGCTTGCTCGCTGAGCTGGAAGGTTTGCTCTCCGAGGTTTTGTCACCATGCTGGGTAACATCATCAGTGAGATTCTCCGGTGAAGCACAGGTGTTCTGTCCCACTTTCTATTTATGCGTCTTAGTCTGTTGTGGTGGGTGATGTCACTTCCTGTTCCTTTTCTCAGAGGTTGGTAAATGGCGTCCAAATCGATGTGTTTATTGATGGAGTTCTGGTTTGAATGCCAGGCCTCTAGGAATTCCCCTGCGTGTCCCTGTTTAGCCTGTCCCAGGATGTCTCTGCCTATCCTGCCCACTCTCTTTCCCGTCACACTCTGCCTTGAGCACAAATGCCACCTTTCCCATCTACTAGCGGTTCTGAAGAAGGGTCGCTGGACACTTGACCCCACCCTCGGGCGACTGTCTGTGTGGAGGTCGCACATTCTCCCCTGTGTCTCTGTAGGTTTCCTCAGTCCGGGTGCTCCAGTTTCCCCCCACAGTCCAAAGATGCACAGGTCAGGTGGGTCAGTCCTGGGAAATGCAGGGATAAGATCAGGGGTGGGTCTGGGTAGGATGTTTTTCGGAGGGTCTGTGTGGAGTTGATGGGTTGAATGGCCTCTTTGCTGCACTGTAGAAGTTCTGTGATGATTCGATGAGAGGGTGTCAGTTTAAAGTCTATTCTGAAAGATGAAACCGCTGACAGTGCGGAGCTCCCACAGCATGGCATTGAGGCACCAACTTGGAGGAAGGTTCAAGCCCTTTCACAGCATTGATTGCCAGCAATGCCTTCACATACTCTGGCAAATCCACTGGCACGATAGGCATTCCGGTATCAGAGTCCTCTCACAGGCCAATACCCTCAATATCGCTGGTTGCTGCTAAACAGCTGCATTGGGTTAGCCACCTGCCTGAGGGAAGTCTGTCAAAGACAGCTCTCTGCTCCGAACTTCATCCGACAAGAGGTTCCCAGGAAGACAGGCAGAATGTTTCGAGGACGTCCTCAAAGCCTCCCCTGGAAAAATGCGATATCTCCAGCGGGAATCTCTAGCCCAGGCCGGAGAAGAAGCATCAGGGAAAGTGTCAATGCCCAGGTGATGGCCAAAATGGAGGAACGTGGGAAAAGCCAAGCAGTCAAGCCACCCTCCTCAAAGACCACCCGGGTTAGGATGAGTGGTCATCACAACTCTGCAGTGGGAGAAGGGCATCTTGGATCCCTAGGGAATGTTTGAGAAGGAGAGAGAGCACCAGCCTCTGGAGCAAAGCTTAGAATCCCCCGCCCTGCCCCCACTCCAGTTGAGAAGTGAGAGTCATGGCAAGGGTAAGGTACAGCTGTCCTTTCATTTTGAAGGCAGTGTGGTCTGAAAGAGGAACGGTGGAAATGGGATCTCACTCTGCTGGTTCCCAAGTCGAACCATGGGGTGGGCGCTCTGGTATTTGCGTGGGAGGCCGGGGGAAACAGGATCTTTACGGCTGATGGCTCCAGTTGGCCCTCAGTCCATTGAGTGACGGGTGTCTTACTCATGTAACCGACAGAGGCAAGCCGTCAACCCAGAACACACACCCACACAGCCTGACTCTATCCATTGGCATTGGTGGTGGGCTATGTAATCCCTGGCTTTAATTTGAGAGTAAGTGATATTTTGAATGAAGACAGCAGCTGCCTCTCTGCCCAAGTGAGTGCGTGAAGCTCCTGTGAGTACAGGAAACCACGTGCTTATTGTGGTCACCACATTCCTGTTTCGTTCCCAGACGTGTGGTTGCCAGATGATCAAAACTCCTTCAAACATCAGAATGTCCATCATCACACCCTCCAAACCAGCACCAAGGGAGCCCCAGGGGCTTGAGATGTCTGGGGTGAACGTAAACGATCCTTTGGCCCTCTTCCAATGACAATCTCCCTGGAAATCTAAGAGGGCATTCATCCCTCAGTCAACATTACAAAAACAGATTACCTACCCATTATCACATGACTGTTTGTTGGATCCTGCTGTGCAGAAACTGTTGCTCCATTTCCTACTTTCTAAAGCAAATGTTCTCACAAGAGACAGGTGTAGGTGGTAAGACCAGAGCTCTGTCCATCCCGAATTGGTCTTAAGAAGGTAGGGGTGAGTGTCTCACTCAAACTGATGTACTCCATGCTTTGTTTTTCTCCCATTTGCTTCACTGGCAAGACCAGTGTTTTCCACCCATCCTTAATCGCCCTTGAACTGAGTGGGCCACTTGAGAGGGCTCTGAAGAGCCTATCACATCGCAAACTATGAGTAGATGTTGAGAAAAGCACACCACTGACAATAAAATTCTTCAGCATGCTATGAGGTTGTGTAAGATAATGTCTTCTTTCTTCACCCCCCCCCCCCCCCCACCTTCCATTTCCCTCTCCCACTTGCAAGCATCCTTTAAATCCTAGCTCTTGGAATCCTCCTGCCCCCCCCCCCCCCACTTACCCACCATTGGCCACTGCAGATCTTGCAAAGTAGTACCAGCTGAAGGGGGCACACTGAAGTCGATGGGCTGAATAGCCTGCTAATGTTGTAACCTTTCTGTGACTCTCTGAACAACTTGAAGTAGCCTCAGCCCCAAACAGCCAATGAGGGCTGCCCAACAGAAAGGGGTAAGTGATGAAGAAACTAAACACAAGGGGAGGGGCGGGGGTGTCATTGTTGGATATTACTGAACACATACAAATCGGGAAATTATCGGCATCAGCAGGCCAACTCAGCCTCTCGATCCTGCTCTGCCCCTCAATTAAATCACAGCGGATCTGATAACTCCAATCCCTGATAACCTTTCACCCCCCTCGCCTACCAAAATTGAGGCAAGATGGCGCCAAAGATTGGCGGTTTTGATTCCAGCGGTGGTGGTGTGATGAAGGGGCCTCATGTCTGGCCACATAGCCCCATGGTGGAGCACTGAACAAGATAGACTACAAAGTTGGACCCTTTCCTTGTTTCTTCATTGTTTTGCCTCTATATTCTAGGTTTTGGTTTATTTTGCTGTGATTTAAGATGGCGCCAGAGAGCGGTGACGCTGTACACCACTTCTCACTGTACTTTTTAACAAGATACACATGACAATGAATAAATCAACTCGGGGACCAATCGCCCTCAGCCGTATACATGTTCATAATCACTGCCTGCACCACCTTCTCAGGAAGAGATTTCCAAAGACTCAAAGTTTGTGAGAAGATTTGTAGCTCGGGTGCTCGTTGCTGTGGTTCTGTTCGCCGAGTTGGGAATTTGTGTTGCAGACGTTTCGTCCCCTGTCTAGGTGACATCCTCGGTGCTTGGGAGCCTCCTGTGAAGCGCTTCTGTGATGTTTCCTCCAGCATTTGTAGTGGTTTGTATCTGCCGCTTCCAGTTGTCAGTTCCAGCTGTCCGCTGCAGTGGCCGGTATATTGGGTCCAGGTCGATGTGCTTATTAATTGAATCTGTGGATGAGTGCCATGCCTCTAGGAATTCCCTGGCTGTTCTCTGTTTGGCTTGGCCTATAATAGTAGTGTTGTCCCAGTTGAATTCATGTTGCTTGTCATCTGCATGTGTGTGGCTACTAAGGATAGCTGGTCGTGTCGTTTCGTGGCTTTCCAAAGACTCATGACTGTCCATGAGAGAATAAAATTCTCCTCATCTCTGTTGGCAGTGGATGACCCCTGATGTTTGAACTTTGATCCCTGGTCCTCAGTTCTCCCACCAGCAGTAACATGCCTTCCACATCCTTCTCTCAATTCCCCTCAGGATCTTTCATGTCTCAGTCACGTTGCCTCTTACTCTTCTGAGCTCTACGGGAGCAATAACATAGTGGTGTTATTCCAGGGACTCAGATAATGATCCAGGTTCGAATCCTGCTATGGCAGATGGTGGAAATTGAATTCAATCAAAATCTGGAATAAAGTTGAAGCCACTGATGATTATGAGGATAAAAACCTCATTTCATTTATGAAAGGCCTTAGAGAAGGAGATCTGCCATCGAAACCTGACCTGGCCGACATGTGACTCCAGACCCACAGCCATGAGTCTTAATGCACGGTGGCACAGTGGTTAGCACTGCTGCCTCACAGCGCCAGAGACCCGGGTTCAATTCCCGCTTCAGGCAACTGACTGTGTGGAGTTTGTACATTCTCCCCATGTCTGCGTGGGTTTCCTCTGGGTGCTCCGGTTTCCTCCCACAGTCCAAAGATGTGCAGGTCAGGTGAATTGGCCATGCTAAATTGCCCGTAGTGTTAGGTGTAGGGGAATGGGTCTGGGTGGGTTGCACTTCGGCAGGTCAGTGTGGACTTGTTGGGCCGAAGGGCCTGTTTCCACACTGTGCGTAATCTAATCTTTCACTGCCCTGTGAAGTGACCAAGCAAGCTATTCAATTGTAACAGTCATTGCAAACTTGGAAAACAGAAATGTACACTCCCTCTCTATGGCATTATGGGTCTGCCTACAGCACGTGGACTGCAGCGGTTCAGGAAGGCAGCTCGCCCCCACCTTCTCAAGGGACAACTAGGGACGGGCAATAAATACTCACCCAGCCAGCGACTCCCATATCCCGTGTCTGATATCAAATCACGAGGGGCATGGATAGGATAAATAGACAAGGTCTTTTCCCTCGAGTAGAGGAGACCAGAACTAGAGGGCATAGGTTTAGGGTGAGAGGGGAAAGATATAAAAGAGACCTAAGGGGCAACTTTTTCATGCAAAGGGTGGTACGTGTATGGAATGAGCTGCCAGAGGATGTGGTGGAGGCTGGTACAATCGTAACATTTAAGAGGTATTTGGATGGGTATATGAATAGGAAGGGTTTGGAGGGACATGGGCTGGGTGCTGGCAGGTGGGACTAGGTCAGACTGAGATGTTGGCATGGACAAGTTAGACTGATGGGTCTGTTTCCATGCTGTATGACTCTATCACTCTATTTACCGCTATTAACCGTAGCAGCGATTGCATTTTGAATGAAGATAACGGTGTTACTTTATTGTTCAGACAAATCAGCAAAGTATTTCTCTTGGTAAAACAGTAACATCACAGCTACAGGTGACATTCACAGCTCAGCGGGGGTTCCCCTCACTTTCTCTGAGGCTGTGGGGTATGTCTTGTGAGAATCCAGGCTGAGTCTCGAAGTCTCATTTCCAAGTGAGTGCTGCCGTGTTGCAGGTACTATCTTGTGATCTGATCACGAAGGGGGGGGGTGTCAAAAAACACACCATGGGATTATTCCACCGTAGTTGAAGATCTGAGAGCTGCTAGTCTAATATTCTTGTTGGCTCTGTCCTTCTGTCAGTATAAGGTGATGCATAGCTCAGTATTTTACCCTAAACCGATGGAATGGACACAAAATGCAGATCATCTGTTCGCTTATCGCATTGCTATGGGCTTTGAATTGATTTATTATTGTCACATGTACCAAGATACAGTGAAAAGTATTGTTTTGCATGCTACCCAGGCAAATCATACTTTACATAAGTGCAGGGAATTGGCTTAGCTCAGTTGGCTGGATTGCTGGTTTGCAGAGCAGCATGTTGCCAACAGCGTGGGTTCAATTCCCATCACCGGTTTGAGGTAACCATGAAGGACTCTCCTCTTCCCTCGGCTGAGCCCTGACGGGCCTCAGGCTAAATCACCACCAGTCGCTTCCCTCTAATGAGAGATCAGCCGCTCTGGTTTGGTAAGGCTATGGTGACACAACAACATAAGTACATCAGAAGCAAGTGAGGACTGGGGAGTCAGAGTCAAAAAGCACAACAGGTCAGGCAGCATCTGAGGAGCAGGAGAGTTGGTGTGTTGGTCATAAGCCCTCATCCTGTTCCTTGGATGCTGCCTGACCTGCTGTACCTTTCCAACAACACACTTTTCATTGATAACTACATCAAAGGAATAGAACAGAATGCAGAAAATAGTGCTCCAACAGAGTGCGTGCTGTCGGCACTGGGCCAATAGGTTTCTGACAGAGTGGGACAGAGAGGGACCGAGTGGGACAGACTGAGCCAGAACAGGACAGTGTGGGAAAGGGAAGGACAGAGCTGGTCAGAGAGGGACACAGTGGGACACAGTGGGACAGAGAGGGACAGAGTGGGACATTGAGGGACATTGAGGGACAGAGAGGGACAGTGGGTGGCACAGTGACTCAGTGGTTAGCACTGCTGCCTCACAGCGCCAGGGACCTGGGTTTGATTCCAGCCTCGGGTGACTGTCTGTGTGGAGTTTGCACATTTACCCCGTGTCTGTGTGGGTTTCCTCCGGGTGCTCTGGTTTCCTCCCACAGTCCAAAGATGTGCAGGTTAGGGTGAATTGGCCACGCTAAATCGTGGGATAGAGGGGTGGACCTTAAAGGACATATATCCAGGAGGAGGGTGACAGAGGGGGAGAAACTGTAAGAAGGGATTTTCAGAGCTTAGGGAGTGAGTGGCTGTGGAACTGTGGTCTAAGGTAGGAGCAGCCCCCAGCTCCATGTTACTGACCTTGTACATGGTCCCATTCTGGGGAAAAAGCTGCAAGGGGTGTTCTGGAACCATGAGCTATTCTCCATTGACTGTGTTTGATTCCGTGTCCTGCCATCTGTCCGATCATTTGAAGCTTTAGCTTTATTCAGTTACTAATTGTTTTCATCACAAAGCAACAAACTCAGAGCCTCTTCTCTCCACTCAAAGTGGTTAAAATCTTGGTTTAGTTTGCTCGCGAGTTACAAACCATGTTGGCAATCATCACAGTGTTGAAACAGGCCATTCAGCCCACACCAGCCAACGAAGAGCATCCTACCTAGACCCACACCCTTACCCTATCCCAGCATGCCCCTGGCTAACACACCGAGCCTGCACATCCAAGAGCACTATGGGCAATTTCCCATGGCATCTTCAGACAGTGGGAGGAAACCAGAGGACACCCACGCAGAAGCAGGGGCATCGTGCAAACTCCACACAGACAGTCACTCGAGGCTGGGGTCCAACCCGGGTCCCGGGCGCCATGAGGCAGCAGTGCTAACTGGGCTATCATCACCCCATCCTGAACGACTTTGAGAAGAAGATTAGGGTGTTCTATCCCTCAACCAACATTGTTAAAACTACCTGACCATTAGCACATTGCTCAGTGTGGGATCTTGCTGTGTACAAGTGAGCGGCTCCGCTTCCCACATTATATCAGTGGCTATAGTTCCAAAGTACTTGATTGACTATGAAGTGATCTGGGACATCCTGAAGCCCTAATGATGGCTTTGTGATTATAAAAACATGAGAAACAGGAGCAGGAGTTGGGTCTTCCAGCCCAGATGAGCCTTGATGTGACAGTATTAAATTTCCTGCTGAGCGGAGAGAACAGGAAGCTTAATCTCTCCGGTCTCCCGACAAAGCAGAGGACCTTTATCGATGAACGAGGAAGAAACGGTGAAATATTCCTTTCACAACCTCTGCGACACTCTTGTAGATGATACACAGATGGGTGGAGTTGTAGATAATGAGGAGGATTATCAGAGCATACAGCAGAGGATCAGTTGGAGGCATGGCCAGGAAAATGTTTAATCTGGACAAATGTGAGGTGATGCATTCTGGAAGATCAAGTACAGGTAGAAATTATACAGTAAATGGTAGAACCCTGAGGAGTATTGATATGCAGAGGGATCTGGGTGTGCAGGTTCACAGATCACTGAAGGGGGCAGCGCAGGTAGATAAGGGGATCAAAAAGGTCTATGGCATGCTGACCTTCATTGGAAGGGGCATTGAGTATAAGGATAGACTAGTTATGCTGCAGTTTCATAGAACTTTAGTGAGGCCACACTTGGAATATTGTGTACAGTTCTGGTCACTACACAACCAGAAGGATGTGGATGCTTTGGGGAGCAGGATGTTGCCTGGTTTCGGGCATGTTAACTATGAAGAAAGGTTGGATAGACTACTTCACTCATCCCCCCCCATCCCCCACATATTTTGTCACACGTTTCACTTGTACCTCTTTCATTTTGGTCAATTGCGTTCGTTGCTCCCAATGTGGTCTCCTCTATATCGGGGAGACAAAACGCCGACTGGGTGATCGCTTTGCTGAGCACCTTCGGTCTGTACGCAATCAGGTCCCAGACCTTCCCGTGGCTTGCCACTTCAACACACAATCCTGCTCCCATGCCCACATGTCCGTCCTTGGCCTGCTGCAATGTTCCAGTGAAGCTCAACGCAAACTGGAGGAACAGCATCTCATCTTCCGACTAGGCAAGTTACAGCCTGCCGGTCTCAACATCGAATTCAACAACTTCAGATGATTATCCCATCTCGACCCCTCTGTTTTCATTCTGCTCCATAACTTTATTTCATTTATTTTAATTATTTTTTTTTAATATTTATTCACTGTCCTGTACCTCTTATTTCTTGATTGTCCCTCTTTCTCTCGCTCCCCACTCTCTCATCACCTTTTTCCTCTCCTCTTCCCCCTTTGCTACCCTTCTCCCCTGTTTTCCATTTTGCCTCTGCTTCACCCATTCCCCCCCCGCCATCCCCCACATATTTTGTCACATTGGTTTCAGATTTCAGCATCTGCAGTAATTTGCTTTTATTTGGATAGACTGAGTTTGTTTTCACTGGAGCACAGGAGGTTGAGGGGCGACCCGTTAGAAGTTTATAAGATTGTGAATAGCATAGATGGAATGGAAAGTATGAGGGCCTTCCCAGGGTGCTGCGTCGGATGCAGAGACTGGTGGGGTAGTAGGTGAGGACAAGGGGGCCTCTGTCTTTATTGTGTTTGGAAGGGGGTTTGAAGCAATGGAACAGGCAATGGAAGTGGTACGTTGGAGGGCTGTCTGGATAACAGAGTGGGGAAAGCACATTGTTCTAAATAGATGGACAGCTGGGATGCTTGGGAGTGGAATGTCTCCTCGTCCGAGCAGATGCATCAGAGGTGGAGGAATTGGGAGAATGGGATGGAGTTCTTGCAGGATTCTGGGTGGGAGGAGGTGGGAGGTTGGTGGGCGGCACGGTGGCACAGTGGTTAGCACTGCTGCCTCACAGCGCCTGAGACCCGGGTTCAATTCCCGCCTCAGGCGACTGACTGTGTGGAGTTTGCACGTTCTCCCCGTGTCTGCGTGGGTTTCCTCCGGGTGCTCCGGTTTCCTCCCACAGTCCAAAAAGATGTGCAGGGTCAGGTGAATTGGTCATGCTAAATTGCCCGTAGTGTTAGGTAAGGGGTAAATGTAGGGGTATGGGTGGGTTTCGCTTCGGCGGGTCGGTGTGGACTTGTTGGGCCGAAGGGCCTGTTTCCATACTGTAATGTAATCTAATCTAATAGTCCAGGTAGATGTGAGGGTCTGCGGGTTTGTTGTAAATGTCCATCTGGAGACTGTCGCTGGAGGTGGAAACGGAGAGGTCAAGAAAGGAGAGGGAGGTGTCCGAGATGGACCAAGTGAATTTGAGGGCGGGGTGGAAGTTGTGGGTGAAGACGATGAACTGCTCCAGTTCAGCCTGGGTACAGGACGCTGCACTGATGCAGTCATCGATGTAACGGCGGAAGAGTTGGGGGACGGTGCCTGTGTAGGTACTGAAGAGGGACTGTTCAACAAAGCTGACAAAGAGGCAGGTGTAACTGGGGCCCACCCAGGTTCCCATGGCCAGCCCTGGATTTGAAGGAAATGGGAGGAGTTAAAGGAAAAGTTATTGAGGGTGAGGACCAGTTCGGTGAGGCAGAGGAGGGTATTGGTGGAGGGGGACTGGATGGGTCTGTTGAAGAGGGAGAAGCTGAGGGCCTGGAGGCAATCTTTGTGGGGTATGGACATGTATAAGGACTGCACGTCCATAGATAAAGCGCTGGGGCCAGGGAACTGAAAGTTACTGAAGAGATGGAGTGCGTGGTTGGAGATGTGGATGTCGGTGGGAAGTGCCTGAACCTGGGGGAGAGGGTACAGTTGAGGTAGGACAAGATGGGTTTGGGGGGGTAGGAGCATGCAGAGACAATGGGTCAGCTGGGAAAGTTGGATCTTGGGGAGCAGGTAGAGCCGGGCAGCGTGGACCTGGGGGGACTATGAGATGAGAGGCAGTGGAGGGGAGATCACCACAGGCAATGAGGGCACGGACAGTGTGAGTGATTTTGTCCTGATGGGTCGCAGTGAGATCATGGGCAAGGGGAAGGTAGGACGTGGTGTCAGAGAGTTGGCGTCTGGCCTCTGCGATATAAAGTCCATCCTCCAGACAGGTGGAAGCAGACACAGTAGGAGCATTCGAGAAGTACCTGGACGGATACAGGAATAGGAAGGGAATAGAGGGATACGGATCCTGTAAGGGAAGACGGTATGGAAGGGCAAAATGTGTCAGTGCAGGCTTGGAGGGCGGAAAAGCCTGTACTTGTGCTGTTTTGTTCTTTGTTCTTGTGCTTGGTCAGTACATTCAGGGCCTCAAATATATTAATGATATAGAAGATGGTATTAATAGTAACATTAGCAAATTTGCTAATGATGCAAAGCTGGGTGGCAGGGTGAAATGTGAGGAGGATGTTAGGAGATTACAGGGTGACCTGGACAGGTTAGGTGAGTAGACAGATGCATGGCAGATGCAGTTTAATGTGAATAAATGTATGGTTATCCACTTTGGTGGCAAGAACAGGAAGGCAGATTACTGTCTAAATGGAATCAATTTAGGTAAAGGGGCAGTACAGAGAGATCTAGGTGTTCTTGTACACCAGTCAATGAAGGCAAGCATGCAGGTACAGCAGGCAGTGAAGAAGGCTAATAGCATGCTGGTCTTCATAACAAGAGGGATTGGGTATAGAAGCAAAGAGGTTCTTCTGCAACTGTACAGGGCCCTGGTGAGACCACACCTGGAGTACTCTGTGCAGTTCTGGTCTCCAAATTTGAGGAAAGACATTCTGGCTATTGAGGGAGTGCAGCGTAGGTTCACGAGGTCAATTCCTGGAATGGTGGGACTATCTTATGTTGAAAGACTGGAGCAACTGGGCTTGTCTCCCCTTGAGTTTAGAAGACTGAGAGGGGATCTGATTGAGACATATAAGATTATTAAAGGATTGGATACTCTGGAGGCAGGAAACATGTTTCCGCTGATGGGTGAGTGCCGAACCAGAGGACACAGCTTAAAAATACAGGGTAGACCATTTAGGACAGAGATGAGGAGAAACTTCTTCACCCAGAGAGTGGTGGCTGTGTGGAATGCTCTGCCCCAGAGGGCAGTGGAGGCCCAGTCTCTGGATTCATTGAAGAAAGAGTTGGATAGAGCTCTCAAGGATAGTGGAATCAA